>NW_006399945.1:2905846-2942564 GCF_000299155.1 Elephantulus edwardii
ATAGATATAGATATAGATATAGATATAGATATAGATAGATATAGAAGATATAGATGATATAGATGATATAGACATAGACATAGATATAGATATAAGAAGGAGTGACATCCACTTCTGAAATAGCTTGCCTCTGGAAACTATGAATTTAGAGAAACTATGAAAGTTATACAGTCATTCAGGTCTTTCGTTCATAGGGTGGCTCTGAGCTGTCTACAACTCGATGGCACTTAACAACAAAAACAAAACACACACACACACAGACATGTGGTGGTAGAATGGTAACGAGTTGCATCTGACTCATAGCTGACCCTCAGGCAGGTTTTCAGAGGCTGTAAACTGTATTGGAGGAGATTACTCATCTTTCTCTAGTGGAACAGCCAGGGGACTATAAACTCTGGCCTAGTGAGTAAAGCTTTACCCTGCCAACCCAAAGGCAGGCAGTTTAAATCCACCAGTGACTCCTTGGGAGAGAGGTGGGAAATCCCCTTATGTGCAATTTACAGCCCATGAAAACCCTCTAAAAGGTCAGCTATTAACTAGCTCTGACTCGATGGCAATGAATGGCATATATATAGGAACACACACAGAGAGAAAGAGAGAGAGATGAATAATTGACATCATAGCCCAAAAATATCCCTATGCAACTAACTAAAGGATTCTTTTCTCTGGAGTTTTAAGATATGACAAATTATTCCAAAGCACGTTAAGATGAGAACAGAAGCTTCTTAGTGACCAAAGAATCAAGTGTTAATATAGGATTGGATCTTCTCTCTCTGTATGTACGTGTGTGCATGTATGTGTGTGTATATAGTTATTAGATGCCCTTGAGTTGAGTATGACTTATAGAGACCTGATGAACAATAGGTCTGAATCCTATCCTATCCTGAGTCATCTTCATCATCTCTGATACACTGGAGCCCATTGCTACAGTAATTGCATGAATCCATTTCATTAAGGGTCTTCTGCCCTTTTGTTGACCCTCCACCTTTGCAAGCATGATATCCTTTCCAAAGAATAGCCTGTCCTAGCAAAATGCCGAGTAATGTGAGGTGCAGCTTCTCCTTCCTTGTCTTCAAGGAACACTCTGACTACACCTTTTCTAAGGCAAACCTGTTTGTCAATGAGATAGTCACTACTCTTCTGCTCCTCTCCAACACCATAAACTTAAAGACATCAATTATTCTTCTGTCATCCTTATTCTTTGTCCAGCTCTCAGAAGGATACATAGCAAATGATTGAAAAGACAATTGCCTGAATCAAGTGTACCTTAGTCTTAACTGACATCATAGCTCCCCAGTAATTTGGAGAAGTCTCTTGACAGAAGATTTTCCCAATGCAGTGCATCAGACAAAAAATTGCCATACTTTGCCAGAGTCCAAACATATATAGGTCACTGCCCATCCTCTTAATCAGATAAACCCAAGAACATTTTTTACAGAATTTCCTCTAATCCTGCTCCTTTAACATCTTAAAACTTGGAATTTACAATACACAAGATGTTTATAAGGATTACCCGAAGAATGTCTATTTGTGTGTGTCACTTAGATGCTGAGCAGTTTTGGCTTAGATTCTAGATTGAAATGCATAGGAAGAAAGGCCTAATGACTTACATCTGAGAATCAACTGTTGAAAGTCCTGTGTATCTCAACAGCCTGAATTGACAGCTGAGCACGGAGATGAGCGTTTTGTCCCATGTACATGAGCCCATGGGGAGTAGAGGCTGACTCTAAGACAGCTTGCAATGACAAATGCTATGGGCCAAACACTATCCATTTCATCCTCAAAACCACCCACTAATGCAAGCATTAACAGTCTTCTGATCTTATGTGCTGCTCTTTTCCATGAAATTGGAACCAGCTTATAGGTGGCCTGATTTTGGGGGACGTTGTAAAGCAAATGGACGGAGATTAACCCGTCATTCTTCTGTAGAGCTGATTGTTAGGTGCTGTCAAATTGAGTCTGGCTGACAGAAACCTGATGAACAATAAATCTGAAGCCTGTCCTATTATGTG
This sequence comes from Elephantulus edwardii, assembly GCF_000299155.1. NCBI lineage: Eukaryota > Metazoa > Chordata > Mammalia > Macroscelidea > Macroscelididae > Elephantulus > Elephantulus edwardii. Next base: position 2,907,859 of record NW_006399945.1, read on the forward strand.
CTGTCCTCACAATATCTGAAATACTTGAGCCCATTGTTGTAGTCACTGTGCCAATCCATCTTGTTAAGGGTATTCCTCTCTTTCGCCACCCTCCACCTTTCTAAGGATAAGATCCCTTTCCAAGCATAATGTCCTTTTCCAAGAAATAACCTCACCTAGCAACATGCCTGAAGAACATGAGATGAGACAAAGCTTTATTACCTTAGCCTCCAAGGAGCACACTGGCTGCACTTTCTCCAAGACATAACTGAGTCTCTGCAACACCACAGCTCAAAGGCATCAATTCTTCTCTGTCATCCTTATTCACTGTCTAGCTGTGAGATGCATAGCAAGTGATCAGAAAGACCATGGCATGAATCAAATGCACCTTAGTCCTCAAACTGATATCATTATTCCTCAATAATTTGGAGAGGTCCCTAGTCAGACTTTCCTAGCACAGTACATCTCCTAATCGACTAACTGCTGGAAACAAGGGTGTTGATTGTGGATCCAAGTAAGATGAAATCGTTGACAGTGTCAATCTTTGGTCTGTGTCCATCATGATGTTGCCTAATGGTCCTGTGGGAAGAATTGTTGTTTTCTTGATAGTGAGGTCCAATCCATATTGTAGGCTGTATTGTTTAATTTGCTACAACAAGAGCTTCAAGTTCTCTTCCCTTTCAGCAAGCAAGGTTGTGTCATCTGTGTACTATAGCTTAATAGCGGATTCAAATTGACTTTGGATTAGCAACAAATCCTCCTCTGGTCTATGCCGGTAGAGCTCCTTTCTGATGATGGAGGAAGTAATTTTAAGTTTAGTGAATGTAGTAACATGGCCACAGGTAAATGACAGAGCCTGACTTTGACTCCAAACCTCATGTCAATGATATAGTCATTCAGGGACACCATTGGTTTTATCTGAGCAGTGATATAATGAATCATTTCCCTAAGATATCTTTTAAAACATTTTTCCTGATAGTAAATTTATATTTTCTATGTATTTAGGTAAATAAGTGTGCTCCTCAAAGTTGAATTTTTGTCATTATTATTATGTGCCATCAAGTCGCCTGCAACTCATAGCTGTGTACACTAGCTCTGAAGCCTGCCCTGTCCTGAGCCCGACCTGCCTACTCCCATTGCCCCAGTCCCTGTATCAATCCATATCATTTGGGGTCTTCCTCTCCTGCACTGTCCCTCCACCCTTCTGAGCATGATTTCCTTCTCCAAGGATTGGTCCCTCCTGGCCACATGCCCAAAGTATGTGAGACAGAGCTTCAAAATCCTAGGCTCCAAGGAGAAACTTGCTTTCACCTTCTCTAGAACAGACCTATTTGTTTTTTGGGCCGTCCATGATATGGTCAAGACTCTTCTCCAGCACCACAACTCTAAGGTATAAATTCTTCTTCTATCATCCTTAGTCATTGTCCAGCTCTCTGATGCATAACAAGTAATTATTACAAAGTTTATGGGCTGGATCAGGCACACCTTAGTCTCTAGACTGACATCATTGCTTCTCTGTACTCTGGAAAGGACCCTGACAGAAAATTTTCCCAGTGCAATTCATCAATTTCCTGACTGCTGATGCCAAGTGTATTGATTGTGGAGCCGAGCAAGCTGTAATTTTTAACCAGTTGAGTAGGATGGAAAAAGTACCTCAGGGAAAACTGTAGGTTCCCAAGGAAATGGCAGGCCCCCAGGGCTGTTGACACTTGGGGTACAAAGATGTTGTACTAATTGTACAATGTAAAATTGCTCTTTATTAAGAACCAGGACATGCATAAATCAGGCCACTTATCACTTCTGACATATGCTGCCTAGAATACTGTTGTTTTAACTAATCATAATAAAATGCATTTGGCTCAACAACTGATTTCAATCCTTATAACAACCCTGTGAAGAAGGCAAAGAAGGTATTTTTTAGGTCCATTTGGTAGACAAGAACTGAGGCTCAGGCAGGGTACGTGGCATACCCCAGGTGATAGAACTCTTCATCACAAAGCCTGTATTAGAGCCAAGAATATCTGACTCCTAATGCATGGTTTTTCTTTAGCGAATCTCCTGACTACAGAATTATATCCAAATGTTTTAGACTTAAATTACAGCCTGTTCCTCCCCTGATAAACCCCATAATTAGGAAATAATGTAATAAAATGGACAACTTATGATCCTCAAAAGATGCCATTTTCTTTTAAAGTGAAGAAATGAACCAGACTCTTGATGAAGGTACGTGCAATGCACATGACTGATAAGTAGACTATGTTCAGGCTTTGTAGAGAGCTCTTGCAACTCAACAGGGTAAAGAAAAAGAACATATTAGGCAAGAGGCTTGACTAGTAAGTCCACAGAAAAAGAAAGATCAATGGTCAAACTAAAAAGCCCCAAATCCACTGCAGTTGAGTTGGAACCAACTCATATCTGATCCTCCAGTGGGTTTTCAGGAGACTTTCGATCGCCCTGGAGGTGCTTGCCTGACAAGTAATCACTGGTGATTTCAAACCTCCAGAGAGGAGATGTTAGCAGTGCAATTCTCTACGTCCTACACCACCAGAGCTCCCTAAATGGCCAATAAGTACATGAAAAGATGCTCCACCTCATTAGAATAAGGGACTTGCAAATTAAAACCCAAGAATTAGACAATTTTGCATCTAACAGATGGACACAAAATGCACAAGTCTGACAAAGTGAAGTGTTGATGAGCTTTAAGAGCGGTGGTATATCCTGCTATTCTGAGTGTAAATTGGAATAGGTTTTAAAACCTGGTTTTAAAAACAACTTGGCATTATCTGATAGAGCTGAAGGTATATAGGCATGTTGCTATTGTTTTATGTGCCATTGAGTTAACTCTAACTCTTAATGAGCCTATGAACAATAACTCTGACTCCTTCTGTATCCTGAGCCAACCTCACTATCTCTGACACACCTGCCACCATTGCCATGGTCACCATGTCAATACATCTCATTCAAGGTCTTTCCTCCTGCGTGGTCCCTCCACCCTTCCAAGCATGATGTCCTTTTCCAAGGACTGGTCCCTCCTGGCAACATGCCTAAAGTGTGAGAGATGGAGCTTTAATATCTTTGTCTTCAAGGAGTAGCCTGGTTTCACCCTCGCTAGAACAGACCTGGTTGTTCTCTTGACACTACATGGTATGTTCAATATTCTTCTCCAGACCACAGCTCAAAGGCTTCAATTCTCCTGTCATCCTTAGTCATTGTTCAGCTTACAGACCCATAGCAAACAATTGAGAAGACCATGGCCTGAATCAGGTGCACATTGTGTCTTGACTGACATCATTGCTCTTTAGCATTCTGGAAATGTCCCTGAGAGCAGACTATCTGAAAGTAACTTGTCTTTTGATTTCCTGAAGGCTGGTGCCAAGAGTGTTGGTTGTAGATTTGAGCAAGAAGAAATTGTTAATAACCTCAATCTTTTTCTCCATCTGTCATGATGCTGCCAATTGGCTTGGTGGTGAGAATCTTTGTTTTCTTGATACTGAGCTTCAATCAACATTGAAGACTGTAGTCTATGACTTTCTGCAGCAAAGACTTCAAGTCCTCCTCAGTGTCAGCAAGCAAGATTGTATCATCTGCATAATGCAGGTTATTGATGAGTCTTCCACCATTCCTCATGCCACATTATTCTCCTTAAAGTCCAGAGAACTGAATGTTCTGTTTCACAGATAGACTGAAGAGATGTGGAGACAGGATGCTTCCTTAACATATTCCTGTCTTGATTTTGAATCATGCAGTGCTTCCTTGCTCTATTTGGACAACAGCTTCTAGTTTCACATAAGCAAAATCAAGTGTTCTAGGACATGAGTAGTTCTGTGATCTACTCCCACTGACAAACACATTAGCCAAATCTTGCACATGTACAGGAAGCTTTTATAAAAGTGTTCATAGTATTTAGAGTGTTGTTAGATGCTGTGGTGTCAGCTCTGACATATAGTGTTCTGTGTACCATAGAATGAAACCTTGCCTGGTTCTTCACCGTCCACACAATCTCTGTCGTGTTTGAGCCCATTTTTTTTAGTCATTTATTAATCCATCTCACTGAGATCTTTTTCTGTTTTGAAGACCTTCCACCTTCCAAGAATGATATATTCTTCCAAGGACTAACCTCTCAAGAAGAATTCAGACTGTTACTTCTTTCATGATAGATTACTTTTTTGACTGTCGATGGTATATTCCGGTCCAGTAGGCAACACCGTAATAGATGGAAAAAAGATTGAAGTTATCAATGATTTTATCTTAGCTCCATAGTCAACACCCTTGATAGCAACAGTGAAAGTCTGCTATTAGGGACCCCTCAAAAGTTCTGAAGAGCAATGATATCAATTTAAAGACTAGGGTGTACATGATTCAAGCCATAATCCTTCCAACCACCTGTTACCCATCTGAGAACTAGACAGCAAATAAGGAAGACAGAAGAACTGGTGCCTTTGAGCTATGGTGCTGGAGAAGAATACTTAGTATCCTACGGACTGTCAAAAGAACAAACACATAGGTCTTGAAGAAAGTGCAGTCAGCATGCTCCTTAGAGGCATGGGTAGTGAGGCTTCATCTCACATGCTTTGGGTATGTTTCTAGGAGGGGAATATTCCTTGGAGGGTCAGTGAAGGAAAGGAAGACCGTCATCAAGATGAATTGACACCATGACTATAACAATGGGCTCAGGTGTGTCTGAGATGATGAGAACGGCACAGGATAGGACAGGGTTCAGATCTATTGTTCACTGGATCACTTAGAGCCATATGCAACTCAATAGCATATAACAACAATGATATACTCAATACTCTATACCAACACCACAATTAAAAGGTGTATCTTTTTCTCTGGGCTTTCTTATCCATTCTCTAATTGTTAATGTCATTCTTCTAGGTGGTATAGCACTGGTCTGTGCATTGCTGTACAGAGGTAACTCGTGGTTGCTGTGATGCTAAACACTGTGACACTGATGTGCCAGATGTGATAATGGGTACCTATGGTGGACAGTGTTGGCTGGAGCTTCCCGACTAAAACAAGCCTGGAAGCAGGAGTGGCATCCACTTCCGAAATGGCTTGCCTCCGGAAACTCTAGGCTCAGGCCTTTCGTTCATAGGGTCGCTATGAGTCGTCTACGACTCAACGGCACATAACAACAACAACAACAACAATTGTTGATGCATATGAAGCAATTAAAAATATCAGGGATTAGGTCATGAGCACCTTAGTCTTTTAACTGGCATCACTCCTCTTTAATACTTTAAAGAAACCCTTCACAGTAAGTATGTTCAATGCAATATGTCTTTTGATTTTGTGACTGTTGCTTCCATTGTTCATAGTAGAAAAGTTTTAATACCCCAAAGCTGACAACAAATGCCATTAACAGTAAAATGAATCAATGCATTGTAGTGTTTGAAAACAATGGAATACCAATTCTGTACAGCAGGGAAATGAGGAAATTCTTTTTGGCAGATTTCAGGAACAGCATGTTGAATTAAAGCTTTGAACAGTACAAAAATCTGTACAGCCTCATTTTATTTATTCAAAGTTGGAAAATATGCAAATATGAAAAAGAAAGAATATATCATTGATGGGATTAACAATAAAGAGGAACAATGAACAGGAGAGTGGCATCTTCCGTGTCAGGCAGAGGGTGGGTGGATGGCATGAGCTTAGGTGGACGGAATCAAATGAGAGACGGAGATGTTGATAGCCCGTCAACTTTGCTTTACTGGCTGGACCATAGAGGATCATCTTATTGCATTTCTTTGTGCTTTTCAACTCAGTAATGAAAATTCACTGAACCAAATAACTACCAAAATCTGATTAGTCGTTACATCTTAGATAAAGAGGGATGGAATCAGTGTAGATTATATAGCGATTATCGGCATTATTTATAATGTTGTTTTTACATCTATACACACACACACATACACACAGCATCTCCTCTCTGTTTAATTTATAGAATTTATTTATTTAGAGAGTTATCCTGCAAGATCCTTTCCTGTTGGGAAAGGTGGAGGATTAGAGAAAGAGAGGAAGACCTTCCACAGGATGGGCTGACACAATGACTGCACGAATGGGCGCAGGCATGACAGAGCCAGTGAGGACGGCACAGGGCCGGGCAATGTTCAGATCTGTTGTTCATGGGATGCTATGAGTCATAGGCAGGTGAGCTGCGCCTAACAACATGTGGAATTCTGCAAAGTGTTTGGAACAGGGTTTGGCACACACAGTGAGGACCATGTAAACATTTTCTAAAGAAACAATTTCTACAAATGAAACAGAGGGGAAGGACTTGAGAAGGATTTTTGGTGTGTATGTGTGTGAAGCTTCTAAAATGGTCTTTAAATTTTAATTGAGGTAAAAGTTTCTAGAACAAATTAGTTTCCCCATCACCAATGCATGCACATAATGTGTTTGTGGCTGTTCAAAAGAGTGACATAACCCATGGGCAGAACTTGAAGAGGCCTGGCCTTATTTCAGTAAAAGTTCTTTCACTTCAAGCACAGACAGCTTCTATGGCTTGAGTGAAGGGAGTAGTCTATGTCCAGAGCACTCTGTAAGCCCTTGGGGACAATTTACTGACAAAGAGAGTGACAAATATCACTTCAACTCACTTCACACATAGCCTTCCTTGGGCTTGTCATCAGTCAACTCGAGGAATGCTGCCTCTGGGGATGACTTCAGGGCTGACTTAAGCGAATGCCCAGTTAGTTTTTTGAAACCAGGCTGTTTACATAACCCAGCCGTTCTCTTTAGCCTGGTCACTTGGTCTGTCCTTGAATGTCCCTGGCCTTTTCTTCCCCTGCTCAGGGGTTAAACAGTGCAGTGGTCTGTCTCTGGATATGCCTGATATGCCGAGTGGCTGGAGTTTCAGGCTTCAGGGACCAGGGAGAGACTGTGCTGCAGCCACACCACGTAAGGGTTTTTAGCACAATCTATCCTGCCCGAAGCTTAACCTTGCCAAGGCTGGGAAATGACAGTTTCTACTTACAGCATGTTTTCTAAATCACTGTTACATTGCATGTTGATTTTCCCAGCTTGGGAACTAAGAAGAGAAAAAACACTATTTGTCCTTCTCCGGATGGTGAAAACGGCTTCGTGGCTTTTTCACCTTTGCTGGTAGCCTCCATGGAGCGGTTCCAGAAAAGTCATTCTGCTATTCCAAGAGGACAGAAGCTCAGCCCTCAGAGGGCCTTTCTGTCTTCACAATTACTGGACTGAAATAAGGAAAGACACTTTATTATCATGAACTATATTTATACACAAACAAGACCATTCATCCTGTGGTAGAATTACTTGAAAAAATTCCTAATGTGACTTACCTCTTCTCTACTCTCCCCCAGCCCCTCTCCATTTCACCCCCCCCCAGCTTCTGGCCTTGTCACTCCCCACTGGAGAAAAAAAGAAAAAGAATCTGTTGTTTTGAGTCATGGCTTCAAAAGATATCTGCAAAGGGCTAGCTTTATAATTATCATGGTGGCTATTTTTAGTCAAAATGTGGCCTAAAACCTGCTCTGGCTTCCCCATGCCATATCCGGTGGTGATCAGCTTACAGAGGGCCCCAGCCTCCACTGGGGAGTTTTCCAGATGCTGTGGAAAACAGAGGGGTCATGGAGCAGCCCTCAGAGGTGGCTTCCGGGGCAGCTGTGCCTTCACCGCAGGGCCCATTTGGATCTGCATAAATGTTCCGGAGCCAGATGGCTGCCTCCTCAGGAGATCTGGACCAGCTTCCGTGACGAAGGCAGCCTCGGTCATGTGAGGTAGCCTGGAGAGCCCCTTCTGAGTAAGGGCTGAACCCAGCAGCTCACACCACACCACAGTTACCCACTAACCAATAGCTTAGAAGTTGGAGTCCAATCAGAGAAGTCTTGGAAGAAAGGCCTGGCAATACGTGGCTGAAAACTCAGCCATTGAAAACTACGGAGCATGATTCTACTCCGATTCACATGTTGTCCCCGTGACTCTGAGGGACTCAACTGCAGCTGAGTTGTTTAATTATTGTTATGTAGAATTGATAAAGGAGCTCTGGTGGCCTATTAGATAGGGAGTTGCATTGCCAACTCTAAGACAGCCAGTTCGAGTCCACCAGTCGCTGTGGGGAAGAAGGATGGGCAATTTGCTTCCATTATACAGTCTCTGAAAACCCACTGGATAGTCAATTATGAATTGGTTATGACTCCAAGGCAATGAGTTTGCATTTTATTCTTTGACACACACATATATATATAATATAAAAATATATAAATATAATACTTTGGAAGCAGGAGTGGCATCCACTTCCATAAATAGTTTGCCTTGGGAAACCCTACGAACATGGAGAAAGGATGAAAGTCACACAAGTGTCGAGGACTTTCGTTCATACAGTCGCTATGAGTTGCCTATGACTCGATACCACTTAACAACAACAAACAAATATAATACTAAAATAAATAACAATTATATTTTTAATATATTTATATATAAAAATATATCTTATATAAATATAATACAGTATACATAAGGGAGCTCTGGCGTCCTGTCGGGTAAGGAGTTGCACTGCCAATCCAAAGGCAAGCCACTTAAATCCCCCTGCTCTTCAAAAAAAAGACGGCGCCCTCCTCCTGTGTGGCTTACAGCCTCTGAAAACGTGCTAGGGGGTCACCTGTGAGCTGGCTTTGACTCCGTAGCAGTGGGCATGAGAGAGCTACATAATGACAGCTCTCGTCGAGGCCTGACCTCACCACTCCCAGTCTCTAGTGACACAGCTGTGCTGTAGGCTCACACTTGAGTTTCTCTGGGTCATCTGTGCGCTCTGCCAGCCACCCATTGCCATTCCAGGGCACAGTGTTCTCCCCAGATAAATCCATTCTGGGAAGGTGCCACTTCATTCCATCATGGATGGTCATAACAAAGGGACTCCTTCCATCCCAGAGGTGTTCAGCACAGGGTGGCCTGAGCCTGGGATCTCTCTGGAAGCTGGCAGCTCCGACCCAGCAGTGGGGGAATTTGCTTTGGACCCTCTTCCCTCCAAGCTGCTGCTTGCTAGTGACTCACCCCTGGTTCTCAGGAACATTGTTATTTTTGGCCTCAGTGTTATTAATTTGTGCCCAGAATTCCTGTAAGTCAGTAATTAAGGAACACAGGGGCCCCCATTGTAAGCATGTAAAAAAGAGGGGGTGTCTGTCATGTGGGTGGGGGGCTGGCTATGCAGAGGACTGAGGCTCCTTCTGAGAGACTCTTCTGGCCACAAGAGGACAGCTGGCCGCACCTAGGGGCATGGTGTCCTCTGTACAGCCAGCCCCTGCAGGACTCCTGCACTCTAGTTCAGTAGCCAGGCTGTCGGGAGTAGTGGCTGAGTGGAGTGGCAGTGCTCCCAGCACTTGGAGGGCTGCTCCTGCCTTACCTGCACCCCCAGGGACCCTCTGGAAGAGATGATACTGATGGACCACCATGGTGAGTGGGGCCAGGTCCCTCCAGGCCGGGTCTGGTACATTGGGTGGCGGGAACAGGCTGGGGTGTTGCTGTAATCTGCAGGCCCCAGGAGGGTGCCTCCCCCTCTGCCTGCTCTCTAAGCCCTGGGAAGCCCCTGATAGTGTGCCTGTGCTGCTGATAAGGCCCCTGTGGTGACCCAGATGTCCTAGGGCCTGGCAAAGGCTGGGGAGCCTCGGCAGCCCCAGCTGTTCCTCCAGCAAACCTGACTGATCCTCAGAGGGTTCCTGGTTAGGGACCACCATATCCTGCCCAATGGGAATCTGCAAAGTGAGTACTTGAGCCTCTGCTCTGGAGGGGAAAGAGAGGCAGGGGTTGCTGAGAGAAGGGGGTGAGAGAGGCTGATGGGCTGGTGTTGGGGTGTGCAGCCTCAGCAGCCCTGGCTTGTGACGGCGCATGTCTGTGCATCTTCACCTGGGGACTGAGCACCTCTGAGCCTCTGTGCTTCACCAGAGCATCTGCACCTATTTGCTTTGTCGCTGAAGGCAGCAGGTGGCCTCTGAGGGACTCAATTAGTCCATTTCATATTTTTTACAGCCAAAGATTTGCTGTCAAATTGAGTTCCACCTACCTGAGCCTCTGAATGATGTTTTCTCTGGTTTAGAGGTTGGGAAGAATGATCTTTGGAGTCTGTTCCTGCTGTGAGACTGTCTATTGTGAGTCTAGAGGGTTTGCTTTGACTGTTGAGTGATGTATTTTGTTGTTGTTGTTAGATGTGAATGTCTTAGTTACAGGCCCTGTGCTCTGAGGGTGAAGATGTTTGTGAGTCAGGCTGGTCTGCTGGGGGTCCTGAGACCTTCCCTTGGAAGGGCCTGGCTTGTTTGCTCACAAGTTCACAAAGGCCAGTCACCTGAGTGGCACATTTTCTCCACCATTTTTTTTAACTCTAAACTGGATTGAGGTTGCTAAACTAACTAACTAGAGGGAGAGAAGCCTAAGAAGGAAGAAAAAACAAAGTGCCAGTGTGATGCAAGGAGATAGAGTCTAATGGATATTTTAAAAGTAATCATGGGGAGGTCACAAAGGATACCCCACCCAGAGGCACTTTCATTTCTCTGAGTAACGATAGGACATATCGCTGCCCAACAGCTTTAAAAGTGCCTGTTGGGAGGAGGTCTCTAGGTTTTGGTGATTAGAATTGGATAGCAAGCCATATTCTCAAAGGTCCAGGAGAGTGCCTTCTCCCTGTCTAAATTAAGTCACGGAGCTACCTAGTAGAACAGGGTTTTAAGCACAAGACTCTTAATGGAAAGGTCTTTGGCTCAAGTCCACTAGTTGTGAGAGACCAGAGAGATGACAGTCAGCTTCCTGAGAAATTTGCAGATGTGGGAGCAGTGTCTAGTCTGCTCTGTTGGGTCACTGTTAATCAGAACAGAGTCCACAGCAGCAAGTTTGGTTTGGGGGTGGTTTGGTTATTTTTTAAATTTTGGTTTGGGGGTCTTTTTAGTTACAAAACATTGAAAGCAAGAATAGCTACAATACGTTGGAACTATTGAATGAATTTTAATGAAAGTTTACAGAGACGTAGGGTTTCCAGTCATTCATTGTTGCACTTTTCTCCCTGCCCACCCCCTCCTCCCCAAATCACTCTTCTCCTTGAAAAGAAAAATTAAAACTTTCATTATTATTCAATCCCTCCGCCCAAGTTCACTCCACTATGACAAGAATACCCATTCATATGTCCATTTTAAACAGTTCTCTCCCTCATCTGTGTCGATGCAATATACATCATTCCTCCCCTCCTTTTCTGTCTTCCCTGATGTCAGTCCCATTTTCCAACAGTGGCTCTATGCGATATTTGTCTTTTTTTTTTTTTTTAGTATATGTGCTGCCGAAGCGAGCACGATATTTGTCCTTTTGTGACTGAGATATTTCACTCAGCATTATGTCCTCCAGGGTCACCCATTTTGAATATATTTCATGAGTTCCTTGTTTCTCAATGCTGCATATTATTCAATTGTGTGAATATACCACAGCTTCTCTATCCATTTGTTTGTTTATGGGCACTTGCATTATTTCCAGCTCTTTGCTATTGTGAACAAAGCTGCAGTAAACATGGGTGTGCATATATTGCTTGGGTGGCAGTTATGATTTCTTTAGGATAAATTCCCAGTAGTGGAATTACTGGGTCAAATGGTATTTCTATTTGCAACTTTTTTGAGAATGCACCATACAGCCTTCCATAGTGGTTGAACCATTTTACACTCCCACCAACAGTGAATAAGGGTTCCAGTAGCCCAGTGATAAGAAGATGAGCTGCCAACTCCGAGGCATGTGGTTTGAATTCACCAGCTGCTCCACAGGAGAAAGATGGGCAATCTCCTGTGCATTTATTGTCTCTGAAAACCCACTGGAGAGTCAGCGATGGGTCAGTTCTGAATCGATGATACATAACAACAACTTTTAGTGCATGGGCATCTTTTTTGATTCAATAGTTGCTTCTCCCTCCTCTCTCCTTCTCTCCCCCAATAGAGGATTCTCCAGAGGAAAGCTGGGACTCCCACTTTGACTCAGCGCCATCAGTGGCATGAGCCAGATTAAGTTCGTCTAAGTCTTCTTTTGGTTTGGCAAGTCTAGAGCTCTAGGCTCTTCAGGCATCTTAGAGGGCTACTGAAACATGTTGTTGTAGTTAGTGCCGTCAAATTGATTATGACTCAGCGACCCTATGAACAACAGATCTGAGCCTGCCCTATCCTGAGCCATCCTCACCACCTCTGATATTCTCAAGCCCACATCAAGAAAACAAAGATTCTCACCACTGGGCTGATTGGCAGCATCATGACAGATGATGAAGAGATTGAGATTGTTAACAGTTTTAGTTTGCTTAGCTCCACAATCAACACTCTTCATACGAGCAGCCAAGAAATTAAAAGATTAATTACATGGGGGAAGTGTGCTGTCAGAGACCTTTCCAAAGTACTTGAAGAGCAACGATGTCAGTCTGGAGACTAAGGTGCACCTGATCCAGGCTATTGTCTTTGCAATTACTTGCTATGCATCAGAAAGCTGGACAATAACTAGTGATGATAGAAGGAGAATTGATGCCTTGGAGCTGTGGTGCTGGAGAAGAGTATTGAATATACCATGGACTGCTAGGAGAACAAACGGGTTCATCTTAGAGAGGGTTAAAGCACGATGTTCCTTGGAGGCAAGGATTCTGAAGCTTCATCTGACATACTTTGGGCATGTTGCAGGGTGGGACCAGTCCTTGTAGAGGGTGGAGGGACAGCACAGGAGAGGAAGACCCTCGATGAGATGGATTGATTCAGTGACTGGGGTAATGGGGGTAGGTGTGTCAGAGATAATAAGACTGGTGGTACAGGATAGAGCAGGTTTTAAGGCTGTTGTACATATGGTTGCTATGAGTCTCAGGCCACTCGCCGGCACATAACAACAACTATTGCAGTCACTCCATCAGTCCATGTTGTTAAGGACCTTCTTCTCTTTCTCTGACCCTGTACTTTTCACAGCATGATGTCCTTTCCTAAGATCTGGCCTCTCTGGACAACATGCCAAAAGTACTTGAGAAAAAGTTTCACCATCACCTCTAATTCTCTGAGTAATGATAGGACATATCACTGCCCAGCAGTTTTGGGAGTAAGTCTCTAGATTTGGTGATGAATAGAATTGGATAGCAAGCCCCATTCTCTGAGGTCCAGGAGAGTGCCTTCTCCCTCTCTAAAAGTTACTGGAGCTGCCTAGTAGAGCAGTGTTTTGAGCCCAAGACTCTTAATAGAAAGCACCAGCACTCTGAATTGCTCTCCTCCAAGACAGCCTTGTTTGTTCCTTTGACAGTCCATGGGATATTCAGTACTCTTCTCCAACACCACAATTCAAAGTCACTGACTCATCTGTTGGGAAAGTGATGGTGAGTGCTGGGTGGTGATGGATGGTCCATCTCCAGAACCAGCAGCTCTGTATTTTGTGTCGTCAAGGAATGACTGATGAATGAACTGTTTCAAATATGTGTGGCCCTTTTCACAGGCCAAATATCAGCTATGATAGAGAATTTTTTTCCCATCATCTATCTCAGTTTCCTTCCTTGGAAACTGGGTCTACTGTGAGCTTGAAGTGAGAACCTAGGTATGAGAACATTTAGAAAAAAGAAGTAGCCTTGAGGATTGTTATAGACCAGGGTGGTAAAAATCAGACCCTTGACTTTATAGATTAATTACAATTAGTTTTTTAAAAAATATTTTATGTGGTTTAGACCAGGTTCTTAGCCTTTTACTTTGAAATGATTCAACTATTGTCTTTGTACAATCTTTGGGCTGATTTTGATGTTAATCTAACTGAAGCTTATTTAAAGGTAGAATTGTTTTTGCCCCTTCCCAAACAACGTGACACAAAGGTAATTGTTTTCTAAAAGTAAAATGATCAATAAAGCTTGGTATTCCAGCATGTTAAATAACATTTCACACACATATATTAAGTGTCTGCTATGTGTCAGGTCTTGTAGACATTGAGAATATAGTCATGCACAAAACAGACACTTGCATTCCAATATAGGGAAGGAGACAGACTAAGAAAACACACAAGTCAGTCCATAGCTGTTGAGTTGACTGTGGTGTCTAGTAACTACAGCACAGGGTCTGGAGGGAGCTGTGCTCTTAACTCAAAGACTGTGCCTCACTAATGGTTCGAATCCACCAGGAGAATGATGGGCAATCTCTTGTGTGATTTACAGCCTTAGAAATCAGCTGGAGGGTCAGCTATGACTTGGTTCTGATTTAGGAGCAATGACTTTTCTGAATATCTTTGTGGTAACAGACAACCTTATCTTTCTCCAGTGAAGAGGTGGTGGGTTCAAGTCTCCAACCTTGCAGAGAGCAGCTGAGTACTTTAACCACTGTGCCACAAGGGCTCTTGACCAAAAAGTAAATAAATGAATAAATTAATAAATTGCCATGCATACTAAAAGGTAGGTGTGATGATGGCGGCATTTGAAGTGTGAGGAGTTCTGTAGTTTAAATAGGATGTCTTAATAAAGGCTTTCTGGCGGCCTTGTGGGTAGGGAGTGGGACTGCCCTCGCAAAGGTGGGCAGATTGAATCAGCCAGCTGCATTGCAGGAGAAAGATGGGCAGTCTCCTCCTGTGTGACTTACAGCCTTTGAAAACCCACGGGAGGGTCAGCTATGAATTGCTTCCAACTCAATAGCCAGGAGTTTGAGTTTTGGGGTTTATGGTTTTTGTTTTGTTTTGTTTTTTTGTTTGCTTTTAGGTAAAGGTTTAGTGAAAGCCAGTGAGCAAAGCAAGTGGTGATGGAGGGAGGAGTGAGTGAATCTGGAGGAGCTCTGCTCTAGGCTCAGGAGAGAAGTTGGAGGCAGGCTTGTGCTGGCTGTATTAGGTTAGAGGAATAGCCAGGAGGCCAGTGTAGCTGGTGTGGAGTGAGGGGTGAAGAGCGAAAGAAAATGAGGTCAGAGATGTAGTAGAGAGTTTACAACTGCTGGACCAAGGAGCCCTAAGAATGTGGAGCAGGCAGGGCCATAGAAACCTCGGTTTGAACTTTACTTTTACTCTGAGTGAGACCAGAAGCATCTGACACTTCATATTAATGCCTTTGAAACCAAATTCCCAGAAATGCACTCCCTGCTGGAGTGGGACGTCTACCACTGGCCTCTGAACCCTTTTTCTGCTGGGATACACAGGGCTGGTTGTTGACATGGTCGCATGCAGGCATTCATCATCTGCTCTTCCTTAGACTCTGCAATCTAACGAGAAAAGACATAGTGCCACAGACACTCTCTATTTAAAAAATTACCATGGAAAGAATTAAAAAGGGAGCAGAAGCCACTAAAAAATCACCAGTCATGTGCAGTACAGTAATTTGTCTTCACAATTGCTAATGAGTCTCCGCTGTTGTCTTTGCACCTTGGCATGAATAGCGGGGAATATGGTTCTGGAGCCTTGGCTGGGTGTTAGGAATCCATGGCGCACAGCTGTCGCGATGGCTTATAGAGTGTGGGCAGGACAGAGGCAGAGCTGGAGGGAGTGGCTTAGAATTTGCTCTGTGTTTTTAAAAGTGGAAATGGTCCTCCTGCAGGGGATTCACCCCCTTTGATCCATTCTTCACATGAGACCAAAGTGATTTTTTTTTTTTAGAAAGCATAACTCACCATGCCTCTGCCTTTTAAATCTTCACAGATCCCTGCAGCTCCTAGGACAGAGTCCAAACTCCTTAATGCTGGCCATCCTGCTCTGGCCCCAGCCCAGCTCTCCTGCCCCGTTTCTTACTCATGCCGCCCACAGTAGCTGCCCGGGCACACTGAACTTCTCTGTCCTTCAATAGGCCACACGTGGGAGTGCTGTATATCATAGTCACAGACTCCGTAACGTGGGACTTGAACTTGTCCTGTGTGTGTACTGTCGAATCCTTGGCACATAGCAGTGACTGGCACATAGGAGATGCTCATTAAATACCGTATGCCTTAATGAGTGAATAATACATCATTTGCAAAGTACCTCCCAATTGATTACCACCAAACAGCTTGATCACAAATCTACAACTGAAAATCACTACGCTAGTGTATATTTGTTTTTACATTCTCCGCTCTAGGGATTTTTTTACTCCCAATCCACAAGCATGCTTCTTCTTCCTTTGAACTCTCGTTGCATTTACTGGGACCTTCCTTGAGGCCCTTCTCATTTTCTGCTTCTTTTCATCTCTCCTATAAGACTGTGAGCTGAGTGTGGGAGGAGGGCAGCCCCCCCCCCCCACCTGACTCATCACTGAGTCACTTCCTCAGCGTTGAGCACACGGTCTTGAACACGGGCCTTAAGAAAGATATTTGTTAAATGAGTTCGTGTAATGAGATCTTGCTTCTTTTCTGCTGGCCCAAATTGTGAGCCTTGGCTGGGTGTTTAGAATACTTGGAGTCAATTATGTAGAAAGCCTGTCTCCAAGCACTGGCAACAACGCAGCCTCCCAGCACACCGAACACCCTGTAACACCCAAAGCCGCCCTGCGCATGAGCAGTGTGGGCCTGCCTGCTGTGAACCTACCCGGGAGAAACTTGAAGTATGTTGCCTTTTTCCAATGAAATATGTCCTCTTTTTCCAATAGGCAGTGGCAGCCAATTAGAGATCTGGTGAGAAGCAGAACTGCGTCCCCTTCACCTCCCTCTCACCCTTGACCATTATGCTCCCTTGGTGGCTGCGATCTGAGCTGAGGTTGATTCGTCTCCTGGATTTACTGTTAGAGCACAGGAAGGAAAAGCCCATTAAACAGAGGAAGTGGTCCCACTGCCGGTGGGCCAGACTCACTAGCTGCTAAGATCTATTAACATGTAGTGGAAGTGGGTACAGAAATGAAGACAGAGAGTATTGTTTATAGCCAAATGAGTAAAAACACAGTAAGCAAACAGCCCTTCTGTCACACTTTCCCTCTCATCTGGAGGTGGGAACTTTTTCTTTACTAAGAAAGCCGCTCTCCACACTGGGGAAGTGGGGGACCCCTTGCTGGCTCTCCCCTATCTGACACTGGTCCAAAACCCAGTCTTTCTTCTCCAGAAGAGGCCAGGGAAACACTCTTTGTGAGAATGAGCACCTGGTCTCAATTTCCTTCAGAAAGCTGGTGCCTGTAAAAGCTGAAAAGAAGTTGGCTGGAGTCCACCCTTTCACATTCCCTGACGGCACAGCTATTGATCACCAGTAATGATGATTTGCAAACAATGGAACACGTTCCAGCTACTCAGAAAACCTATTAATGGAGGAGCTTTTGTGGAGTTTGTCTTTCCCTCAGCACGCTGGCAACCTCCGCTGTTAGTGGGGATGAGAAGAGGTCACGATGCACACCCCACACCCGTGTTTGTCTCTCCAAAATGAGGGAATCGGCCAGAGTGTATCACCTGGAAGTTTCTCACCCAGGTAGTGACTTTTTGCCCAGCACGGTGTGACGGGTGGAGTAGTAGGAAAGAATTGTGCTCCCAACCCAGTGTGGGCAGTTTGAATCCACCAGCTCATCTGTGGGAGAAAGATGGGCAATCTCCTCTTGTGTGATTTATAGCCTCTGAAAACCTGCTGAAGGGTCAGCTGTGAGTTGGAGTTATTTCTGTTTTGTTTCATTTTTTCTTTTCTTTAAATAAACGTTTATACCAGTTTACTTACAAACTTTGTATACATTGTTTTCACACCATATCTTCCTCAGTTTCTTTTGCCCACCCTTCCCTCTACCCATTAAATTGTGTAACCTTATGATTAACCTTCCCCCATCCTCACCTCTCTGCACCCCCCTTGGATCCTCATACTCGTTCTACAGTAATGGTTTTATGTAGTATTTGTCCTTATGGGACTGAGTTAATTCACTCAGCATAATGTTCTCCAGTCCCTCCCAAGTTAGGCAGTAATTTACAAAATTATTGCTCCTGTGTGCTGCGTAGTATTCCATCATGTGAATGTACCGTAACTTCCCAATCCATTCGATTGTGGTTGGACATTTGGGCTGTTTCCATATTCTTGTGATGGTGAATAATGCTGCCGTGAACGTTGGTGTATATGCGTCAGTTTTGACTCACTGGCATATATCAACAACATCAGAATCTTGTTGTGAGTTACACAGCACTGTTAAATCGAAGATCAACAGTTTAAACCCACCAGCACATCCAAGAGAGCAAAATGGTCTCTTCTCATAAAGGTTTACAGCTTAGGAAACCTGGTGGAGGTCGTCAGCAGTCAGAGCTCACTAGACGGCAGTGGGGTGGCAGAATCCCCTATTAGTACATCAAATACGACTCATAATGACCCTGTGAACAGCAGATGTGAACCCTGCCCGATGCTGTGCCATCCTCATCTCGGCCGCACGAGAGCCCATTGTCATAGTCACTGTGCCAGTCCATCTTGCTGAGGGCCTTCCCTCCTTCCTGACCCTTCACCTTTCTGAGCATGATGTCCTTTTACAAGGACAAGCCCTGCCCAACAGCCCAAAGTACGTGAGATGAAATTTCACCTTCCTTCCTTCTCATGAGTGCCCTGGCTGCACTCTCTCCAGGACATATCTATTTGTTCTCTCAACAGTCTGTGAGATATTTAGTACTCTTCACCACCACAACTCAAAGGCACCATTCTTCTTCTGCCATCTTTATTCACCAGCCAACTTCTCAGATATTTTTTAATATCTTTACCGTCCATCTGCCGTGATGCCTGTAATTCCCCCATTAGAGATTATTCCTTGAGTTCTTAAGGCATTATTGATCTCTAAAATTGTCCTATTAGTGCCATACATTTAAACTGTTATAATAGGATCTTAAATCTTACTAGTGCAGGGGATTCATTCTTGTCTTAGTGGGATTAGTCAAGATTAGCCAAGAGTGCTGTCATTTGTTGTTGATTGCCTTTGAGTCAAGCATGACTCAACGTGACCTCGTGAACAAAAGGCCTGAAACCCCTCTACAACTATCGACATTTATCAAAGCTCATCTCAGAGTTTCTGGAGGCATGCTATTTAGGGTGTGGATGCTACTCCTGCTTCCAAGAGTAGGAAGTAGAATTGAGGGCCAGCTCATGGAATGGGGAAAGAAAGGAGGAGGTGCTGGAACAGTGAGGTGAGAGGAAAGAAAACTTCACTGCTCTGCTTGGGGCAGGGACTAAGCATAGCCGCCTTCCCAGATATCCGTGTATTCTAAAATCTGTGTTCCAGGTGCTTTGGGCTGTCACAATGTGGGCTATGCAATGTGATGAGTGAGCTTGATTTAAAGTGGAAATAGGAACTAATGCCATGAGTCGTCACCCAGCTTCTGAAAGCCCTTCTCACTCACTTGCTATACAAGTGAGTTGCTGATGAGTCAGCTCACAACTTCCTTGCCTCTTCTTTAGAATCCCAAACTCTGGGCCTTTGCAGTATGCTGAGCATAGCATGTTCTTTACTTTATTGTCTTACTATGGTATTAAAACTCTCCTGTAAGATAGGAGTTACTCTCCTTCTGAGAAGAGGAACCAGAGGCTTAGAAGGTCATTCAGTAGCCCAACAACTTCCATCTGTCTCGTAATATTCCGCAACTGGTTGTTCTTGATTGTATATCTTCCTCACTTCCTGCACTGTATTGTAATATTCTAATGTCTGTCTCCCATTATTCTGCACCCCTAATGTCCAAACTGTAAGTTTCCATTAGACACCCAGATGACTTCTGAGGGCATGTGATCTGAGCATGTTGTCGTATGTCCTGAGTCAATTCAAAATCAAAGCAGCCCTAAAGAACAGAGTGGAGCTACCTGCTCCAAAAAGTTTTCTAGGCTGCAATGTTTTTAGGAAAAGGAAATTTCCTCCTGCCCAGCCTCAGATGGGGTTGAACTGCCAACCTTTCAGCTAACAGTCAAGTACTTTAATAAGTACTGTGCTACCAGAAATACATCACGGTGGTCTACTCTATGGACTCTGGAGCCAGTCACATCAGGTTGCATTTTTGCCTTTCCACTTTCTAGATATGTACCCTTGGACTGCCGTATATCTTCCCAAACCTCCATTTTCTCATTTACAAACAGACTATATTAGTGGTTATCATAGGGTGGTTGTGAGGGCGGTAAGAAATCACCTCTGTTGGCTGTTTAAATTAGTTTGGAATTACACATTATCTTCTGGAAAGATAACTTTAACATCGTAAAACCACTAGAAATCTTACATATTCTTATCATCAACATACTTTCAATTCAGGTCACCTGGATTTGAGTAGAATGCAAAAATTAATAGTACAGCTCTTTGCCTCCCCAAAGCAATAAATACCACAGTAATTATATGAAACAAGTCATGTGAGAGCCAAAGATGGGGGAAGAACGATGTCTGCTTGTCAGGAGAGTTTGTCAGACAAGTTTTTTAGCAGAAGAAAATTTTGAGTCATGAAGAATCAATCAAATGTCACAAGGAGAAATTGAAAAAGTACTGGCAACAAAGGATATGTGTGATCAAAAGTACGCCTGCTGTTTGGGAAAAGTGTGCTATTGCGGTGTTTAGGACATATGTTGACTGACAGGGGCAGGAGATGAAGATGAAAAAGTGGGCAGGGGATAGATTATGAAACCTTCTGATAGCAGACACTTTGGACTTTATTTTACAGATGTTGGAGATCCAGCAAAGATGTTTGATTAGGAAAATGTCATGCTCAGATTTATGCTTCAGAAAGTTCACTCTGACTGGAGGAGGAACTGGGAGTAAAAACTAGTTAAGAACATCGTGTCAATAACCAGCTGCAAATTGGTGGGGTTGTGGAAGCCCGAGTGAGTATCATCCACCGCGATCCGCACTGCCAACCCAAAGGAAGCTCCACTCTGGTGGTTCAAATCCAGCAGCAGCTCCACAAGAGAAAGCTGGGCACCATCCTCCCAGGCAATTTACAGCCTCAGAAAATCTGCTGGAAGCTCAGTTAAGAGTCAGTTCCAACTTAACAGCGTTGAATTTGAGTGTGAAATAAAGGAATTGGAAGATATCAAACATCTGATGAACAACTACTATGTGTTAGCCGCAATGTTATACGGTTTACATAGTTGAACTCATTTAATATCACTGCCATATAAGAAACAGAGGGTTTTTTAAAAAATAAATAAATAAAGCCAACAAAGATCCCAAAAGCAAACAAAACTAAGCCAACTTTTCATTGTGATTTGAATGAAAGTTTATAGAGAAGAATCCGTAAACATTGTGTCATGGTCCTGGTTAGAGTCCCCACACTGTAAGGGCACACTTCCTCCTCTTTTCTTGCATCTCCTGTTTCTGTTCATCCTTCCTTTCTACCTCTTCTGCCTTCTGAGCTTCATCCCTGGGCAGGTGCCCTTTTAATCGCGTGTGGCTGACTGTCGTATGGAATGGGTTTCTCCCGGACTTTATTGATCACTTTATTGGCCCGTCATTTATTTGTCTGGAAGGTGAGTCACAGGGATGATTTCACTTCTTGGCCAGAAGAGTGACATAGTCCTGATGGTGCCAACAATTTCTATCTGACCAGTAAGCCTGATCTTTCTTATGCTTCCAAATTTTAGGAAATTGAGTCTCATTGTAGTTAGCAAAGTGAAGATAACCTATCAGCAGGAGAGGAGATAAGATCATTGTCTGGGGGTATTGATTTCTCAGACAACTGTCCCTGTGCTCTAGGATCTGGGTCGACTAGAAGAGTTTTGGTGTTTGCATCGGCAGGTCAGCTTATTACCCTAAGCATGACTTCTGTGGTGCTTTGCTGTGTTCCTTTTCATTTGTACTCTCTGGTCGGCAAACTCCATTCCCTTAAGAAAATCTCAGTAACACATCCATTGTAGCCAGAGCAGAGAACTGGGAGGTGACATAGTCTTGAAGCTGAATATGTCATCAAGCCTGTGCTTAGGTCTGATGAACCATTCATGCCCCACAGTGAAGAGCAGCACATTTGTTACAAATTGTTGATTAAACATGAGAATAGAAAATGAGTCTCGTTGCCTGTGTCAACGCCAACCTCTTAGTAGCAGCTGCCTGGGTGCTATGCTGAGAAAGATTCAGAAGCTACTTTTAGGCTTACAGACAAGAGAGCTGTGATAAACGCGCCGTCTCTGCCAGCTCGAGGAGCTCGGGAGCGCGCGAATGGGGTGGGCGCCATCTTCCTCCTCTTTCCTCCCATGTCCTTCTTCAGTTTCTCCTTGTGAAGATGAGCAGTGGTGCTGACTATTTATTTGAGAGACAACCTGTCTTTCATGAAGACTTCTGGCACTAGCTAGTGTTATACATTATGTGTTGATTTTGCTGGCTCATCTCTTAGAAGGTAATCTTGTGTCATTCATTTTCAAGTTTCTTAGCCTTCACAGGTACCAACTGGTGAAGAACGATGTGGGCTTTAACCGAAAGACAGAGGGCTTGAAGGTGGCAGAGTTTGTATTCAGATGTAGGCCTGGATGAGCATAATATCTAATTCTTTCCACCACATTAAAGCATGACACTGCTGTGGAGTAGATTACAACTCGTTGTGACTCTCTATCAGCTGTCTGGGGCTATAAATGTTAACAGAGTAAGACTGCCCACTTTTCTTCCATAGAGCAGCCAGCTAGTAGATCCAAACTGCTGGCCTTTTGATTAGCAGTCTGACAAATGCCACGCCACTAGAGCTTCCTAAAGCAAGGGCAATAATGATCATTTCATTGCCCAAAGTGTGGAAACTGCCATTCAATATTACCTATTAGACGTGCTTGCATGGTGCAAAGGGTTTACATTCAATTGCTTTCTGAAGGTTGGCAGTTCGAACTCACCCAGTGGCTCTGCCAAAGAGGACCATGGCAGTCTGCCTATGTAGGTCTTGCCGTTTTGTTCGAAGGTGTTGTACATAATAGAGTTGATTCCAACTCATACTGACCTTTGTGACAGAGCAGAATGGAACCATAGGATTTGTTTGGCTGTAATCTTTATGGGAACAGATGATCAGGTCTTTCCCCTGTGGAGCCACTGGGTGCATTTCAATTGCCGACCTTTCAGTCAGCAGTCCAGCACTTCACCCTTGCGTCCCTAGAACTCAGGAACAGCCTATGGAGCATAGTCTTCCTCTGGGACACGTGGGATCTTCATGCATCGGAGTCAGCCACAAGGCAACAGTTGGTTTTGGTTTTTAACTTGTTAGAATCAAAGTGTTCCAAAACCCACTTTCTCCAAGCTTTTGATGCAATAACATACCACAACCATTCACCTCCAGCGTGGACCTGCCCTTCAACGCCTGCCTCCATTTCTCTGTACCAGTGCACATGCTACTCACCATTGGGCTCAAGCAGAGTCTTCCACTTCTCCTGCTCACCCTTGCCTCTGAACCCCAATAAGGCCATTGTCTCATCCACCAGTTAACTCCCCTCCACTATGCCATATTTCTCACACTAAATGATTATTTGTAGAGTTAAAATATGAGTGTTATTTTTAATATCAGCTCTAGTATTTTTGTGAAATTATGTGAAAAGGAATGAATATTTGTTCCACTGCTGTGTTTCTTCTCTTTATGGAATGCCCTGTAGAAATAGCCTTTTATAGACTCACAGTTTTTTAGAATTTTATTTTAAAACATTTACAGTGGAATTTAAGCTACTTCTAGAGGCTGCCTTTCAGCCAAATAATAGATTGGTGTACAAAATTACTTCTAACACCTTGTATGAATATATTTCTTAGCATCTTCAATAGTAAAAGACTAAAAGGGCAACATATGCCCCAAAATAAAGTAGAGAAGGTAGTGGGGACAGGGCAACTGGGAAAGGGGACACAGGATGGAAATGGGAGAGCACGGACACCTTTCAGTGATCCATGCCATGGAACAATTAATGTGTGAACTATTTGAACAGAACACTAATTTGTTATGCAAAATTTCACTCAATTCACAATACAATGTTAAAAAAAATTGCAGATGGCGTGATGCACTCATGAAT
This sequence comes from Elephantulus edwardii, assembly GCF_000299155.1. Classification (NCBI taxonomy): domain Eukaryota; kingdom Metazoa; phylum Chordata; class Mammalia; order Macroscelidea; family Macroscelididae; genus Elephantulus; species Elephantulus edwardii. The sequence continues at coordinate 2,931,640 of NW_006399945.1, forward strand.
TGGAAGGTTTGGATTCTCCATCTCTACCTACATTGTCTTCCTGTGGGGTTTTGGAAATCACTTCATTTTTAATGTCTTTGTTGCTCCATCTGGAAAATGCAGATAATAGTATTTGCCATTAATTTCCACAGAGGGGTCTGGTGTTGAACGCTGAGTTAGGATTAGCAGATTGCTCTGAAGGTCTCAGGCACAGGGCACTATTTAAGTAGATGTTTTGTACTGAACCATAATGTCCCTTCCTTGGTAGCCCAATTCATGGCTAGTCCCCACTTATTTTGAAATCTTTGCTTCCCCCACTTCCTAGGTTGACCTTTTCCCTCACTTCATCAATTCCCTTTACCATTTTTCACAAACCAGTTTCCTGCCCTCCCACCACCCACTTCCAAGATGTGAGGTTTTGTGATAATCTGGAGTGCATCACAGGAGCCATGGTGACCTAGTGACGAGAAGCTGTGCTGCAGTCCCAAAGGCACAGGGTTTGAATCCACCACCTGCTCTGTTGGAGAAGGATGGGCAGTCTCATCCTGTGTGATTAATTGTCTCTGAAAACCCACCTGAGGGTCAACTGTGGTCAGATCCAACTTGATGGTACACAACAACAGGGTGAAACATGAGCTCTGGTGGCCTAGTGGTAAGAAACTGCATGGCAATCCCAAAAGTATGTGGTTCAAGTTCACCAGTTGCTCCAGGAGAAAAAGATGGGTGATCTTTTCCCAGGCAATTAACTGCCTCTGAAAATCCGCTGGAGGGTCAGTTCCAACTCAGTGATCCTCAACAAGAACAGAGATTCATGGGATGAAATGAATGTTGTGAAAGAATCCATGCTCAGTTTACTTTTTATGGGTACATGGGTTTTATATGGGTTTTTACATTTTTATGGGTATTTTTTCTGACTATAAAATTGACCTGTTGATTATGTAAAATTTGAAGAGCAGTTGTTGTTGTAAAAGGTTAAAAACAAAAGCATATAGTTTTATCCTAAAATAATCACATTTCTTTTTCTCTTTTGATGTGATGATTTTTTTTTTTACAGTTTGTGATCAAACTCTGTTCCCTATCATGCAATTGTATATACTTGGTTTTTTTTTTCCAATATCACTTATTATCAAGGTATCAAGGGAGCCCTGCTAACATAGCTTGTAGGGAGTTGCTCTGTTAACCCAAAGGTCTCTCAAATATATATATATATATATATATATATATATATATATATATATATATATATATATATATATATATATATACAAAGAATCTGCCCCAATGAATGCAGTAATTTGGAAATTCTAAAGAAGGAAACAGAAGAAATCAAGAAAAGTTCCACAGAGAAATCTCTCCAGGCTGGCTTCTGAGGACGGATTAGATGTAGACTTTCTGGAGTGGAGGGAGCGGCAACCACAGCAGGCCTTTAGGGATGGAGAGAATGGTGTGAGGACTGGCCGGTAGGATTGGCTCAGGCTGGGGGATGAGTCAAGGTTGAACATTTAGCTGGAACGTGGACCAGGAAGACCCTGGTCAAGGAAAAACTGGTGTCAAACTGCCTGGAAAGCAGTGAGGAGCGTGGAAGGGTTTTGAGCAGGGAAACAGCATGATCCTAGCTGTGGCTCAGGAAGGTCAATCTGGTACCAGATTTGATAGGAGAGGAACCTAGAGGTGGAGAGGTTAGTCAGGAGGTGACTATTGAACTTTTGGAGTGCAAAATAATGAAATCCCAAAGGTACAAGTAGTTCACATGAAAAACAAGAAATGAGTGTGAGTGAATAAACTGGGAAAAGGAAAATGGCCAAGCAGAAATGAGTGCTTACTGAGCCTTACTTGGATTTGGTGGCAGACCCTGACTGATAACAGTACAAGCTGTCGCATCCTCAGCCCTGGCATGTGCCGAGTAGCAAGATTCCACAGAGTTTCCAAGGCTGTGGCCTTTCAGAAGCAGATTACCCTATCTGTCCTCCAAGACACCTCTGGGTGAATTCGAACCACTAACTTTTCTGGTAGTAGACAAGAAGGTAACTCCTCGCAATACAAATATTAACTCATTTAATCTTGCTTCACTCTGAGGTCATTGCATGGTACAGATAAGAAAACAGAGGCATATTGTTGTTGTTCTTATGTGCCGTCGAGTCGCTTGTGACTCATAGCGAGCCTATGTACAACAGCCCTAAACCCTGCTCTAGCCTGTGCCAATTGCACTGCCTCTGACACTCCCATCCCGATTACCCCAGTCACTGAATCAATCCACCTCTTAGAGGGTCTTCCCCTCCTGTGCCGTCCCTCTACCCTCCCAAGCATGATGTCCCTCTTCAAGGACTTGTCTCTCCTCACAACATGTCCAAAGTATGTCAGACAAAGCCCCAGAACCCTTATCTCCAAGGAGCAGCCTGGTTTAACCCTCTCCAGGTTGAATCTGTTTGTTTTCCTAGCAGTCCATGGTACTCTTAAAACTCTTCTCCAGCACCACAGCTCAAAGGCATCAATTTTCCTTCTATCCTCCCTAGTCATTGAGGCATAGGGAAGTGCTTTTGCTTGGCTACACAATAAACAGTAGAAGGAGGACATGAAGCCAAGTGGCTGGTCCCTGGCTTGTTCACCAACATTATTCTGCCTTCATATGAGTGGAAAGTACAAAAGATAGGAAGATGGATAAGCAGGAGCTGGGAAGGGCTACTATCATCCCCCTTTCCAGGCGGCATCTCTCGAGAAACTGCTGGGACCTCATTCCCTGCATGGATGCCCATGGGATGGGGGCTCCAGCACCGCGGCTTTATTTTGGAGGTCACCGCATACACTCATCATACCACCCACTCAGCCTTTTCCTTCGACAAAAACTTATTGGTCCCACCACATACAAGAGAGTATACTCTAGATCCTGAAAAATACAGACAAAACCTCCTCAGTAAATGTACAAATGTCTGAACTAAAGCAAAAACAGATGCATGATGGGATGTTTATTTAATTTGCAAAAGCTTCACCATGGGGTTTCTTTAAGCAGTTTGTTCCCAGCGCGTATGAAAAATGTTACATATAAAAAACCTCTGTGGAAGTGGGGAGGAGGAAAAGCTTTACTTGAATAGATTCAACTATACTAGCATGCTGAAAATATTTCCTGTTTTCTCTTTACCTTTCACATTTGTCAGTGAATTTACTGACAAACATCAATCACTTGAAAAAAAATCATTGTCATAGGTGATAGTATCAAATAGTATAATTAGCTTTATTATATTACCATGTGATTGGTTTTATTAGAGAGGTAAACATTTTACATAGGAAATCCACATTTTAAAAGCAGGGAATTTATGGAGTGGATTAATTATAACCCAAAAACGTTCTTGGCTTCAAGAAGGAATTAATGAAACACAACTGGCTGTTGCTTTAAAATTCTTTGTCTTATTGGTTCCTGGGGTCAGGGGTGTTAGAGGGAAGGAGTGAGGAAGAGAAGAATAGAAAACTACAAGGCTTAGCCAGCTGGAGATCGATTAAAATGAAAGTGATTAGCCTTTCCCCAAGTGTGTTCCACAAAACAGACATTATGTTGGGAGGGGAGGGAAAGAGTTTTAGACTCAAATACTACCGGGGGCCATTGGATTAACCACAGCTAATCGAGCTTCCCCAGGACTGCTGAGCTCTGACATGTTTGCTTGTGTTGTAGTTCTCACTGGGGATAAGGTTTGCGTTTCCAGAACTTGACCAAGATGCTGTTTGCAGTGGGGATGGTAACAAACAGAGTTTCAGGTTGCATTGAGAGGATCCTGTTCAGATCTTCATTTTAAAGGAGATTGTGGTAACAGGAAGACCCTCAACTAGGTGGATTGACCCTGTGACTGCTATAATGGTTTCTTGTGAGTCAGGAAGTGTGAGGATGGTACAGGATAGAACAGAGTTCAGATCTTTTGTTCATAGGGTCTCTATGAGTCTTATTTGACTCAACAGCACCTAACAACAACAACATGGTAACAGAAGTGCATACATGGTCAGCGAGTAAGAAAGAGGTGGAGAAAGGTTCGACCCAGGGCTGAGAGAAAGCTTGAAGGAAGAGCGGAAGATAGAAAATGTTGAAGAAGCTGAAGGAAGTCTCCAGGCTGCTACTGGCAAAACCAGAGATTCCCCAGTGGTTTCCAAGGACAGGACCAGGAAAAGGGATCGAAGGGAAGTGATAGAAAAGCAGGCTCCAGCTGTATATGAGAAAAAATTTTTCCAAAAATTAGAATTCTTTGAAGATAGGGTATTTGAATAGATACTGGTTAGAAATCTGTCAAGAATTTTGAAGGAAAGGCAATTGCATGGGGTGGAGGTAGGACTTCTATGAACCTCACAGTCTTAACCTTAAGGACTGAATTCTAAGTCACAATGAGCATTTACAAAGCTATATTCAATTAAGCTTACTGTTACCTTGCTAGAGGTTGACTTATCTAAACATAGTTTAATGTCTTTCTCCTCCTGGACCTGTGGGGCTTCGATAGTTTGCATGGGTGGTTTAACAGCTCTCTGTGGAAATGAGAAAATCATTCAATCAGACGAAATGGATTTGGGATGAGCAGAGTGCTGCTTCTGCTGTGACTATTTTAGGAATATGCCTATACTGTTTAGATACTGTGGTTAGAAATCTTGGGACTTTCTGATCAGCTGGCATGGAATGATCCAGTCAATGAAATACTTGAAATTTCATAAATGGAATAAGATGGAATTCTCTCATCTAATTTGGGAGCTAGATTTGCATCTCATTTGCTTTGATTTGCATAGGTGATTAGGAGGCCCTAATTCCAAAATGTGTAGGATAGAATGAAATTTATTTTATGCAACATAACAAATTTTTATTCAAATAAAATACTTGGAATTTGATTCACGAAGAATATGAGGCTACCTGAACTGATCTCAACAGGCAGCCCCTGTAATGGGGCTGTAAATGGTAGAAACCTATGGACATTTAGAAGATAGAGCTACAGGATGTGGAAGTATCCCTCACAGAACAGCTATCCCACTGGGAAAGAAGATCTCATTTTATAGAAGTGGGAGCAGGCAGGGAGTGGAACCGTTAATGCCTTATTTGGATTGCTCTCCGCTTACGGGCAGATAGAAGGAGGCACACGGAGGTTTGACGTCTGGAGCTTCACTGTCCTCTCTCACTTTGAAAATCCTGTCCAAAAAATGCCAGCCATGTTCTTATGCAGTAGAGGTGGGCTTCTTCACCACATGTCCAACTTCTATTTGGCTTTCTGTTTAGGGGTCTTGAGCAATTACATGTTTTATCTGATAACGCTCTGTGGAAATGTTTGGGAGCAGTGGTGAAACGTTCGTCTTCCATACAGGAAACCTGAGTTTGGTTTCTGTCCAGTGTGCCTCATGTGTAGCTACCACCCATCTTTCAGTGCAGGTTTGAGTGATGCTGGGATGTTGCAGGTTTCATCGGAGCTTTCTGAAAAAGGCAGACTAGAAAGAGAAGCTGGTTATCTACTTCTGAAAGATCAGACAGTGGAAACTCTCTAGGGTACAGCAGTCTGGTCCACAGCTGAACATGGCTTTGACACAGCTGAGAAAGGTAATGACCACAATCAACATATTCCATTTCTTCTTCCACTGAATGAGTAAACTGAGGGCAGGGTCCCAAACCACGACATTTCCAATTGCTTCATATGTACCTAAAAGTTGGACAATGAATAAGGAAGACCAAAGAAGGCTAAGTGCCTTTGAATTTTGGTCTTGATAAAGAGTACTGAATGTGCCATGGGCTGTTGTAAGAACAGACGCATCTGTCTTGGAAGAAGTGCAGTTAGGGTACTTCTTAGAGGCAAGGATGTTGTTGTTGTTGTGTGCCGTCAAGTCACTTATGACTCATAGCGACCCTATGTACAATAGACCTAAACTCTGCTCTGTCCTGTGTCAATCGCACTGTCTCTGACACTCCCATCCTGATTACCCCAGTCACTGAATCAATCCACCTCATAGAGGGCCTTCCCCTCCTGCGCTGTCCCTCCACCCTCCCAAGCATTTCACCTGTCTCCAAGGACCAGTCCCTCCTTGCAACATAGTGAAACTTTATCTCGCACACTTTGGGCATGTTGTCAATCCTTGGCAAAAGACATCATGCTGGGAATGGGAGAAGATGAGCTAGGAGAAGACGACCTTCAATGGGATGAAATGACAGAGTGACTGCAACAATGGACTTGAGCATGTTGGAGATCACGAGGATGACATGAAATAGGGCAAGGTTCAGACCTGTCCTTCATAGGGTCACTATGAGTTGTAGATCACTCGATGACACCTCACAACAGCATAACAAGGAGAGGACTTTTCTACTGGAAGTGGGCTTGGGGACAACTTAACCTCTGGTATAAGGGGCCCATAATAGAAGCATTCTTGCTAAGGGACTCTGGAAACCCTTAAGCTAGTGCCAGGTGGGAAGAAGCTGACATCTGGCATATGAGTTCTCTTTTGTCTGTAAACTAAGGATTCATAAGTAGTTACGAAATTCCTGCTTTGCATCTAGCAATTCCTGGTACCTACTGTGAGGATCCCTGAGTTTATTTAGCATGAGTTTATGTCAGTTTGGTCTGAGTTGTTCCTGAATACTCTGTCACTGGCCCTTTGGATGGGTCCTGCCCACCCAGATCCCAGGCTCATACAAGCAAAAAGTAAACAGCCTTGGTTCTTTTAATCCTCCCCACATCACCTGACTAATTTTGACAGGGTGAAGGGGCCAGACATGCCCACTCTAGAGTTGAAGCCATGGCATGTACTAAACTAGCTTCTGGTCAACCTCTGCTATGACCCCATGGGACTTTAAGTTGAGTACTTCATCTTTTTAAAGATCCAAGGATGATGGGTTGTTTCCTAGGCTTCTAAATCTTTTTATTTCACCACATTCAGAGCACATCCAGCACTCCTCACTTTGGTTTAGGTAGAATGTTTATGTTTATGCCTCTGTAGAAGATAGCAGCACTGTGTGACAATCAAAGTCTGTTACCCCGGGTTTGATTCCAACTTATAACTCCCCTATTGGCTGGAGCGGAACTGTCCATAGTGTTTCCAAGGCTATAAATCTTTACAGAACCAGATTATCTCCCCTTTCTTCTGTGGAGCAACTAGTGGATTCAAACCTCTGGCCTTTCAGTTAATGCTTTCAGCGCTCCTTGCCTCATGTGTCTGTAGTAATGAAATAGTGGAAGTTGGAAAATGTAGTGAGATCAGAGTTTGAGTGCCTAGGACTCAGAGAACTTGGGAAGGTGAGTACTGATAAGTCCCTGTGCCTGGTCCCTGGGATGTGTGCTCTGCTGGGACCAAAAAGGAGGGAAGATTAAGGGGATAGTCTACCTGAAGAGTGTACCCAGACAATTTTCCAGTAGCACTAGGCGGGGAGCCCTGGTTAGGGGTTTGTGTGTGATTCAGGGCTAGTTGATGCTAGCCTGCAGGGCCAGAGGGTGGTGTGACTGAGGAGGTCTGGTGATGAGGAGCACAGATGTCAAGTCAACCCCGCTGCCCCTCACCAGCAGAACCTCCCAGTAGTTTCTGTCTCTTCTCTCCAGCCTTCCAAAGACCTCCTTTCACATGGTGACTTTTACCCAGAGAGGGAGACTTTCTACAGACACAAAGTACCAAGGCCCTTTTATCTCTTCTAGTTAGGGTTTCTATGTTTTCCTTCCAAGGCAAGATTTGATGTTAAATGGCAAAATCATTCTGTGTTTTTGTGGCATATTCTTTCCCCACCTCCACTGTCTATAAGGAATCTGTTTAGACTGTCTGCCATCTAGGAGAGTCCAGCTCATGGGACTCAGTAGGACAGAGTAGAACTGCCCTGTAAGAGTTCTGAGTCAGAAGGCCATGCTTCTTTGATGGTTCAAATCCACCAGCAGCTATCCAGGGAGAAAGATGGATTATTTACTTTCGTGTGATTTACAGGCTTGGAAACCCATTGGATCATCACCTATGAGTTGGTTCCAACTCAGTGGCATTAAGTTTTTCAGAAATCATTATGAAACTACACTGCCACATCTCTTTCCTGTGGAGCAGCTGCTGGGTTCAAACACCAAACTTTTGCCCAGCAGTCAAATACTCTAACCACAGCATAACCAGAAAGTGATAAATACATTTATTTTCACATAAATATATAGTGAACTGTTGCTCCAGATGATCTACCCCCATCAAGTCTAACACTCTCTGAAATTGCCCTGGCACTGCTGATTCACACACACGCACACACAGTCCCCTTCCCTCAAAGTGACCTGGGAAAAGTACTGGAGCCACGGACAGCAGAATCCTGGGAAATGATTACTTGTGGGCCCTAGATGCATGACCGTGTTTGGGTGAGAAGAACCTAGTGAAAGAGATGAGGCTGTTCCTCTGCACACCCAGTTCCCCTGGGGTGTAGGAGGATGTCTCATCCTCCCAGAGGAGAGGAGAATCAGCTGAATGCCATCATAATGAGTCACTGAGGTTAATGCAACAAACTCCTACAGCCCTTTGAAAAACGCTAATGCTATGTATTAATTCAGACGGAGTCCGAGAGGAAATGATTGAAAGTTATTGGTTAAAAATTGAGAGGAGGTGAACCTGGGCTTCCTATCTGGTTTGATTAGTGAGTTGTGCTCCAGGCTGAGCTCCCCAAGGGAGCCGCCGTGAGGTCTAGTTCAGTTGCCTCTTCCTTCAGCTTCCGACACTGTGCTCAGTACAGGGCAGACACGTAGCAAATGTTGGCGAGTAATAACAGTAAGTGGCTTGGACAAAGCTCTTCTGTACAATGTGGCAAGCACAGTCCATTAGAGAGCAGGCCTTCCCGGGGCTTCCTCTCATCTCCTGCCCAGCCTGAACCTTGCTTAGTGCTTCCTTTGCATTCCTGAGCTTGCTGCCTTTCCACAGTCTCGTTATACACTTAGGAACTGGAACAGAATCCTCCTGATGGCAGACTTGGCTCCAGGTTGCTGAGTTCCAACCTGACTCTGCTCTTTCTATACTCTGTGACACGTGCACGTTTTTTAACCCCTCCATACCTCTGTTTTATTCTCATAAAATAAGAACCTTATAGTTGCAGTGAGTGTTTAAGTGAATTGACACATATGTCAAATACTTTGACTCACACTGATGTTTATTGCAGCACTATTTATAACAGCAAAGAGTTAGGAACAACCCGAATACCCATCAAGGGGCAAATGTCTAAATTGAGTCATAAATATGACTCATAGTGTCCCTATGAACAGCAGATCTGAACTGTGTCCTATCTTGTGCCAGACTTATAATCTCTGACACACTTAGTCCATTGCTGCAGTTACTGTGTCAGTCCTGGCTGAGTGACGTCAGTCACGAACGGACAATTGTGGTATATCTCTGGTAGCCTAATGGCCAAGAAGCTACACTGAATCCCAAAGGCACATGGTTCAAATTCACCAGATTCTCCGTGGGAGAAAAATGGGTAATTTCTTCTCATGGGATTAATTGCCTCTGCAAATCTGCAGAAGGGTTAGCTATGGGTCTGTTCTGGCTTTACAGAACATAACAACCACTACTATAGAGCTCCAGTGACCTAGTGGCTGCAATCCCGAAGGCATCCAGTTCTAATCCACCAGCTGCTCCATGGGAGAAAGATGGGCAATCTCTTCTTGTGCAATTAAGCTGCCTCTGAAAACCTGCTGGAGAGTCAGCTGTGGTTGGTTTCAACTTGACAGTAAAATAAAAACCACCACCACTACTATAAAAAGCTAAGAAATTATTTACAGATAGAATTATTATTGGAGGATGAACAAATAAGAAGTGACAGAAGAACAAAAAAAAAATAACTTGAAAATAAGTGAAAGAAAGTCCATGTTATTTTTTAATAAAATGGACTTCTTTAATAAAAAGAATAAAAACAGATACTTCCAGAAAGCGAATAGCAAACGGTAGGAAGTGAGTCGAGGTGAATTAGTTCTCTCCAGCCTATGAGTACCCCATTGAGAATCACGGGGAAAAACACTGATCTCCGAAAGGGGACCCACTAACCCTTCCTCAAATCACCTGTGTCCATTTCTGTGTCACCAGGTAGGCCAGCTAGAGGGGAGTATGTCTCGGCCGATGTGGCATCAGATCAGATCAGGGATGACATAGAGTATTTATAATCTCTGCGTGTAAATTTTCTTGACAGGCTCTGCCCTCCTGTTTTCTGTCCTAGATCTTTGAACTGTACGCTTTGGGTGAACCTGAGGCCCAAAGTAGAGTAAAATCAGCTTTTCAGCAACCTTCAAGGCAAAACTGTTTCTCAAGTAACCACTGTGTGATGTACGCTCCAGCCTCTGCTGGGAATCCTTTGGCCCTTTGCAGCCTTTAGGACTGATCCCTTCTTGGCTCTTAGGGCAGTTAACCATTTATTTTTTCCGAACAGTTCCAGGCTTACAGAAAAGTTGAGTAGATAATTTAGAGAGTTCTCATATACCTCCTTCCTCCCTACACAATTTCTTCTATTAACTGTTAAGGGCTAGAATTGCTACCAGGTCTCTCTCACTCTCATAGAGGAAGGGCTGGAGTCTCCCAGGAAATGGGAAGGAATTTATTACACTTTGCACCAATGTGATAGTATTTCTGGCAGGACCCAATAGGTGGTTACTCCAGGAAGTAGCCCCTTCCCCAGCCAGTCACACAAGTTCCTAGGTGGGGCTGGACTATGACCAGGTCTCATGAGATTGGGAGTCACTCCAATCAATGCTCATGTGGGCCTCACCTCTCTTTCCCCTCTTTTTCTGCTGATGGCATGCTACAAGGTCTGTTTTCATTCCCATCTTGGCACAGGTCCTTTCTGCCTCTCCCCTTTTCTTTCTTTTCCACTTTAACTCTTGCATGGCCCACCTTACACTAGCTATGCTTCTCTCTTATTACCTTAATAAACCCTTTTCACCTGTTTTGCTAAATTGTCACGGGTGTGTGTGTGTGTGTGTGTGTGTGTGTGTCCCTGTGTGTGTGTGTCTGTGTGT
>NW_006399945.1:2942664-2982362 GCF_000299155.1 Elephantulus edwardii
TGTGTGTGTGTGTGTCCACTTAGCTGCAGTCACCTGAACTCACTTCTCATGGGAAATAATAGTGAGTGGTGAAGACATAATGGGAACTCTGGCTTTAGCACATTTCATTAATGTCTTGCAGTAACGTGGTATGCTTGTTAGAAGCGGATCAAATAATACTGACACATTATCTAAATAAACTCCATAGTTTATTTTACAGTCCTCTTTGTCCCTAGTCATGTGGGTTTTGGGAAATACGTGTCGTGTATGTACCATTACAGTATCATACAGAATCATTTCACTGCCATTAAAATGCCCTGTGCTTCATTCACCCTCCTCTTTTCCTCTGATCGTTTATAGGTTTGCTGCCTCTGAAAATCCGCCACAAAGGATCGGTTCTGACTTGCCTGTACACAATAACAACAACAACAACAACAACTTTCCCTCTGATCTTTTTTAGTTTATGGGTTTGCCTATTCCAGAATGTCATACTATCAAAATCATAGAGCTTGTGACATTTTCAGACTGGCTTAATTTACTTATTAATATGCATTCAGGTTTATATTGAAAGGATAAATGAAGAGAAGCAGATCTACTCATTTCAAGTTCTTATGTCTATGATTTGCCTCAACACAAGTGGACATTGGTGGTTCTGGGGTAGAACTCCTACCTTTCATGAGGAGATTAGGTTCAATTCTTGCTCAGTGTACCTTTGCAGGAAGCTTCCCCATCTGTCAATGTAGGTTTATTTGTTACTATGATGTTAATGGTTACCTATGGCAGACAGTGTTTGGTGGAGCTCCCTGATTAAAACAAGCTTGGAAGCAGGAGTGGCATCCACATCAGTAAATAGCTTGCCTCCAGAAACCCTATGAACCTGGAAAAAGGATGAAAGTCATGCAAGTGTTGAGGACTTTTGTTCATAGGGTTGTTATGAGTTGCCTATGACTCAACAGCACTTAACAACAACAACAACAACATGATATTGCAAGGAGGGACCAGTCCTTGGAGAAGGATGTCATGCTTGGGAGGGTGGAGGGACAGTGCAGGAGAGGAAGACCGTTGATGAGATGGATTGATTCAGTGACTGGGTTAATGGGGGTAGGTGTGTCAGAGACAGTGAGACTGGCACAGGACAGAACAGGGTTTAGGGCTGTTGTACATAGGGTGTCAATGAGTTGCAGGCAACTCAACGGCACATAACAATAACAACAACAACATGATGCTAAGCAGATTTCAGCAGAGCTTCCAGATTAAGACTAGGAAGAAAGGCCTGGCCATCTACTTCTGAAAATCATCACATGAAACCTCGATGGATCACAAGGTTCTCCTCGCCCTTCAGTAATGCAATGGCACAGGACCAAATCTTGTTTCATTTCATCATGTATGGGGTCTCTATGAGTCAGGGGCCTATTCAGCGGCAGCTAATGGTAACGGCAACCCTCACCCTAAAAGCGCTTATGAAGTTAAAATCTGATGAGGATATCAGTAATGATTTTTTTCCTTAGGAAATGTTGATTGACATCCTCGTATATTATTTCAGAATGCTGGAAGTGTCTCCCTTCAGGCTAAGAACTAGCTCAGTCATCGCAGAAATGCTCATGGTTTTATTAGTGATTCTCTGCTTAGTCTTCTCAGTTGACATAACCTCAGTTAGAGTTCAAGGTCAGGCGGACATTCTGAAAAGCAGCTTACGGAACTGGACTTTAAAGTGAATATCAGACTAGGAAAAAATGTCTTCCTTTTCTAAAGTCAAAATACTCTAGAGAAGCAACACATCTGTAGTATTTGCTTTCTTTAAATAAACATGTGAAGCCAAAATTGATACCAGGGGCCATCTAGAGATGCTTCATCACTGGGCAGATTAGAAATGACCAAATGTGTGATGTACTTCAGGGTTCACCCTGTGTAAGGGGGATTTTTCTGCAATTATGCAGAGATGAGAGATGTGGTTAATGATATATAGTTTATTCCTTCATCTTTTTTATTTAAATAATTATGAAAGGGGTTATATAAATTTTGTATGGAAAGATATCCGAAAGAGAAGCCAGCTAGAAATCACAAGGGGATTAAATAGAAAGATAATGGCTTCTATTCAATTATTAAGAATAACGTGAGGAGCCCTGTGTGAAGTCCCGTGTGCGGCACCTGCTCCCTGGCTGTGGCGAGAACAGGACAGGGAAGTGGAAAGTGGCTCCCAAGGTGTTTTTCAGCAGTAACTGCGAAGTGTTCTGTTAAAAGGAGTTTAAGAGCCGCTCAAGGAAAGGCCTATCTCCTTGTTGTCAAGTTGTGAGGAATGGCAAAATTCAGGGGAAGGCAGGCCGCTTAGTGGTTTAATGGCATTTAATTGCTTTGAGATATTCCAGCTTTGGGAAGAGAGGAAAGCTCTTCTGTCAGCATTCAGCCAGCTGGGTCTGCCCAGCTCCTCCAGGCCGAGGACAGGGAGAGGAGTTGGTTCCACAGAGGAGGGTCCCGGAGGGCTCCCGCTCCCTAATCGTCCCTCCTCAGGGCTGAGAATCCAAGACCAGCTGGGGAGGCTAATCACCTGTTTCCTGAAGCTTTGTTCCACTGGTTCAGGAGGCCAGTTAACGGCAGTTCCAAGATTGAGATGTTATAATTCTAGAAAACCCAGTTGAAATAGACTGGGATTAAAAATCAACCTTATTTTTCCAGTGCCCTTGGAAAAGACCATCTCAGCTCGTTTGCTTCTCATTGAACTCTTTGGCGCCTTGGTTCCTGTAGAGCCATGGCTTTTAAGCGTTTCTGCATCGAATGTGATTCTGATCAGTGGCTGGGTCTTTTTCTGAGCAGAATGACCATATTCATAAATAGGACCTGACAGCATTCACATTTCCAAGATAGATCAATTCTTACTTGAGGATATTGAATTTCACTGATTGTAAAAATAGCATACATTTATGTAACCATACACAAAAGCAGAGGAGCTCCCTTTACTGTGCTTATAAGCCAACGAGAACAATGTGTTACTCCTGTGATGGTTTTGTTAGTCACCATGGAGTCGACCCTAACTCTCAGCGACTCCATGTGAAACAGAATAAAAAGTTGCCCGGCGCTGAGTTATCCTCGTGGCTCTGACCACTGTCGTGGCCACTGAGGACGTGGAGCTCCTCCAGCTTTGGCGACCCTCTTCCAGCACTCTCTCGACACACTCTGTTGAGATCCACACAATTTTCACCGGGTCATTTTCAGAAGCAGGGCTCCAGAACTTTCTTCCTAGTCTGGAGCTTCACTGAAACCTATCTCCTATGGGCAACACTGCTGGTGTTTGAATTACTGGTAAGTGGTCCCCATATCATGTTGTTATGTGCTGTTAAATCACTTGTACCTCATAGCAACCCTATGTACAACAGCCCTAAACCCTACTCTATCCCATGTCAATTTAATTGTCTCTTACACACCTACACCCTTTACTGCAATCACTGAGTCAATCTATCTCATCCAGGGTTTTCCTCTCCTGTGCTGTCCCTCCACCCTCCCAAAAGCATGAGGTCCCTCCCCAAGGACAAGTCCTTGCAACGTGCCAAAGTATGTCAGATGGAGCTTCAGAATCTTTGCCTCTAAGGAGCAGCCTGGTTTCACCCTCTCTAGGGTGGACTGTTTGTTCTCTTAGGTACATTTAGTACTCTTCCCCCGCAACACACAAACCATTACAGAGCAACAAACCAAAGGGCAGCTGTTGTCTTGGGTTACCCTTTCACTACTATGGCAAATGACTTCATTCTTTTGTGCTTTAGCATTCTCATCTATAGAAAGGGGATGATAACAATAGTACTTTCCTCATAGGATTTTTGTGAAGTGTAAATTGCTTAACTCATGTAACATGCTTAGACTACTGTATGGTACTAGGATCTCTGGTGGCCTAACAGGTAGAAATTTGCACTGCCACCCCAAAGGCAGGCAGTTAGAATTCACCAGTTCTTCCTTGGGAGAAAATGGGCCGTCTCCTCCCATATGAGTTACTGTTCCTGTAAACTTGTTTCCAGTTCGATAGCACACGGCACCACCAACAACATTGTACAGCACATATATTTTAGCTATTATTTTCAAATCCTTTCCTGGGTTTTTTGTTTTGATCTTATTGCACTATAGTAAATCATTATGGACCAGAGGGCATGGAAGAGATCACACAATGGGATATTTCCAGACCACTATTCTAAGCACAAGGAGCTCTGGTGTCTTACTGGTAAGGAATTACACTGCCAAGACAAAGATACGTGGTTCGAATACACTAGCTGCTCTTTGGGAGAAGGATAGACAGTCTCCTGTGCAATCTCCTGCCTCTGAAAAGCCACTGGAGGGTCACCTATGAGTTGGTTCTGACTCGGTGGCACACAACAACAGCTCATTCTAAGCACTGTGAAAGGCCCCCTCTTCCAAGGTGAGAAAGCTATACTCCAGAGACTGGACAGTGCTGGTGGGCACAGGTCCCTCTAAAATTCTTTGGGCAAATCTCCAGGTGACTGGCATTAGGCTGTCCATTTTTGTTCAAATAAAGGAACTGGAGTCCCTGTGCCCTGCAAGCAGTTATGGTGTGCTTTTCAGTTGACTGCTAATGGACAGATTGATGCCTCCAGTCTACCTTGAGGTGCTTTGGGAGAAAGACCTGGTGGTGAACTTCCATTGAAAACGATGGTTCCTGTAAATCAGGCTTGTCTTTCTAAAGAATGGTAGGAATCTCTTTTTCCAGGTGAACGGCAGGTCTCGGTCTCTAGGGAGTTGCGTTTCTAATCCAAAGGTGGCACCTTTCTGTCTATTCGAATCCAACCAGCCACTCCTCAGAAGAAAGATAGACAGTCTCCTATGTGATTTACTGGCTCTGAAAACTCAGTGGAAAGTCCACTACTGGTCAGTTACAACTCAACAGCAACGAGTTTGTGTTTTTGAGTCTCAGGTCAGCAACTTACACAGAGTTTTCTATAGTCTTTAGACACCTTGGACTTGTTATGTGCTGTCGAGTTGCCTGTGACTCATAGCGACCCTATGCACAACAGCCCGAAACACTGTTCTGTCCCTTGCCAATCTTATTGTCTCTGACACACCTGACCCCATTACCCCAGTCACTGAATCCAGCTTATCGAGGGCCTTCCTCTCCTGGACTGTCCCTTCACACTCCCAAGCATGACATCCCTCTCCAAGGACTGATCCCGCCTTGCAACATATCCAAAGTGTGTCAGATGAAGCTTCAGAATCCTTGTCTCCAAGGAGCAGCCTGGTTTCACCTCTCCAGGACAGACCTGTTTGTTCTAACAGTCCATGATATATTCAATACTCTTTTCCAGCACCACACCTCAAAGGCATCAATTCTCCTTCTATCCTCCCTAGCCATTGTCCAGCTCTCTGATGCATGTCAAGTAATTGCAAAGACCATGGACTTAAGTAAACTGGACCACTTTGGCCATACATTTCATGAATATTTCCCAAAATGCGAGCAGTTTCGCCTCCCTTGTCACCAGTGGAGCAGTATGTTCTGAGGTGTCACTTCTGACTGTAGACACTTCCTCTCACAGTGGTAACATGAAGCAGGCTGTGTAACAGAGGTGGTGACTCAATGATGAAGGGTGCTTCTGAGTTATATTTATACACCTCATGACACTCCAATGTCTTCTTATCATCAACAGAGAGAAGTGAACCCTTAGAAAACTGTCTGTTTCATCTCTTTGAGAGTGAGGAAAAGGAATTGTTATGCCGGGCGCAGCCTGATGGGGGATGTGGGGGTGCTTTCTGTGCTCTGTCTGGAATGGAGGTACCTGTAACTTCCCTATCTTGGGGAATGTTCTAATTGTCTAACATCTTAGACAATGTTCTAAGATGGTTTTCACAGGACCAAACAGCTTGTCGGGCAGTGAAATCAGCCCACCCCACACATCTAATAGCTATTTTGTTTGTATTAATTTTCATCAATGTGACTCATTTTTAAGATATGAATGGACTGGATTCATTTAGATTCCTATTCAGCTAACACTGAGGTACCTCTGGTGTGTGGCCAGCTACACATATGTTGTTTTGACTCAGCCTGAGTGACGCTCCCATTTGGTTGTCTTGGGGAACACAACTCAGTCTGACTCAGAACTCAAGAATCATGTGTTTAGTGCTTCTTTTGTGCCAGGCTTGAGAATTTGGAGACGACTGAAGGGAGATACCTCATCTTGTTCCTTCTCTGCCAGGAGACTCCCTCGTGGTCTCAGAACCTCTCAGCAAAAGGACTGTCTTGTTCTCAGAGCATCAGTGCTCTGGGGATTCTGGTTCCATTTTGTCTGCAAAATGAAAAGTGGATATTGAAGCTGAAATTTGTTACTTTACATAAAATGCTCTGTTCTCTTCATCTGATTGATGAGAAGCAGTGAGGTTTCAGCACCTGTTTCTTTTTCACCATCAGAAAAACAGTCCTTTCTCCTACAGATTTGTCTCTTGGGTCCACTCCTCATCCTTCCCTCCTGCAGTCTCTGGGATCATGAGCCCAGACACCATCAAGGATATCAAGGTTTTGCTTTGCTCCTCAAATAGCCCAGCTGGGCTGTGGGCTCTGCAGTTCTGAGGGCACAGTGGTGGTTCAGCAGTAGAACTCATGCATTTCATGTGAGAAGCCCAGATTCGATTCCCATTCAGTACACCTCATGCCACCACTTGTCTGTCATGTCTAGCTTATTGTGGTGCTTTGGTGTAAGGTGAGTCTCAGAAGAGCTTCTAGTCTAAGATGGACTAGGAAGAAAGGCCTGGTGCTTTGTTTTCAGAAAGTCAGTGAAAACCCCTTGGATCTCCATGGTCTCTTCCTGTTGTGCTTGTGGTTGTTATTCATTGGCCAGCAGTTTAATGGTGTATAGCAGTAACGCCATGCAGTGCTAGAGGGAGTGGAACTCAGAGTTTATTTGAAAATAATAGGAGCAAGGGCATGACACTTGTATAAAAAATACTTTGATTTTTACACTGGGAATAGAGGATGTTAGAGGGGAAGAAGTCTGAACTCTGAAAAATAGATTTGGTGTGCAGAACTCTTTTCCAGCATAAGGACTCACTGAGGTCAAGTTCCACTGAGATCATGCCCAAGAGTGGCCCTCCCAGTCCAGAGATGCCCTTGGAAGGTGAGACATCATCTGATTCCAGGGGAGGGGGAACCCCAGTGTGTGTGAAGAGAAGATCCTGGATGCAGTGCCTTTCTGCCGCTCCTCCCCCTGCAGGGATCTCGTGTTTACTGTTGGCCTTCTGGAGTCCACGCAGCACCTTCCTCATGGCTTTAAAAATAGAATCCCAGGCTGCCAACCCTCTTAAAAGGAACATGGTAGAGATGGGTGCCAACACTGTGGACCTGATACCCAGCTCTGATCGGCTCCGTAAATAAACCCCCGCACTTGGGATCCTTACTCCAGTGGTGCTGGATGCTCTATGTTCCCTAATTAGCCACTGAGAGCTCCTCATACAAAGTTCAACAGAAAAACAACCAGTTCTCGCTTGTTTCTTCTCCCTTCTTGTCTCATTACTATAAAGGTTAAGAAGGAATTACAAAATCTTAAGGGAGTCAGACTGGATTTCTCATTCAATTCAATGTAACATTTGTGGCATATGTTCTGTAAAGTTCATTTCTAATTAATTGGAAAGGGTACAATTGTGTAGATATAAGGAATAACATTTTTCTAACAAACGATGCTCTTGGTGGTTCACAGCCCGCCTTGGGAGGATGGCGCCCAGCTCCTGTGGGTGATAACAAGGTCTGTCTTTCTCAGTAAAGGGTGGGGTTCCTGGTATGCTCTCTTATCAGCAGAGTCAGTGTTTCTAGGGCTGGGGCAACTCCTCATGTGGGTACAGGGCAAAACAGATAGAAGGGCCCAGAGCAAAGCCGGGCTGTCAGCAGGCATGATGCAGCCAGTGGCAGGAATCAGCAAGAGGGCCTGTCAGACATGGGCTCCGGGAACACGGCTGCAGCTGGACAGGCAACTTGAGAATGATTTCTTCGCTTCAGAGAAAATGGAAAGTGAAATCTATGCATTATAAGCCCGAGAGGCCTAATTGCTACAGCATATCATTGGGTTGTTGTTGTGTTTTTTGTTTTTTTTTATCCCGTTCTTGGCCATGGGATTTTAGGCTTGGTAAGCAGTGACTCGGTCCTAATTTTCCTGGATAGAAGCAACATCTATAAGACCCCCATACCTGGGATGGGGGCAGGAATGGGTGTGAATGATTTTAATCAATAGAAGCTTTGGAGAAAAAGGAAGGCAAGAGAATGGAAAAGAACATAAAAATTTTCATTTACTATGTACCCCAATGTACCAGAAATGGTGCTGGGTTGTTTGTGGGGCTTTAAAAAATTATTCTTTGGAGAAAGGGGTAAAGTTAGTTTCATTTTCTTAAGGAAGAAACCATATTCAGAGATTTTATTTCCCTTATCAGAAGTCATACAGCTCAACTGAAGCAGATATGCTGGCTTCAGGTATTTTAGGAGGTTCCTCAGAAAAGCAGATGGTGGTGCTGTTATTAAGTGAGCCCCAACTTGAGTTGATTCCATAGCTGGGTTACAACAGGGGGGAGGAACTGGAGGGCATGGTCTTCCTCCAATGAGCTCCAGGGACAAGGGGAGTGGTGGTTGCAACCAGGATACTCCTGAGGTGCCAGGAGGCCCTTCTCTGGGATCCTGGATCAGCCCTGAACCTCAGCTCGGTGTACTTTGAAGGAGAAGTCAGCTTGTCCCAAGCTGACCATTGCCCAAAGCTGTCTAGTTCTCCTGAGGGACTCTGTAGAGGACAAATTGAGAGGACAATCTCCTCTTGTTTAATTTAAGGCCTCTGAAAACCTGCAGGAGGGTCAGCTGTGAGTTGATGCCAACTTGAGGGTATTCAACAACAACAACTCACTCAAAACAACAACTCTTTGCTACAGGCTTTTGGGTGGGGTGGGAAAGTGTTCTCTCAGTTTCTGAATGTGCTAAAGAGTGAGTCAACAGGCTGGTGGAGATGCGGGGATGTGGGGATGCACACAGGCACGCGCATGAGCCATCCAGGTTCCCTCTGCCACTTTCTCACCAAGCTGGTTGTGAGCAAGGGGGTTTACGTGTTGCCCTGTGAATGTCTTCCCTTTTCCTCTCTTCTGCGGCCTTCTCCTCACATAGCGTAACGTGGCCTGAAGGATAAAACCCTACAGTTGAAGCTCTGGCACTTCATTATGTTTGTCTGCCAAAGGAACTGTGCAGATACAATTGGTAAAATAATGAGCAAGATGCGAAAAAGCTTGAAGACTCCAGGCACTGTGGAACAGAACAAGTGGTTAGTCTTCCTGACTGTGAACCTCTAGCTTTTTCTTTAACCTAGTTCTTTAAAAAAAAAAAATAAAATTGTGGTAAATATATGTAAAACAGTTGCCATCTCGACATTTTACATGCACAAATTAATGACATTATTTGTCTTCATCATATAGTGCAGGGGTTCCCCTCCCCCCGCCCTCTGGTTTATATTGGTTTTGGTTTGTTTTAGTTGCCTTTCAATTAAATGCAGACTAATTACCTGCATTTAAAAAAATGCCTCTTTATTGGATTCTAGCTTCCATTATCAATCATTTTGATCAAAGATTCTATACAAGAATCCTGATCAAAAGGAGAGAGATGTAGAACAGAAGTTAAAATGCCAATGGAAGCCAGGTTTTCTAGAATCATTGAAGCTAGAAAAATCTTCAAAAATTTTACCCCAAGATAATATTTAAACTTTAAGCCATCAACTGAAACTATCCCTGATATCTTAGTTGAACCAAAAAAAAAAATAGTAAATAAAATGTATCTACCTTGAGCATTGTGTTCTTTTGAATAATTATTTATGTGAGATCAGATGGACAAGAGTAACTTAAAAGACTTGGTGAGGATACATACGTTTGATAGATGATATTCCTACAATCACATTAGTATGTGCTGTAAATACAGCCATGTGTACAGCAGAGTTAACAGAGAGCGATGCACTGTAAGCTTGTTAATCAGAACCAACACATTTGGAAAAGGATTGTAATGGTAGGACCTCAGCACCAGATAGACTCCGGGGACATCAGAGTCAGCTGACACACATAGCCATGAAGACAATGTTCTACATTCTATTTTGGTGAGTAGCAAGTGGGGTCTTCAGTTTGTAAGCATCCACCTAAGGTGAAACTTTTGGTCTCTTTCTGTCCTGAATTAACAAATGGGAAGAAAGGCAAAGACATATAGAAACCATTAGTCCACAGAATAAATGGATTCCATGAACCTCAACCTCCATAACCCTGAGATCAGAAGAACTCTACATGCTTCCCAGCTACCACTACTGACCACTCTAAAAGGGATCACAAGGAAGCTCCTGGGTAGAGTGGGTGAAAATGTGCTACAAAACTAAGAAACTTGAAAATGACCTGCTTTAATGGTCTGATAGAGACTGGGGAACTTCCAAGAAAATTACCTTAGTCACCCTTTGAATCTGGAATAAAAACTCACCCCTGTGACTCAGCTTTCAGCCTAACAATAGCCAGGGATATAAAGTGAAGAATAACACCATGGGAGTACTAACCCTTTAACCAGGCACATAAGATCAAAATAGCAGCAATACAGCTCAGAAGGCAGGGTAGGCTAGATGGATTAATGGAAACAAGAATCACAGGGAGGAAGTGGGAAGAATAAAGTTACATTGTGAGTACTATAATTAATGTTAAAAACTTACATGAATGGTTGAATGAAAACACAATTAGTTTTGTAAACTTCCATTCAAGTCACAGTAAAAGGGGGGGGGTAAGATTAGATGATTAACTTAGGAAGCCATGGATCTAAGTCAATAGTGGTAGAATAACTAAGAGAAGGATGGTGAGAATGTTTACAGAACTTGAATGCAATCAGTGTCACAAAGTTGTACATGTAGAAACTGTTGAAATGGTCTATAACTGTGTACATAATCACTAAAATAAGAAAAATTCAACTAATGTTGATACATGTAACCTTGAGTACCTCTCCAAATTATTGAAGAGCAATAATGCTAGTTTGAGGAGTAAGGTGCACCTGATTCAGGCCATGATCTTTCAGCTTACTTGATATGCATTTGAGAGTTGAACAATGAATAGGGATGACAGAATAAGAAGTACTACCTTTGAACTATGATTTTGGAGAAAAGTGCTGAATATCCCATCGCCTGCCAACCAAACAAAAACAATAAATATCTTGGAGAAGGTGCAGTCAAAGTGCTCCATGGAGGCAAAGATGATAAAGCTTCATCTCATATACTTTGGGCATGTTGCTAGGAGAGGTTATATCTTGGAGGGGAACATCATACTTTGAAAGGAGTGTTGGTGGAAGAGAGGAAGCCCCTCAGCCAGATGGACTGACTCAGTGACCGCTGCAATGGGCTCTAGTGTGTTAGGAAGGGTGAGATGGCACAGGATAGTGCAGGACTCAGATCTGTTGTTCAGGGGTCTCAATGGGTCATACTTGACAGCATCTAATAACAAGAACAAACTGGATTAATATGAAAGAAATAGAAGGCAGAGATGGAGCAAAAATGATGATTTGTGATGTAGGGGTGTGGTGATGATAGAGGGCTAGGAAAGGCAGTTAATGGGTTTTCAGGAGAATGTTTTCGTTTTCTGAATCCCTTGGGCCCAAAGAACCCTTGCAAGTCATTTAGTTTCTCCTCTGCTTCTAATATGCCGTATGA
The DNA here is from genome assembly GCF_000299155.1 of Elephantulus edwardii. Classification (NCBI taxonomy): domain Eukaryota; kingdom Metazoa; phylum Chordata; class Mammalia; order Macroscelidea; family Macroscelididae; genus Elephantulus; species Elephantulus edwardii. Next base: position 2,954,310 of record NW_006399945.1, read on the forward strand.
AACAGTGAGCAATCTTTCTTTGCTGTCTGGAATGATCTCTGGCAAAGATGCACCCTTTACTGAATAATGAAATAAATTCGTTTACATCCACGTCCCTCACAGCTGGAAAGGTCCTTCTGTCTAAAAAAAAAAAAAATCTTCTCTCCATCATTAGAACTCCTGTATTACAGTTGTTGAGGTTTCCTTATGATTAGTAGGAATGGCAGATATCCACTCTTTGGTGAGTTGGCATCATGCAGCTCCACTGCCAAGAACTGTGCTAGTCTTGGAAGGGCAATGGGGATGAACACCAGTGGGAGAAGTGAGGGGATTGTTGCATACCGTTAGGTTGAACCCGACTCATAGCTGACCCTCTAGCATGTTTTTAGGGGTGGTAAATGTCACAGGAATTTGGCAGTGCATTCCCTTACCGCTAAGCCACCAGAAGAGAGCTCTGGTGACCTAGTGGTAAGAAGTTGTGCTGCATTCTCGAAGGCACACAGTTCAAATCCACCAGCAGCTCCGCATAAGGACAGACAATCTCCTCCTATGTGATTAACTGCCTCTGAAAACCTGCTGGGTGGTCAGCTATGGATCAGTTCTGACTAGACGGCACACAGCAACAACAAAAATAAGCCACCAGAGTTCCCTACGGTAAGGAAAGGTAAAATACAGAGTATATGAACCAAGACATTTCTACCTCTTTGAGATTGTACCACATAGTGCAAGAGAGGAAGACCCTGGGTGAGATGAATTGACTCGTGAATGGGTAATGGAGATAGGTGTGTCAGAGATGATGAAGTTGGCTCAGAATAAAGCAGGGCTCGGAGTTGTATACAGGGTTGCTATGAGCCAGAGTTGACTCTATAGCACAGAACAACAATCACACCCAAGAAAGGGAAGCATACAATTAGTGCCATTTGGGTTCCAGGCTCCAGTTCTGGCAGGGTTAACATTTTTTTAAGGACTTCTGTACTTCAGATTCTTTTTTTTTTTTAATTGACATTTTAACGAAAGTTTATAGAGAACTTGGATTTCCATTCATTCATTTTTGCACATTTTCCTCTCTACCCACCCCGTTCTCTTTTCTCTATGAAAAAAAATTATTTCATTGCTGCACAATTTCCTACTCCCCCAGTCCACTTTGCTATGCAGCCATTATTCTTGACTGTTGTCATGCAAATAATACCTAATCACCTATTCATTTAAAACAGTTCTTTCCCTCATCTAATTCAATGCTGTGCACATTATTTATCCCCTTTGTTCTTAGTTTCCCCTTAACCCTCATGTCAGTCATGTTTTATAACAGAGGCATTATGCAGTATTTGTCCATTTGTGATTGAGATATTTCACTCAGCATAATGTCCTCCAGGGTCACCCATTTTGTATAATATTTCATGAGTTCCTTGGTTTTCAGTGCTGCATAGTATTCCATTGCTTGACTATACCATTCATTTCTCTCTCCATTCATTTGTTGATTAACACTTGGGTTGTTTCCATCTCTTTGCTATTGTGAACAACACAGCAATAAACATGAGTGTGCATGCAACTGTGTTGGTGGCAGTTCTGGTTTCCTTAGGGCATATTCCAGTAGTGCAATTGCTAAGTCAAATGGTATTTCTTTTTCCAACTTCTTGAGAAAGCACCATACTGCCTTCCATAGTGGTTGCACCATTTTACATTCCTACCAACAGCAAATAAGGGTTCCCATTTCTCCACAACTTTTCCAGCATTTGTTGTTTGCTGCTCTGTTGAATTTGGCTATTTTTACAGAAGTGAGATGATAGCTCATGTTTGATTTGATTTGCATCTCTCTAGGCATTTTGAACATTACTTCATGTGTTCATCTGCCATTTGAATGTCTTCTTTGATGAAGTGTCTGTTGATTTAATGTGCCCATTTTGTGGTTGGGTTGTTTACCTTTATCTTGTTGTAGTGCTATTCTTTGGTTTCAATCATCCTTTAGCCTCAGGTCTTGTTGTCATTGTTGTTAAATGCTGTGAGGTTGACTATTGACTATGACTCACAGCCAACCTATGAACAACAGATTTTAACCTTGTCCTTATCCTGTACCATGCTCCCCATCTCTGATGCTTGAGTCCCCTTTTATAGACGCTGTGTCAGTCCATCTTGCTGAGGGTCTTCCTCTCTTACTCTGACCCTCCACCTTTCCCAGTATGATCCATTTTTCCAAGAACTCACCCTTCCTGACAACAAGCTCAAAGTAAATGAGATGATCCTTGCCTCTGTGATTATGCTTCCTCTAAGACCAATGTGTTCATTCATTTTGCAGTCCATGTTATGTTCCATATTCCTTTCCAGGACCACAATTCAAAGGCACTGATTCTGTCATCCTTACTCATTGTTCAACTTTCGGATGCATAGGAAGTAATTGAAAAAAACGTGGCTTGAGTCAAACAAACCTTAGTCTTTAAACACACATCCTTACTCTTCAGAACTTTGGAGAGGTCCTTGACAGCACATTTTCCCAATGCAACACATGTTTTGACTTTTTTTAACTGCTATTACTATGGATGTTGATTTTAAACATGAATAAAATGGAATTGTTGAGAATTGCAATCTTCCATCCCTCTGTCATGATGTTGCCTGTTGACCTAGTGGTGGGGATTTTTGTTTTCTTGATGTTGAATTGCATATTGATGCATTTGTGATGACACAGTCACTGTGACAATCCACCTTTCCCAACATGATGCTTTTTTCCAAGGATTGGCCCCTCCTGACAATTCCATATTGAAAGTAATAGTCTTTGATCTTCTGCAGCTAGCACTTTAAATCCTCTTCACTTTGGGCAAGCAAGGTTGTCTCATCTGTATAACACAGGCTATTGATGAGTCTTCCTCCAATCCTGATGCCACATTTTTGCTTATAAAATTTTTCAGTACTGTAACTCGATAACTGAATTTATTCTTCAGGTCTCTCAGCTTGAGAAATGTAGAGTGAGCTCTGCCATTTGATTCTCTGACTCCAGCTCATTGCACATTTCATTATAATACTTTGCTTTGTCTTCATGAGCTGCCCTTTGAAATATTCTGTTCAATTCTTTAACTTCATAATTTCTTCTCTTTGTTTTGGCTTCTCAGTAATCTAGTGCAATATTCAGAGTCTCTTCCAATATTCATGTTGGTCTTTCTTCCTCCTCTGTCTTTATAATAACCTTTCCTTTCTTCATGGATAATATTTTTGCCATCATCCCATAGCTCATCTGATCTGTGTTCATTGGTATTCAATGCCACAAACCTGTTCCTGAGATGGTTTTTAAATTCAGGTGGAGTAGAATCAAGGTCATATTTTGATTTGTTTTCATTTTCTTTCACTTCAATTTAAGCTTACTCCTGAGTAGTTTATAGTCTGTTCCATAGTCAGCATCTGGTCTTATTTTCACAGCTGATGTTGAGTTCGCCAATTCTTTCCAAAGATGTAACCCATCTGATTCCTGTGTAGTCCATCAGGAGGGGTCCATGCGTATAGTTTTCTTATGTGTTTTTATGAAACGTATTTACAATTAATAAATCCTTGAAAATACAAAGTTCTACCAATATATCTCCAACCTCATCCCTGTCACCAGCCAGGGACACTACTGCATACCTTCAGTTGTTGTTGTTGCTGTTACGTGTAGTCAAGTTGACTACAATTCATAGGGGCCTTGGGAAAAAAGGAGCTGAACCCTGCCATCCTCATCATCTCTGATGTACTTAATCCCATCATTCACTGTGTCAATCCATCTGGTTGAGGTTGAGAGTCTTCCTCTCTTTATCTACACTTCCATCTTTTCCAGCATGATGCCTTTTCCAAGGACTGGCCCCTCCTAACCACATGCTCAACGTGTATGAGAGGAAGTTTCACCATCTTTGCATCTAAGGAGCACTCAGGCTTCAATTCCTCCAAGACACATTTGTTTTTTTTGACACTTGATGGGATATTCAGCCCTCTTCTCCAACCCAACAACTCAAACGCATTGATTCTTCTTCTGTCATCCTTATTCACACCTTCAGTTGGAATGTCTACATTGAAGCTAACCATATCAAAGACTGCTCAGAATGTGGCTTAACTGACAAGAAGAAAGGATTACCAGGGGCTCCAGAAAACTTTTGGAGGTGATTGATATGCTCATTATTTTGTTTTTGTTGTTATACATATGACAAAACTTACTAAATTGTACATCTAAGCTTATAGTTTATAGTATGCCAATTATATCCCGCAATATAGCTGTTAACAATCATCTTGGGAGTTGACTGTATTATTGTTTGTGAAAATCTTATGCATATTCTCTGGCTTCCATTTGGATATTTTTCTTTCACTCTAAATATTAATGTTGGAACAAGTGCTGTAAAATCCCCTGAGGTATTCCACTGGGCTGTGATTAGAGCTGTTCCAGTAACCATAATTTATTAATTGAGGCTTTCTGGGTGGAGAATTCCAGCAAATCTGGGTGTCAGCAACACAGGAGAAGTGACAGTAGGATGGTTTGTGTTTTAAAACTCTATGCATCATAACAGAAGAATCTTTTGAGCCCGCATCTGGACGCCCTGCTATTTCGGACAGCATGTAGCATTCTCTGTCTGTCAGTCAGAGAACATTGCTTGACTTGAAGTTTATCATCCAGCAGTGGTAAAGTCCGTGAGCCTAGAGAATTCTGATGTGGTTGTCTTCAAATACTTATTGCTTTGTTTTCCCACATGGTAAGAAGTTACTATGTTTCAAGTGAGCCTTTTGGCAACATCCTAACCTTTTCTCTTGATCTGCATTTGTCTCATTTAATTGAGACTTTCCCCTAATGGTAAACATGACTTTGAAGATCACCTTACTCTGGAAAGCACTCTCTTACTTTTTACTCCGTTAATAGCATCCTCCACTTTCTCTCTTCCTGCCACTGAGCACCACTCCCTCCCCTTTTTCTCATCAAGAATCTTGCCAGTGCCGTTGTTATTGTTGTAAATAGAAGAACTTTGGGTCACGTAGACTCATCCATCTCTACTGGTGATGCTGGTTTTGGCACTTAACCTCTTTTGGGCTCTGTTTCTTTCCCCATACAGTGGTGGCAGCACTACTACCTTAGGTCAGATGCGTGCAAGGCTGGAAGTGCTTGCTTATCTGTGCTAGGCAGTTTGGAAGACACCTTCCTGGCCAATTAACTGGAGGGGCCTTTGCTTTTGTGACTGTAAATTTGTAAAAATTATCAAGCAATATCATTAATATCACATGCAAGTAAAATTTTGCCTATGATAATTTAAAACTGATTGCAGCATCCTATAAACACTGAGTAAACAGAAAATGAAACAAGGTTCAGAAGATGACATGGAATGGTAGATAATATTGCTGATGTCTGATGGATTTTGGCTGAAAACAGAGTATGAAATAGATGTTGACTGTGTTTTATTGATTTAGGGAGGCATTTTGACTCTGAGTTGTAGTACATTTTCAATAATATTGCAAAGAAAGGTATAAAAATGGCGCAAACAATATGTGAGTAGTTGCATCTCACTTCCACTGACTCCACAAGGGAGAGTTACCCATAATTTCAAACTGATTCTTATGAGGTCAGACATGCCTCCATGCTTCTAAACCTACTTTATCAGTTCTTACACAAGCTATTCCTCCCGTAACTATCACTACTCCACTTTTTGGTGGTTCATGTATCCATCGCAACAGCCACATGGTACTCACAGACAATGCTCATGATTATTGGGTTCTATAGGGTTGGTTCTAGATGAGACTGGGAACACTTGGTGTATAATTCTTCCATCAGGACAACTTCTTCTCAGGTGTGTCCTCACGTAGGCCTCCCTCTGGCCTTCAATGTCATGACTCTGAGCTCTGTTTTAAAGCTCTGGATCTGTGCTACAAAACTATTTTCATTCAGCCAATTACGGACACCACTTCCCCTGACACACACACACACACATACACACACACACACACACGCACACACACTTCCCCAAGAAGCCAAGAATGAGGCACTAGGCTCTGGTTCTGTGGGATGGCAATTCTAGCTCAACTCTTTCTCTGGTTCTCCACCATTTCTGCTGCTGCCAGTACTGCTACATCTCAGGCTCAGTTTCACTCTGTCTCATGTAGGAATCTCTGGGCCAAAAAGATGCTTCTTATTTCTTGATGGTAGTAAGAATTCCCTTTTATGTCTCTGAACCTACTCAATTTAAATTTGGTAGAATGGCAAATCTGACCAATGCCCTTGTTAGTTGTCTGCCCATCTTATTTGCATGTTTCTTGCCAATAAATTCTATTTATCTTATTGACATTAACGACAAGCTATCATGCAAATGAAAGGTGGTGTTGGCTGCCTAGTGGGGCCACCAATGCCCTAAATTATTTCGCCAGACTCATTCAATCTATGTGGTAGCAAATAATCTGAGAAGTTGGACTATATTTAGAAGAATCTGGCATCAGGATCAGAAGAAGGCTCATTATCAACATGCAAAATATTGATGACATATCCTTATTTGCTGAAAGCAAAGAGGACTTAAAGCACTTCCTGAAGAAGATCAAATACTATATCCTCTAGTATGACTTACACAGTGTAAAGCAAACAAAAACCTTCATAAATAGACCAATAAGCAACATCAAGAAAAATGGAAAGTTATTGAAGTTGCCAAGGTTTTCATCAAGAAAACAAAGATTCTCATCACTGGGCCAATTGGCAGCATCATGATGATGGTAAAGAGATTGAAACTGTTAACAGCTTTAGTTTGCTTAACTTCACAATCAGCACTCTTGGTACCAGCAGCCAGGAAATTAAAAGACAAATTACATGGAGAAAGTCTGCTGTCAGGGACCCCTCCAAAGTACTGAAGAGCAATCATGTCAGTCTAGAGACTAAGATGTGCCTGATCCAGGCCATTGTCTTTGCAGTTACTTGCTATGCATCAGAAAGCTGGACAATGACTAGGGATAATAGAAGGAGAATCGATGCCTTTGAGCTGTAGTGCTAGAGAAGAGTGTTGAATATAATATGGACTGCTAGGAGAATAAACAGGTTTGCCCTTGAGAAGGTGAGACATACTTTGGACACGTTGCAAGGAGGGCTCAGTTCCTGGAGAGGGACATCATGCTTGGGAGGGTGGAAAGACAGCAAAGAGAGGAAGACCCTTGATGAGATGGATTAATTCAGTGACTAGGGCAATGGGGGTAAGTGTGTCAGAGACAATACGATATGCTTTTAATATCCATGCTTCTAACATATGCTTCTGAAATGGCCTCACTAAACAACACAGCTTCCCCAGAGCAGAAATCTGGCCGCACAGGATAGAGCAGGGTATAGAGCTTCTGTACATAGGGTTGCTATGAGTTGCAGATGATTTGACAGCACATAACAACACCAACACCAACAACAATGTTTTCATTAATTCACAATCAACATTCAGGTAAGCAGTTGTCAAGAAATCATAGAATGTATTATATGGAACAAATCTGTCATAATAAACCTCTTTTAAAGGGTTACAAAACAGAGACAACACTTTGACAACAAAGCTTCACCTGCCCCAAAGTCATGGCATTCTCAATCTCTTCATAGGCATCTGCCTGAAGCAAGTCAATGAATAAGGAAGCTGGTGAATTGATGCCTTTAAATGATGGTGATGGAGAAAAATATTGCATGTGGAATAGAATGCCAAAAGAATGAAAAAAGCTGCCTTATAATAAGTGCAGCCAGAATGTTCCTTAGAAATGAGAATGGTGAGACTTTGTTTCATGTACTTTGCTCATGTTATCAAGAGGGACCAATCCCTGAAGAAGGATATCCACTTGGTAAATAAAGTATAGGAAGACCCTCAATGAGTTGGACAGGGATGGTGGCTGCAACGTGGCCCCAACTGTAACAATGTTAATAAAACAGGCACAGAGGGCTGTTTTGTTCTGTCATTCATAGAAGTGGATATGAGTCCTAGCCAAACTGCTGGCACCTACCAATAACACCACCTTTCAAGGTGCCAGTGAGCAGTAAATGCAGTAGTGCAATATGTGCAGCACTGACTACATGCTCAGCTCATTAGTTTCTTGCCATCACACAGCAGTGATTAAGGATGGGGCAAATTTAGAGTATTAGCATGGTATCTAGACCCCTGTGTGAAGAGATCGTGGTGCTGGGCCCATGACACGAAACATCCGCGGTCTAAACAGCCAGTCATACTACAGGGACTGTTACTTGGCATCACTTAGCTGATCCTTTCTCATCACTCACTGTAGTGCCTGTCCTTAATCTCCGGCCTAACTGCGCCCACCCCACTCCTACTCTTTGCCCACCACCCACATCTATGCTCTTAACATATGCCCCCGAAATGGCCTCACTAAACAACAAGGCTGCCCCAAGAACAGAAATCTGGCTGCACTGACTCCGCGGACCACCGTGTTTGATGACAATTCAACGCCTTCAGACTTGAGGAAGGAGGGAGACTGTAGTAACAGATCTGCGCCCTGCTCCGCAGCTGCAGTTCGCGTCATGGACTCTACGGCAGAATGGGGAATAGGCTGATTAGCTGGTTCCTCAGGACGATGTAAGAGCTCAAAGCATGCAGATTGGTTATGGGGCATAAATAGACTTTGCTGAGCTCACCCTGGCCCTCTTTGTAGGCTCCAGGGCCCATTCACTAGGACGGTCGGGTGGCAGGAGGCAGGGCAGGAGCGCCATGCAGCTTGGAGCTCCTCACCTCCATTGGACGTGTGTGCCTCCCTTCTGCATCAGGGGGACGCCGGCTCTCCGCCCGGGGCCGGCCGGCACCTGCAGCTCCGCCCGCTCCCGCCGCGCACCCCCTCCACTCGGCTTGGCAGCAGGTGCCTTCCCTCCGGAGATCGCTTCGCATTAACTTTCCAATCTGACATAATAATGGAGAGAAGATGAAGAAATCCCATTAGCGGCTGGCGGGCGAGCGAGAGAGGAGCGGACGAGCGCAGGGTCCGGGGCGCGCGGAGCGAGCGGAGGGAGCCTGTATTTTTAGCCAGATGCCGCGTAACTTGCTGGCGCTCCCCGCGCCGCTGAGCAGATAACGGAGGAGGAGGAGCAGGGCCCCGGGCTCGGATTTCAGCGCGAGCGCGGACGATGGCAGCGCGACAGGGCAGGTCCTGCCCAGACCCTGCTGTGAGTATGTGACCTGCGTGGGCCGCTCTGTCATGGGCGCTCCTTGCGCTCCGGGCCTTGCTCCGAGTGCTGCCGGCCGCCGCTGGGCGGAGAGCCGGCCCCGCAGCCCGGTTCGCCGCGGGTCCCCGCCGGGCTCCTCTAGGCGCCAACTTTGCCGGGCGGGTGCGGGGACGCGCCCCAGGGCCGCCCTTCTGCTGCTTCACGCCGGCTGCTGAGGCTCCTAGCGGGATCCAGAGGAAAATTCCTTTGGCTCAGAGGCTGCCGGCGCGAACGGGCTGGTGTCTGGAGCTGGCCCGCGGCGGCCCGACCTGTGGCGGCGGGACAGGGAGGTGAACTGGCGAGGGGACACACGTGGGGGCTCCTCAGGGGCGTGAGGGCCGGGGGCACTCCAGGCCACCTTCCCTCTTGGGAAGGAAAGTCCTGCTGAGCGGATTTTGCTGAGGTGAGGCCCCTGGTCACCCTTTGCAGGGACCCTCCAGTAACCTCATAGGTGCCCTGGCCTTGGCCACCACACACTTTATCCCCAAACCTTACAAACATGAATGCTCCAGAGGTCGATAGGTAGTGGACAATGAATGGAATAGGGACCGGGAGAAGAAACGTCTCTGTGTGTTTGCGAGGAGGAGCCGGGTGCTGCCCTCATACGTTTTCTGCCTCAGGCCTCAAAACTACCATGTAGCGATTCCCATTTTGACAATGGGGAAATTCAGGTTTAGGAACTTGTCCAAAGCACAGCATCAAGTGTCTGCGAAGGATTCACACTCAGATCTTTCCCACACCAGGGCCTACCCTGGACTTTGCACACATTACTGCATCACTCAGCTTTCACAATACGCATGCAGAAAGCAAAGTGAGTGCACAGCGACTTCCCTAATTCTCCAAAATCTTGTCGGGAGATTAAACCAGGACTCCTGAGTGCACATCTTACTCTCTTCTCAATGGAGAGGTAGAGATCCCTCAATGGCACCATTAGTTCATTCAGATAGCTTTGCCAACTGATTGGGGTTCTTTCTTAAGGATAGTTTGTAAAGCTGTAACTTTCTGCAAAAACGGGGGAAAGCCTCATGAGAAAACAGGTACAACTGCTTGTAATCAAGTTCTTGGCTGTACTGATGGTCCTTTCTGCTAGGCCTAAAACAGGCAATGAGGAATACCCTGAGGCCAGCCTGTAAGAGTGTTCTCGGATGTGGAGCTCCCTCCATGCAGGAACCAGCAGCTCCACATCTGGAGCCACCTGCCTCACTCGGGCTCCTGGCTGTGCTGCAGTACTCACTGGAAGGAAGGAAGGAAGGAAGGAAGGAAGGAAGGAAGGAAGGAAGGAAGGAAGGAAGGAAGGATCTCTCCCTAGGATTTCTGGCAAGAGCTTTGCTAACCAAACGGCGTTTTGCCCAAACAAAGCTTTTTGGGAAGGAGATGTTGCCTTATCTCTGTTTATGTCGCAATAGCTAATTTCCCCCTTAATCTTTTTTGGTTGAGCAGTTTGTTCTCAAAACCTAGAAAGTAAGCCAGCAGGCCCCAGAGAAGATGCTTATAGAAACCCTGCAGTTCTCATACCTAATCTGAAGCTATACTCTGCCTGGCCTCTGGTGCTTTTTTGAAAACAGCATGCATTTTAAAAATACTATGCATTTGGAAGCCTGGACAGGGAATAAGGAGGATAGAAGCATAGATGCAGTTGGGACTGTGGTGTTGGAGAAGAGTACTGATTATGCCGTGGACTGCCAGAAGAACAAACTAGTCTGTCCTAGAGGAAGTACAGCTCCAAGGCTCCCCTCAGGCAAGGATGGTAGAACTCCATCTCACTCACTTTGGGCATGTTTTAGGAGGGGCCAGTCCTCGAAAAAGAACCATCGTACTAGGGGAGGTGGAGGGTCAGAGAAAGAGAGGAAGATCTTCGACAACGTGGGTTGACACAGGGAACAGTAGACTTGAGCAAAGCAGATCATGAGGATGGTGCAGGATAGAGCGAGGAGGTTCAGAGGCTCGCCATGAGTTGTAAGTGAGTCCATGGCACCTAATAACAACAACTCGTACCTTAGCAGCCTTCCCCGCTCATGTGTTACAGACATGCTGGCATTTAACAGTGTGCTTCCAGCTTCTCCCTCCCAGGACACTGGAGCCCCCCTGGCTCTTTGCTTATTGCTATATTAGTGTCACTCTACTCAGGAAGTACCAGTTTAATAATAGTCTTGGTGTCTCAGGTAACCTGGGTTCACCGTCCTTACAGAGCAGACTTAATGAGAACTTGAGTCTCAGGAGGAATTTTCTTTCCTTCCTTTCCCTTTTGCTTACTTCCTCCTGAAGTTTGAGGGTTGACACGGCCACAGCCTTGGAGGGCAGGCGGAAGGCTTCCTCGAGCCAGAGCCGAACTTGAGAGGAATATTTCAGATGCTAGAAAATGCTTGGCCCATGGAGCAATTGAGCAGTAAGTAGATAACAGCCAAGACCCTAATAGATTGTTGTTAACACACAAATACACACACACACACCCATTGTCAACAAGTTGGTTCCAACTTGTATCAGCTCTCTAGGGCAGAATAGAACTGACCTATAGAGTTTCCAAGGCTGAAAATCATGAAAGCAAATGCACATTTTTCTCCAGAACAGCAGGCTGATGGGTTTGAACTTCCAACTTTCTGAGTAGTAGCTGGGAGTTTAGTCTGCCACCTTTAATCTCTTTTCACCCTCTCTGGAAGGTGCAAAGAGTTAATGGACTTGACTTCTAAAGAAAAATGGATAGTTTGAGTCTAACCAGAAGCTTCTTAGAAAGAAGGAAAGGTGGTCAACATCTAAAAATTAGCCATAGAAAACCCTGGGAGGGAACCCCAAACCAAAACCCTGTGGAGCACAGCTCTATTCTGACACAAGTGGGACCACCACAAGTTGGAACAGACCTGGCAGGAACTGGTTTTTAGTCTTCTTTCATAGAAAGGCCTCTCCCTGGCAAGTGGTAGATGGGATTCCAATTTACAAGAGCCCTGAAATAGTTGGAGATTTACTCAGGGGAATACATTTTAAATGAAAAAATACTGTGTGTTTTTAACTCTCTTTTTGATATTTTGAATTATATAACCCGTTCATGATGGACCAAGAAACTGAGGCCAGGGTGGGTTGTTGCTGGAGGTAATTGAGTGGGATAGATGCGAAGTAGGGGTCAGAAGAGCAAGTTGATCTGAAATACCAGTTAGAGTCATTTACTCTATAGCTTAAATACCCGGGCACCTCGGAGTGCTCAGAAAATCCTCGCTGAATGAATCAGAAGATGCTTGCATGCATGACTCCTTTCTAACTCCCATCACTTTCCCTTTTTTTTTTAAGCTGTGAGGACAGGGACTTATAGTCTGATTTTTTTTATTATTAAATTTTCCCTCCCTTTGCCTTAGGATACTAAACTTGAAACAGAATCTGAGTAAATACATCATAGATTGAAACTGAGTGATCCACAGTAGCCAGGGAGAGTGATACTATTATCTACAATTCATCTCTAAGACCCCCTGAGGATTCTACTCTGCCCTGACTCCCTCGTGCCTAGAGAAGACCAGAGAGACAAATGGAACGAGTCTTAGCAGTTGAATTTCATCTCTAATGTGTTGTGTGACCTGAGTTTAGATAGTCTGCTTCCTAAAGATTCACTCTATCCATTCGAGTTGATTCTGACTCTGAGTGACTACACAGGACAGAGTAGAACAGCCCCCTCGCGTCTCCAAGGCTGTAGGCTTCATGGAAAGAGCCCTGGTGCTGCAGTGGGTAAGTGCTTGCCAGAAAAGTCAGTGGTTCAAACTCTCTCATGGAACAAAATACCCAGCAGTCACCTCCTGTGAAGATAACAGTGCAGGCAACGCTCTGAGCAGTCCCACTTCATAGTTTAAGGTCACTGTGAGTTGGAATTCACCCACTGGCAGGAGGTAAGAAGGCAGTCGTAATACGTTGCCGGGCCTTAATTTTGTCATGAATGAGAGGAGGACTGTGGTTAAATGACTGCTTCCTAGCCATCTTGGCCTTGACACACAGCCCCTGGTCAGAGCCCACAATTGCTGGACTTGCCCGGGCCCTTTGTCTACCACAGAGCCGCTGTTTAATTAGCAAAGGCATGTAGCCCCGTCCAGCCCCTACCAGTCTGCCAGGGCTGTCTAGATACTCTCAGGGTTGCAAGTGCAGAGCTGCTGAGCCTGCACCTTGAGGTCGAGGGCAGTAGAAAGGCATAGACTTTAGAATGGTTGACCTGAGTTCAGGCCCTGTTTAACTACTTAAACAGGAACTTGGACAAAGAATTAGGTGCTCCAACCTTCAGTTTGTTGTTGCAGTCAAGTTAGTGGTGATTCTTAGCAACCCCATGGGAAATGGAAGGAGCACTGCCTGGCGCTGCCCGCCCTGGAAGTCCTTGCTGTGTTGGAGCCCATTGTTACAGCCATCCTGTCAGTCCGTTTCCTGGGGGGTCTCTCTATTTTTCACTGACCTGCTGCTTTACCAAGAGTGATGTCCTTCTCCAAGGTTCATAACTAGAGGGGGACGTGGTTGAGCCTCGGCCTGTTTCCAAAAGGTTGACAGTTTGAATCTACTAACTGCTTCACGGGTGGGGGTGGGGTGGGGAGGGGTGTGTGCAGACAGCCTGCTTCCATAAAGATACACAGCCTTGTAAACACTACGGGGTACGGGGTGGGGAGGGGGGCAGTTCTGCTGCGTCCTACAGGATCCTGTGAGTCGGAATCAACAAGACAACATTTGGTTCGGTTTGGTGTTTTGGGTTGTTTTTTGTCATTTTTACAGGTTGTGATGAGAATGAAAACATACAGTGTTTCAAGCACCTGGTCCGATGACTGGTGTTGGTCCCATAATTGCGTTATTAATGTTTTAGAAACTAGGGAAATTGTTTTACTTCCTCAGCCAAGTCCAGATTGTTTTCCTTAACCTCTGCTCGTCCACTTGTCTCCGTGTCATAAATATTCTGCTTCTCTTCCCAGATTCAGTGCGTCAAGCAGTTGAATGGTGTCATTAGTCAATACTGCACCTATTTTTATCCACCCATTCTCAGGTTTTCATTCCGAGACCTATTATTGTGCTGTAAAAGATAGCTAATTGGTGTCTCTTCAACACTTGCATTCTTGGACAACAATACAGTGTTTTTGCTAACAGTTGAATCCAGACAGACGTTCTGAATCAGCAAGTGCCAGTAGACGTGTATTTGAGGGACTAAATTTTGAGTCTAATTTCTCTGAGAATCAAGTTCATGGTCAGACTGATCCTCATTTCTGAGGTATTTCTTCTACCACAGATGCCTTGCTGAGGTCCTGGGGAAATGTTAGTGGCCAGGAGCTTTAGGCCAGGGAAGATCTTCAATTAGTAAGTATTTTGAAGAATTTAGAAGAGGTAGAAGATTTGATCCTTGCTCCAAGAAGCAAACAGTTTGACCAATGAGATAAGACTTGCATGTGCTAAATAATAAGAGAGAAAAAAGAAAGTATTTTCAAAGCCAAACACCTGTTTTATAGGTCTCGGATTTTTGTTGTTAACTAGCATCCCGTCAATACTGCCTCATAACAACACACATGTCGACCAGAACTGTCCCGTAGGGTTTCCAAGGCTGTGACCTTTCAGAAGTAGATCAACAGGCCTGCTTCTGAGGGACTTCTGGGTGGATTTCAACCACCAAACCCTAGGCTTCAAGAGCACCACCCACCCACTCCATCTGGATTTATGATGGTAAATATTGAGTGGAGAGTCCCAGAGTAGTGTAAACTCTAATGAGCTCAGCCACTAAACAGAAGGTTAGCATTTCTGCTCTATCGAGGGGTGCTTTTGAAGAAAGACTGGTGGTTGAAGTACTTCTGGAAAATCAGCCATTGATAACCCTATGGAGCATAGTTCTGCTTTGGCATGAATGAGGTCCCCATGAGTTGAAGTTGGAGGGGGAAGTTGAGTATCAGGGCAGCATGAGGAGGAACATAGGAGCTGAGTCAGACCCTGAGGGGAGAGCAGATTGAAATCAGCAGTCAGGAATGAGTAGGGCTTCGGAGTCCAGTGGCTAATCAGGGAGTTGACCTGGATGTGGAAGCATCTGAGAATGGGAGACAGGGGAGGTTACGGTAGGGTACCCTCCTGCCATGTTGGAGAGCATGGAGATTTGGCTGTGTCATGGATAGGCAACCACAGAACGGAAATGTGAGCTTATTTAGTACGGGGCTTGTATAGGTTCTGGAGCAGGAGATGGCTGGGTGAAATGAGGACTTTAGGAAGATCAGCAAGACAGGGGTGGAGTGGGGCCGGCTGTGAGGTAGAGGAAGAGTGATGTGTATTTAGAGCAGCATTATAGGTCTGAGGTGGTGAGACAAGGCGAAGGATGAGGTAACACCAAGAATGGGACCCCAAATGAAGATGATGAGCCTGGAGAGTCAGAAAGCTTCAAACAGCCTGTGAGAAATCAAGGTCAGAATCTTACTTTAGAGAGAGAAACAAGAGTTTAATTGAAGACGTATGATTTGAGATGTTGACTCTAGATGTCATCTTTCACATTTAGAGGTGGTCATCATTAGTGTACAGATTATTTTCTTGTGGCTGTCATCGCAAATTACCAACAACTCAGTGGCTTAAAATAAGAAATTTACTCTCTCTTTATTATAGACACTACTCAACACTACCTCGTAGCTGACCTCCAGCAGAGGAGGAGATAGCCCATCTTTCTGACCCTCAGATTAGCTGCTGGATCCCACCTCCTTTTGGTTGGCAAAACAATTCCTTATCCACTAAGTCACCATGGCTAGAAGTCTCAAGTCCAGCTGTTTCGGGGCCGTGATCTTTCTAGAGGCTCAACGGGAGAATTCACTTTTGTCTTGTCTAGTTTCAGGCGGTTGTGGCTTCCTTGGCACATGGCCACACCATTGCATTTGTTGCCCATCTCCACACTTCGATCTCATTCTCTGTCTTCTTCTGTTCTGTTTCTTCTGGCAAATTCCACAGGATTCAAGATCCATGTGGATAACACATGCTGATCTTCTCTTGAGATTTTTAATCATATCTCCAAGAACCTTTTTCCAAGTTACATTAATGAGCATGGATTTATTTTCTTTGGGTCATATTCAATTCAGCTGTTCTCTAAGGAGAGGATGGAAATGAAAGCAGAGTGACCCAGGGTGGAGAGGAAACCACCAATAGATGATTCGTAGATGCCCCTTCACATGGTCTTGTTTCTTCTGTTCTCCATGCCCCTTCTTTTTTATGAGAACATTCCTGAGATTAGGACCCACCTCACTCTAGTATGACCTCATATAAAAAGCTCCATTTTGAAACAAAGTTCCATTCGCAGGGATAAGATTTTCCTTGTCTTTGGGCAACCCAGTTCAGCCCATAACACCCCTTAGACTCAAACCTGTGTACATGCTATGTGCTCGGCACTATGCTCAACTTTCTATGTGTTAATTTAAAACACATCATCTTCACAGTATGAGAAGCCTTTCACTCTTTGGCTAAGGAAGTAGAAGCAAAGGATGATTAAGTGCTTTGAATCATTCGGCAAGCCACGTGGAGCTGCTGTGAGCCTTTATCGGTAGCCTTGGCTTTATTTTCCCTCGCTCTCACTCTTTCTGGCTGTCATTCTGCTTTAATACATGATGTAGGTGGCTGAGTAACAGCTATGGAACAGAAGCATTGAGCATTCAACCCAAGAAAGAGATCCTTCCCTTAAAGTTGGTCTCTCTCAGGTCCTAGCCAAGTACATTTGCTTATAAAATTACTAAAAGGAAGAGATTGAGGCAGTCTTACAACACGGGCAGGGGCAGTCCAGCCAGGGCCTCTGGGGTGCCTGCCTCACACTGGGTACCAACCACTGTGGACACAGCTGTTGTAATGGAAGGCACAGTGGCCACTGCCATGACCTTGCGCACATGGGCTAGCATGGAAGATGAGGCCATTGACACATGACAGATTGTGTGTTGTTTTTTCTCTGCAGGCCGATGCTGCAACCAGCTTTCTGAGGGCAGCAAGATCAGGTAACTTGGACAAAGCTTTGGATCACCTGCGGAATGGGGTAGATATTAACACCTGTAACCAGGTAAGTGGGATGGAGACAAGGCATGTTGTCTCTGGAGAGTAACTCTTGCTTGCTGCCATTTCATGAGGGCTTTAAAACCCGCCTAAACTGACCTTTTCTTGCTGGCCGCGAAAGTCCTCGAAGGGCTTCCACCTGCTGAGGGTCCCAGCCTTGGTGTCTCCCTCCCGCCCGATGCAGGTTCCTATGGAGAGGGGCTAACACTGAACAATGTGGTGGGCCCAGTTCCGACTCCCTGCAGACACATCTCTTAGAAGTGGCAGTTGGCCCCCTGCTGTTGTCAGAGTCAGTGTGGCCTTTGAAAGTGGGCAGGGCAAGAGGAAGCGCCTTTGAAGGGTGTGTGTCAGTGGTGACATTTCATCTGCTTTGTCCAAGAGCAGCCTTTGTGGAGCTTGGCCATGCTGGGAAGAAAGCAGGCATATGAGGCCTTGTTCCGTCAATGAGTTGAGAAAGACAGGTCTGCTGTACAGGCTTGGTGTTTGTAGCTTGTGGTGGTGAATCCCAGCTGGTTGGCCTGGACCGGCTGTTGTGGAGTGTGTTCAGGATGAGTGCGAGAGCAAAGAGCTAGGTTTTTAGCTGAAAAGTCTAGGAATTAGCTAAATGGAGAGGCAAACATCCTCTATAAAGAGCACAGGCATGTGGCTTGGGCCTGTGGGTTGGATGACTTTAACAAAGCTGCCTGGGGCAGATTCGAGCAACACAAGGGAAGTCCTTGCACATGCTTCCCCACCCTCCACCACCTCAGCCCCACTTCCCTGCCCCTCCTTCAAGTACAAAATACCACAGGCTGTCCTCACAAAATTGAGCCACTGTTTTGGATTCAGTCGGTTTTCTGGTGAGATTACTTCAGAGATAGACATGATCAGAAAGAATGGGATGGGTGAGTTGTGAGCTAGGCAACAGAAGTAGGCCTGAAATTAGAAGCAGAAGCCCAGGAGAATGGATTTCAGCAGGGAAATTTCCCTTTGTAGACTTGACTTCAGATGAGCCAACTAGATGGGAAGGACCAATCTCGTCCTCCTTTCTCCCTCCTCCCTCTGCCCAAATACACAGGCACTCCACCCATGAGGACGTGGGAATGTCTCTTGTGACTCTAACCATGAAGCTCCAGGTTATTGTTTGGATAGTCAGTTTGAGACTCCAAATTCATTTCTTTCACAGAAGAAACAGAAAGAGCAATGCAAGGGAGAAAGAAAGGTGTGATTCTGGCCATTAGAGCAGTTCCGGGGAGGGGGCTTGGGCGTGGCTTTAAGAACCTGCTTTTGGGCTGTGGGCCACCAAGGGTTGTCTCTGGCCTCCTCTCAGGTGAGAGAGATTGCTCTCTCTGCCTCCCCTAGGGGGGCCATCCTGGGAGTGGAAGAGTGAGAGACCTGAAGCTTCCTTTGTTCAGTGCAGAGGCTAGAAAAATACTGATGACTGCCTCTCCGCAGTGCGGCTCCCTGGTGGAGAGTGTCACCCCTTCCAAGGCCTTCCAAGGGTTAAAATCCCGGCTCTCAAAGGAATCCATTTAGCAGAAATGGGGACAACCGAATGTTCATAAGCCTCAAGCCAGTGCTCATTTTCTGTGTGAAATTGGAAGGTTTTGATGAGACCCAGGGAATGGCTTTTTCCTGATTGGTCTCAATTTGGTGAGGCAGAGACTTGGGATTCTCTGCCTGGTCCCTCTGCTTGCTCTCCTCAGAGCACCTCCTTGGTTCATTTCAGGCTCAGAGAGCAGCAGGCACCAAGGGATTATTTGCACTTTATTGACACTATTTCCGATCGGCCTGCTGCCAGTGACAAGGAGCTCTTAGTCCTGCTATAGGCAAGGCGGAGGGGAGGCTCCCAGCTCAGACTTGAGATGGAAGCCATGGCGAAGGCTAACCTCTTTCTTTTAAAGAGGAAAAAGCTGCAAGCGAGGAAATGAATTTCAGAGGTGGGAATGAAAGAAGAGTTTGCCATAGTGCAAAGCCTCCTTGGCTCTGGTGATGCTACACATATCCACTCTCAGAGCCTCAAATTCAGGACCCATCTATTCCAGCCACGTCTTTTCAACCTGACCTCTGCAGTGACACCGCTGCAGACAGGCTGCGCTGGAAGGAGCTTGTCAGCACTGTCTGAGTCTCATTCTGGTTTTACTGGGTGGCTGATCTGGTTTGATTTTGCTTTTGAAGGGGAAATATAGGCAGCGAGGGGAGAAAGAGAACTGTGGTGGCCAAGCTCATGCTCTCATTAAACACATTAGTGCATCTGTCGGGACCACACTGTTTCTCCATAATTTTCCCAAGATGGACCTCACAGTGGAACACGGAGCATCCTTCTCTTTAAAACACACTTTAATTGCTTAGAAGAGAGACAAAAACAGGCTGTTGTCATGGCTTGAGGGGTCGTGACTTGGGAATTTGCGTCTGGTTTGAATCTTTTGAATTTGTCGGCTATAATGGGCAGTAATACAGCAAATGTTGATCCTTATATAAGTAACACACTTTCAAAAAATGTGTTTTGTGGAAGCAAGATGAGCTGCTAGCCGTAATAGGAAATAATTACTCTAAGTAGCGTGGAAAGAGGAACTCTTAGCTTATATAAGAGACACCTGAATACCCAAAGGCAATTTCCTTTTTGCATAAATTATCTTCTGTTAAGAGTTATTATTACTATTATCATTACACTTAAAATGAGGGAAAAAACCCGAAATTCACACGTAAGAAGACACACAGACTTATTCATTTGCCACTGTCTTTATAGGAATGCCAGGTTCTTTAATTTAATCAAACGTTGTTGAAGCTCCCAACCCATGGATCCCGTGTCATCATGTGCATCTCCGTGTGGATGTGGAGTTCTGGGATTTGTTGTTGTTGATGGTGTTGAGTACCGTGGAGTCAGGACCGACCCAATGCTGACCCTTCCAGCTGGTTTTCAGAGGCAGTTAAGTGCATGGGAGGAGATTGCCCATCCTTCTCCTTCAGAGCAGCTGGTGGCCTCGAACACGTGCCTCCAGGATTGCAGCGCAGCTTCTTGCCACTAGGCCACCAGAGCTCGCTTCTGGGATTTAGAGATGTATTTTTAAAAAGGCATAGTCTCTGTTTTCTCTGAATTGTATTTTGATGGGGAGAACTATTAATCTTGTAAGCACACCAATTGGTATACAAACACATACTGTGTTAGGAACCATGACAAGGAGGCATAGGATTTATATGAGAGATGCAACCTGTAGTTGGGGTCAGAGAAGGCTTCCTTAAAGAAAAGATAAATGAGCTGAAAGAAAAACAAAACAAGAAGAGATTTGCTGTGTGATTGAGCCTGCAGCCCAGTGTGTTACAGACATCCCACGAGGTGTCTAAACTGTAATCTTGACAAAAGCAGATCCCCTGCCTTTGCTTCTACACTGTTGCTGGGTGGACTTGAACCACAAACCTTTAGGTTAGTAATCAAGTTCAAATGGTATTTGCCAACCAGAGCTCCTGAGCTAAAGGAAAAGTAGAGGTTAATGCAGTGAAGAAAGGCAAAACCAGTTCATGCAGGGAGGGAGAGCCGCCTGTGCAAAATCTCTGAAGCAGTACAAAGTGTGGCGAGTTGAAGGACAGTGGACAGGAGGGGCCAGAGGACAAGGGAGAGATGAAGCTGGACTGTCCCTTCAGCAACTTGAACAACATGTCACAGGCTAGAATAAGGTGCACACCTGCATGTGTGTGGCTGCTGCACCAGCCATTAACACTGTCATTGCTGGGTTGAAGTGAAGAGTCCTCGGAGAGAAGACTGTGTGGCAGAGCCGTAGAGGAGGGGACCCATGAGAGATGGAGATGATGACTGTTGGCCGAGAGGAACGGGAGCATTTCAACATGGTAGCAACTTATATAGCTATATTACTGCATCTTGCATATATAGGCCATTATAAGGCTTTAATCTTTATCCCAAGAGGAGAGAGAATGTTAACCGTGAATTCAAGCACAGAAGTGACATGGTCAGAGCTGTGCTTTAAAGGATCATAGTGACTACTGTGTGCAGAGGAGGCTGGAGGGCCCAGAGGTGGATAGGGGCAAGCCAGTTCTGAGACTACCTTTATTGATTCAGGAGAGAAAGAGTCATGTTGGTGGAGAGGAAGCAGAATCAATAACATCAAGTGCTGGCTTGTATGGTGGCAGGAGAGGAAGGAGATGATCAGAATGACCTCAGCTGTATGATATTTACAGTGGATGTATGGTGGCACTATTCACTGAGATAAGGTGTTCAATGGAAGGAAACAAGAGGTAAGGAGACAAGAACAAGCCTAAGTGGAGATCTTGTTGAGGTATCTTTGAGGTATCTAAGTGATGTATGATATGATCCTAGAATTCAGATAAAAATTTGGACCCAAAGAGAGATATTTGGAAGTCCTTCAGCATTTGAGGAAGTAGAATGCTGGTATTGGCTAGCAAAAACAGGCATGAGAGGTATGTTGCATATAATCCCCACTAGTGTCATTCGGTGGCCTAGTGGTAACAAACTATACTACTATTATGAAGGCACACAGTTTGAATCCACCAGCTGCTCTGTGGGAGAAGGATGGCAATATCCTTTAGTATGATTAAAACCTGCCAGAGGGTCAGCCGTGGATCAGTTCCAACTTTATGGTACACAATACACACACAAATATAATAGTGTCTTTGGGTAGGGAGCCCTAGTGACCTAGTGTTAAGCTGTGCGGGAATTCCAAAGGCACACAGTTCAAAACCACCAGCTGCTCTACTGGAGACAGATGGGCAGTCTCCTCCCAAGTGAGTTATTGTCTTTGAAAACCCACTGGAGTGTCAACTATGGGTCAACCCCCTTGACACCAGCAGTCAGAAAATCAAAAGACAAATTGGGAAAATCTGCTATCAAGGACTTCTCTGGAGTGCTAAAGAGCAATATTGTTGGTCTAGAGCCTAAAGTGCTCCTGATCCAAGCCATGGGCTTCTTCTGCTTGCTATGGACCCGAGGGCTGGAGAGTAATTATGACTGGCAGAAGAAGAATCAATAGAGTATTGAACATACCGTGGACTGCCAACAGAACAAACAAGTTGTGAAACCAGGTTACTCCTTGGGGACAAGGATTTTGAAGCTCCATCTCACATACTTTGGGCATGTAGCCCTTTGAGGAGGACATTATAATTCAAAGGGTGAAGGTTAAGCACGTGAGAGGAAGACCTTGGATGAGATGAATTGACACAGTGACTGTGGCAATGAGGTCAGTGTCAGAGACGATGAGGTTGGCTCAGGGTAAGACAAGGTTCACAGCTATTGTTCATAGGGTTGCTGTACGTCATAGTCAACTGGACAGTTCATAACAACAATGGCATCGTACCAGCTACTGTTCTAGGCTCTGAATAAGGTGGAAAGTGTCTCTGTTTTCATGGCACTTATATTCTGGTATATAAGGGAGATTGTAACCAAAAAGAGAAAATAAATATTTCATTTCAACTAACAATAAGTACTTTTGTGGAAAATAAACCCTATTTTGGAGAGATAATTAGGAACATGGTCCTATGGAAACCATTTTTGTTCTGGGGTTTGTTTTTGTGTGTGTGGTTCTTATTTCCCCCTTTTTTATTAATGATTTTTAAATGCAATATATATATACACACACACACACACACACACACACACACACACACACACACATATATATTTACAGCATATTTTTTCCATTTCCGTTTTTCTCCATTCATTCATCATTGCACATTTTCTTCCCTGCCCACCTATCCCCACAGTTAATTTTCTCTTTGAAGGAAAAAAAAATCTTTCATTGTTATACAATCTCCCCACCACCACCAGTTTTGAGAGACCTGAAAGTAGTAAATACAAAGATTATGTGGTTTTGAGGGGAGAGCATTTCTGAAAATGAAAGAGCATGTGCAAAGGCCCTGGGACAGAAGTGATCTTGGTTTTTAGGGGAAACGGGAAATTGAGAGGAATGAAAAGGAAAGTGATAAGTAAGGAAATAGGAGGAATTTCCTAAATCTCAAATCATGAAAGTCTTGCAGGTCATGATGAGGATTTTGGAGTTAAATCCAAGAACCATGAAGAATTACTGCAAGGTATTGAATAGGAGGATGACTCAGAAAGCTCTGTTGTTGTTGTTGCTGTTGTTGTTGTTGGGTGCTGGCAAGTACGACTCAGAGAGATTCTATAAACAATAGATCTTAACCCTGTCCTGTCCTGTGCCATCCTCGCAATCTCTGACACAGTCAAGCTCATTGATACAGTCACTGTGTCAGTCCATCTGGTTGAGGGTCTTCTTCTTTTTCACCATCTCTCCACCTTTCCAACCAAGGAATGATGTCCCTCGCCAAGGAATAACCTCTCTTAGCAACATGCCCAAAGTAGGTGAGATGAAGCGCTATCATCTTTGCATTCAAGAACCACTCTGACTGCACCTTCTCTAAGACTTATCTGTTTGGGGTTTTTTTTGGCTGTCCATGGGATGTTCAGCACTCTTTTGCAACATCACATTTCTAAGACTTCATTCAATTCATTTTCGGTCATCCTTATTCATTGTCCAGCTCTAAGATGCAAAGGAAATGACTGACAAGACCACAGCCTAAACCAGTCTCACCTTAGTCCTCAAACTGACATTGATTTTCAATACAGACTTTCCCAGTGCAATGCATTTCCTGATTTCCTGACTGCTGGGACTAAGTGCATTGATATGGAAACTTTGAGGAGAGTAGAGTTGGAGCACTAAGAGAGAAGCATTGAGACTGATTAGATGGCTGATGCATTGGACCATGTAAAACTCAGTAGTAATTGTGAATAAGGGTAAACAGTGAAGGTGTGAAGCCAGAATTGTCTCCTGAGGTATAAGGCAAGGATGCCATGGCTGTGGTGAGCTCAGCACACAAGTAGGAAGGAGCCATAACCAAAACTCACGGCTATCAAGTTGGTTCAGACTCATGATGACCCTACATATGGTTTCTGAAGTTGCAAATCTTCTTGAGAGATTACTTAAGATTTTTTCCATAGAGCAGCTAGTGGATTCAAACTGTTGACCTTTCAGATAGCAGGCTAACACTTAACCTCCTACACAATTAGGGCTCCTAACTCTCCTGGGGTTATGACCTCTTTGATGTTACAGCAGGCACATTGTAATAGACTCAAGGCTCAGCACAGAAGTGATTGTGAAGGCATCCCTGAGCCTATGAAGTACTCACCTCTTTAACAATTTATCGTTGTTATTGTTGTTGTTATGTGCTCTCGAGTCACTTGCAACACACTGCGATCTTATATACAACAGCTCTGCACTCTGCTCTATCTTGAGCCAACTTTATTATTTCTGACACAACTACCCCCATTAGCACCAGTCAGTGAGTCAGTCCAGATCATCAAGGGTCTTCCTCTCTTGCTCTGTCCCTCCACTCTGCCAAGTGTGATGTCCCTTTACAAGATCTGGTCCATCATTGCAACATGTCCAAAGTATGTCAGACGAAGCTTCAGAATCCTTGTCTCCAAGGAGTGGCCTGCTCTCACCCTCTCTAGGATGAACCCATTTGTTCTCCTAGCAGTCCATGGTACATTCAACACTATTCTCCAGCACCACAACTCATAGGCATCAGTTCTCCTTCTATCATCCTTAGTCATTGTCTAGCTTTCTGATACATAACAAATAATTGTGAAGACCATGGCATGGATCAAGCACACCTTAGTCTCCAGACTGATGTTGTTGCTCTTCAGTACTCTGGAGATGTCTGACAGCAGATTTCCCCAGTGCAATTTGTCTTTTGATTTCCTGGCTGCTGGTACCAAGAGTGTTGAATGTGGAGCCAAGGAAACTGAAACTGTGAACAATCTCAGTCTCTTCATCACTTATCATAATGCTGCCAATTGGCCGAGTGGTGAGAATCTTTGTTTTCTTAATGTTGAGCTTCAATCCATATTGAGGGCTGTAGTTCTTGACCTTCTGCAGCAAATGCCTTAGGTCCTCCTCAGTTTCAGCAAGCAAAGTGTCATCTGCATAATGCAGATTGTTAATGAGTCTTCCTCCAAACCTGATACCACATTTCTCCTCAAGAGGCCAGCCTTTCTGATCATCTGTTCCACAGATTAAAAAAGTATGGAGATAGGATGCATCCCTGGAATATACCTTTCTTGATTTTGAGCCATGTAGTATTTCCTTGCTGTGTTCTGATGGATTCCTCCTGGTCCAAGTATAGGTTTCACATTAGCACAATCAAATGTTCTGGGATTCTCATTTTTCTCATAATCAGCCACAGTTTGTTGTGATCCACACAGTCAAATACCTTTGCATAGTCCATTAAATAAAGATAGACATTGCTCTGGTACTCTGTGCTTTCAGTGAAGATCCATCTAACATTAGCTATTATATTCCTAATGCCACGGCCTCTTCTAAACCCAGTCTGGACTTCTGGCAGTTCTCTGCTGATGTGCTGTTCCAGTTGTTTTTGAGTATTTTCCAGCATGATCTTGCTTGCATGTGGCTTTAGTGATCATGTATTTATAGCTATCTTATCATTTCAATCATGCCTAACTTATACTGTATTGATGTTGTACGTATTTTATCTCTCCTAATAAATGGTAAGCCATTTGAAGGCAAAGTTCATTCCTATGTAGTCATATTTTGCCCACAGCATCTAGTATAATTTGTAATAAAGCAGATACCCTAATGTGCATTTGATTAAATGATTATTTAGTTACATATGTACCAATATTAGCTTCATGTGTTTCAGTTTTCAGACTTTTTGCTAGATCCTTTAAAAAAAACAGAGTATTTTAATAGAGAAACCAGAGAGTGACAAATATAACACTTTCTGGCATGAACTAATTGAATATAACATTTGACATTTAGCTACATTAAAAGACAACAAGAGAACAGTCGGAGCCTCTGTTCTCCTGAATTCCTATATTTGTTGGGTCAACACAGATGCTCCACTGGGAACCAAAGCTGTAGCTCCAGGGGCAAAGAACCTCATTATTTCCATTTTCTCTTCTGTTCTTATGTAACTAACAAATGCTGGCTCACTTGGCCTTTCTGATAGAAAATACGTGCTTCTAAGACCCCAGGAGCAATTTTCACTCTGAGAAGAGAAGCATCAGTGTCTACAGCTCTGGCACAAGGTGAAAAGGGAGGCGAGATTTTTCCAGACTATCCCGGTCATACTATCTCTCATTACACTCATTACACTGTCTTATGTCTCTCCACAGTACTTGTCACTATTGAATTTAGGATGTGTTTGTTTATTTCTGTCCTCGCAGCTAAAATGTAGTTAGCATGAGAGGAGAGGCCTTTGTTTTATTCAGTGCTCAGTCCTAGGATACCTCCTGACACACATTGGTGTGGTTGTTGTTAGTTGACATTGAGTTAATATAACTCCTGGAAACCTCATGTGTGCGGAGTAGAACTTTCCAGAGAATTTTTGAGGTGGTGACTTTGCAGAAGCAAATCTCCCGCACTATCCCAGGGACTTCTGGAAGGGTTCACACTTCCACCCTTTCAGCTAATAATACAGCACTTAAACATTTGTGCAACCACATGACACTGCATAAGCAAACATTTTTTGTTGTGTGCTGTCAAAGTTGGAACCGATCCATGGCTGGCCCTCTGGAGGATTTTTAGAGGCAGAAAACTGCACAGGAAGAGGTTATCCATCTTTCTTCCATAGAGCAGCTGGTGGATTTGAACCATGTTCCTTTAGGTTGGCAGCACAATTCTTCTCCACTAAACCACCAGGGTTTGGTGCTCACACATGATTGTAGACTGACTAAATGGAAATGCATAGGTGTTGATATTGTAATGTCCAATGATTAAGAATTTATGCTTTAGTCTTGGAATCCCTAGTTGGTACACATAGCTAACTCACTGGGCTACAAGCCAAAAGGTTGGAAGTGTGAGTTCACCCAGAGGTATTTTAGAATGAAGACTTTATGATCTTCTGAAAAATCAGCTGCTGCAATCTCTAGAAATCAATGTTGCAATCTCTGCAGATATTGTGTGTATACAAATTATTGCATTGCTGTAAATTCTGGTATTGTGTATTCTCAACACAAATAACAAGAAGACTATATCTTTTTTAAAAAAAATATAAGAAAACTAACACAGTTCTACTCTGACAAACATGAGTTTGACATGGGATGGGGGCTCCATGAATCAGAATTGATTTGATGACAGCTGGTATATCTCACACTTGACCAGCTAAGAACTTGACCTGAGCATGGATGCATGGTAAGGGCATCATCGCGCAGTGTGTTCTCAGAATAATGATGCGCCTCACAGTGATGCTGAGCTCATTTCTCGCATCAGCCCCACTGCTCAGGTATGTGGTGATGTTTTCTGCAGTATCCAAATCCTCAACCATATGAATGAATGATCTCAAAGACTTGAAAGATTCCCAGTTCCAAATCACATCCAGTTAAAGCCCACACTCATTCCTCTAATGCTTCCTAAATGCTTGCATGTGTGTTTGGCAGCCCTATGACTGCTGGCTACTTCTTTATCTTGACAGTAAAAGGTGTTTAGAAATCTCAAGTAGCTGGAGCACCTATAGCAATAATTTCTGCAGCACAGTTAAGTTCTTGCACAGCAGCCAGATGCCAAGTGTTTTGTCAGGATTGGTTGAGCTCCGGTGATTGCAATAATTACTCCTTATCCAAGTTACATAATGTTAGCGCTCTAAAGACCCAGAGATCATGGAGGTTAGCTCTCACGTAGCTGAAGAAATGGAGGCTTTTAAAGACGGCTCCTAAATACCTTGAGGGGTTTTGCTGCTTAGATTTTTTGTTGTTGTTGTTGACTTCGGTTATGACTTTGGTAAGATAGGTTTAAGAAGACCCACATGAAGTTTCTTTGTTCATTCATTTATTCCGTAAGCTAACTGAGCACTTAAGATGATCTCATTACTATGCTAGAGGTAAGGGCCCAGAAAGGTGAATAACATGTAGCCCCTGCTCTCAGAAAACTCAAAGAAAGGAAGAG
>NW_006399945.1:2983639-2987153 GCF_000299155.1 Elephantulus edwardii
ACTGTGGGCCTAGTGGCACAGTGTGTAATGTGTCAGGCTACTAATCAAAAGGTCAGCATTTCAAATCCACCAGTTGTTCTTCAGGGGAAGAGAAGGCTCCTCTCCTTCAGTAAAGATTTACCCCCAGTGGAGGGTCCCTATTAATACAAATCAACTCAGCAATAATAGAGTTTGGTACTAAATGCTGGCTGCTCAAAGGTGAGCAGACCCCAGTCTCTGCTCTCATCTTGCTTCTAATATAGGGGTGGTGGCTAGAATGCCAGTGAGTCAAGAACGGCTTTGCAGAGAGGGTCTTGAAGGAAAAATATAAGTCTTTCAGGTAGAGAATTAGGAAGAGGCAGTGACAGCAAGAGGAAATCAACTGTGAAAAGGAAGAGCAGTGAAAGGGCATGAGACAGAGTCATTCACTGAGGTCAGAGTAAATGAAAGCAAAGAGGATGAGGAGGGGCTAGTTTAGAGAGGTACCTATATAGGTCAATATGGGTGCCTGTTATCTTTCCATGTCCTCTTCTCTTTCTTCATATAGTCTAGAATCTTGAATGATTTGCTCAACCTACTGATTGACTAGGTATGGAGAGAGGATAGAACCCTGATGCACACCCTTCTTGATTTCAAACCATGCAGTGTTCCTTTGTTCTGTTTGGACAATTGTTTCTTGGTCTAAGTATAGGTTTCACATGAGCCCAGTTAAGCGTTCTGAGATTCCCATTCTTAATGTTAGTTGTGATTTCTTATGATCCACACAGTCAAATGCTTTTGCATAGTGAATAAAGCACAGATAAGCATCTTTCTGGTATCTAGTATTCTCTGCTTTTAGCCAAAATCCCTCTGACATCTATAATGATACCCCTGTGCCATGGTCTCTTCTGAAAACAGCTTGAATTTTCTGGCAAATCCCTGTCAATGCACTATTCCAGTTGTTTCTAAATAATCTTCAGTGAGATTTTACTTGCCTGTGATATTAATGCTATTATTCAATAACTTCCTAATAATGATAACTTCTTCTTGGGAATTGTTGTTGTGTGCTATCAAGTCAAAACTGACTCATAACTACCCTCCAGCAGCTTTTTAGAGACTGTACATCACATGAGAAAGGATTGCCCATCTGTCTCCTAAGTAGCTGCAGATGGATTTGAACTACCTGCCTGTAGGTTGGCAGTGGAACTCCTTACCCATTAAACCACTCTTAGGAACAGTTGACACCAATAAATTGTGTTTAACTACATGTGCCCAGAGATCTATATGAATTCTACATGAGTCCCACACAAAGTCACAAAGAAAACTTTCAAATATAGCATCACTGCAACAACTAGGTATTTCTTCATAGCTAATTTGTTGAAAGACAGCTGGATTTTCATATTCTTAATCAAGTTTTAGAATCAAGGTGATATGTAGATGTCTCTTCTTAAGCAAAAATAGTCTTTCTAAAGGGTTAACAAATTCTTGTGTTTACTCTTTCTTAAAACCCACTCCCTCAGTACAGCTCTGAAATCATGTCAGGAGAGAGAGACTATGCGATAGCAGTGAGGTCTGTGACATACAACTAACCAAGACAAACAATAAGATACTGTGTCCCTGATGGAATGGATACCTGTGAAATTCTAATAACAAGTAGAAGAAGCTGTTCATGAAAAACTTGAAAACTTTCATCCCCTGAAATCTTTTAAGTAGGTAAATTCCCTTTATATCTTTGTTTTGCTAATTATAATGACCAATTTGTCATTCTGTTAAAAAAGTAAATTGAGTAGCCAGGAAGTGTAAGAGAGGCCCATGAGATCTAATAATTACAGGTGACAGTTCTGCACTGCCATCTGTGTGTCAGTTTGTCATACTGTGGTGGTTTATGTGTTGCTGGGATGCTGGCGGCTGTATCAACCATGTTTCAAATACCTGCAGGGTCCACCATTATGGACAAGTTTCAGTGAAAATTCCAAACAACGAACAAACTAGAAAGACAGTCCAGGTTATCTATTCCCATAAACTACCCAATGCCACGTTATGGAGGGCAGAAGGACGTTGTCTGACTCCTGCCATCAGCATAGGCCAACTACTGGAGGGGGATGTCATGTTTAGTGAAGCAGAGAACCAGAAAAGCCTAGAGAGACCCTTGATGAGGTGAATTGGCATAATAACTGCAACAGTGGACTGGAACATGTTAATAATTGTGAGGATGGTGTAGGATCAGGCAGTTTCATTCTGTTGCACATAGTTCACCATGAGCTGACTTGATGGCATTGCTAGTCCCATGGTGTCCAGGCTTTCCAAAGTGCTTCCAGGCATGGCCAGATTTAAGGTTAGAGACACTCTTGGGAGGTAGACATCAGAGTGGTTTCATCAGAGTCTCTCTGAACCAGAGCTCAGGCTGCACCTCCCAGCCCATATCTCTTTCCATTCCTTGGTTGTATTTGAAGTAGGAAATAGCAGAGCGGTTATTCTTCTGGGTGATCTTTCCCTATACTAGTTTTTTTTTTCCTTTCTTCACAGCAAAGGAAGAGTTAAGTGACCAGTGCACTTACAGAAAGATGTTCAGTTCACTTGTGACAACACTAGGGACATCTCTGGGATCCCAGGGACCAGGACCAGAGTGAATAGCCCCTTTGGGGATGATCTGAAACCTACTGCGAGAAAGGCAGCTGTTAACAGAACAACACACACTTCAAACTGCACGTTAAGGTTCAGTTGTTATAAATTTTCAATGTAAAGAGCAGATGTGATTTTTTTTTCTCCAAAGGCTAAGGGAAAAAAGAACTTCCTGTGTGTGCAGATATAAGTAATTGCTTGTATGTATTTTTAATTCCACAAATGGCTATGAAACCCCTTCTGTGTGCTAGGCTCCATGCTGGAACCTCAGATACAAATATGAGGGAAACATAGATCTTAACTAAATAAGATCTATGAGATTATTGAGGTCTGAAAGAGTGCCTTGATGAATACACTCAAACGTTTTTGTGAACCATCAAGTTAGAACTGATCCATAGCTGACCCTCTAAGTGGGTTTTCAAAAGCAGTAAATTGCACAGAAAGTGACTGCCCATCTTTCTTGCAGATCAGCTGGTGGATTTGAGCTGTGTAGTTGTGTACCTTCGTGTTGACAGCTCAATTTCTTACCACTAGTCTATCCAGATTTGCCTCAGAACACAGAAACCTAGTAGGGTACCTCTGAAAAAACAGCTATTGACTTACCTTATGGAGCACAGTTCTGTTCTGAAACACACGAGGTCTCTGTGGGCTGCAATCAAATTGGTTGCAAATAGCTTTACAGACACCAGACACTGCTGAGAGCTGTTGCATTGTTTTATTCTTGGAATTACAGAACTAGAAGTAAGCTAGGAAGAACATGGCATCAGGTTTGGAGGAAGACTTATCAACAGCCTGCGTTATGCAGATGGCACAACCTTGCTTGCTCCAAGCAAGGAGAGCTTCAAGCACTTACTGCGTGAAGCTGAAGGATAATAGCCTTCCATATGGATTGCATTTCAACATAAAGGAGACAAAAATCCTCACCACTGGACCA
>NW_006399945.1:2988823-2993696 GCF_000299155.1 Elephantulus edwardii
AATGAATGAATGGAAATCCAAAGTCTTTGTAAACTTTCATTAAAATTAATTAATTTTAAAATAGAAATTGTAAGACTCTGTTCTGAAAAACAATGTATTCAAATTTTATAAATAAACTTGTATAATAAAAATTTTTTTAAAGTTATCAAGCGAATGAAATATTACACAGCACTCAGGAGCAATGATTTTGAAATTTACTACCTAACTTGAGAGAGACTGGAGAACATTATGCTGCATGAATTAACTCAGTCTCATAAGGACAAATACTACATAAGACCATTATTGTTAAAAAAAAAAAAGATAACTACTAGAACGTGTATGGGAGTACAAGGGGGAAAGGGGTGGGAAAAAAGGGTTGAGAGTGGCAGGGGGGAAATCATAGGGTCACACAATTTTGTAGATGGAGGGAGGGATGGGTAAAGGAAATTGGAAAGATCTGGCAGAGATCTGACAAAACAGGGTAATAGTGGGCATAGCTCAGTAGTGAATAATTTTATAAAACACAACAAGTGGGAATGATTTTATGAAAACACAATGTGAATGAAGGATAGTGTGAAACACAATGTATATTAATTTTGTAAGCAAATAAAAATGAAATAAAAATTTTAAAAAAAAATTCACCCAGAAATGGAAGTGATTTCTTGCAATGGGCAAATCTTCTGTCAAGGACCTCTTTGAAGTGCTAAAGTATAAGGATGTCAATTTGAAGACTAAAGCCATGGTGTTTTCAATTCAATTTTACATGTGAAAGTTAGATGATTAATAAGAAAGAGTGAAGCATTTATCCCTTGGAATTGTGGTGCTGTCAAAGAAGGGTGTTGTCTCTACTCTGGGCTGACAGAAGAACTAACACATCTGTCTTGGAAGTAGTGCAGCCAGAGTGCTCCTTAGTGGCAAGGATGCCAAAATGTGATACCCCAGTTTTTGAGGATAGAGTCAGCAGGCTTTGGAAAAGGACATCAAGTTTGAAAACGCAGAGGATCCCTAAAAGAAGAAGATGCTTAAAAAGATGGGTTGACACAATGACTGCCACAATGAGCTTAGCATGATGGAGACTGAAAGGATGGTGCAAGGATGAGGCCAGGACACTGTGAGTCAGTGTTGACATAATGGCATGTAACAATAAAAACAAATCGTTTTTCTGAAGTTCTGCCTCTGTTTTCTTTTTTTAAAGGATATAACAAGATCTTGATGATTAAAAACTTTCTAGTCCTTAGGAGATATTCTTAGCTGCTGAGATTCATTTCAGAGTCCCGTTCTCTCATTAACTGGAGCTCACACTTCCCTCCTCCAGCTTCCCATAGGGCCCTTCAGCCTCTGTAGCTGATTTGCTGCTAAGCCTCAAGGATCCCTCCAAGCATAGGAGGTGCTGCTAGTTTTGTACAATCAGAGAGTAGAGAGGGGTGATCTGAGGTGGATTCAGCTCCTTGCAGGGCTCTGGAAAGAGTTGTGGACTTCCTTTTTTTTTTCTATAATTATATTTTATTAATTTTCATAAACATTTACAGAGATTTTGGGCTTCCACTCATTCATTGTTGCACTATTCTCTCTACCCTCCTCCCAGTTTGTTCTTGTCCAAATGCCACAGTGCTTGTCAAAGCCAGTTCTGATCAATCTTCTTTGTCAGTGTATCCTTTGCCATTCCCTATCACTCCTCCCTGAGAGAGACTTCACCCTGAGTCATAAGGAAAAGGGGCGGCGAGTTCTCTTAGCTACTTCCTGCTGAAAAGGGACGCTGTGGGTTTCAGGGTGAAGATCTTCTCTCACTACTCTAAAGGGCCCCTTTGGCAGTAGGAAACACATAGACTATTATGGAGATTGATTTTGGAATTCAGATGCACTCTTATTGATTGTGCTTGGCTGTACATGTACATATCCTTGAAGATGTATCAGGGGGGTGTTGCAACCTAGAAGACACAAATTTGACTAACAAGTTATAAGTACATGAGTCCAAAAATTATGGAAAAGTAAAAGAAAAGATTCTTTCATTGTTTGACAAGCTCTCACCCAGGTCCCCTCCACCATGCAGCCCTCGCTCTAGTCTCCTGTGATGACAGAAATACCCAGTTACATCTCTCTTTTAAACGGTTCTCTCCCTCCTCTGTTTCAGTGCAGTACACATTATTGAACCCATCTTACTCAGTCTCTCCCCAGCCCCAAGGACAGTCCCATTCTACAACAGTGGCATCATGTAATATTCCTTTTTTTAAAAAAAAGATAATAAAAAGGATTAGAGGATGTTTCTTACTTATGAAGATCTCGTAAACTGTGAATCTTAAGGACTACCTAGGTAGGAGAACTAAATTTAGATTGTAATAACACAAAGATAAAATGCTTAGAGCCAGTCTTGTTCCTTCCCATCTGTGTCACCTCATTTTGAGTTTGCACTTTCTTCTCAGTTTCTTCTTTTGTAGAGTCTTCCCCATTCCTGGCACAAGAGGTAGTTTTGCAAAGGAGGTAAGGAAGGTGTGGTTCTCTGCCAGGGTTATGGCAATTGCCTCCGCTTTGTCTGGCTTCTGATTCATTAGATTCCAAGAGTGTGTATTTTTTATCAGACCTTTCTCACCAAGCAGTCTCTGGGGAGCCATAAAGTATCTGGGTTAGAAAGAGATTACGGGTTGGATACTCCAGCAAAACATAAATATCTGCCCTCTGGAAGAGGCTTCTCCCACAAGCTGGCCATCACACTACCCTTGTGGGCTGTTGATGACACTCTGGGCTTTCTGTCCTGGAATGATGGGAGAGGTCTTATGGTAAAAGGATTACTCGTGGTCAAAGCCATAACACTGACTCTGCTCTTGTTATTGCTGTGTGTCGTCAAGTCAGAATCAACTCATACCTGACCCCCCTGTAGGAGTTCAGAGGCTGTAAATCACACACGAAGATTGTCCATCTTTCTCCTGCAGAGCAGCTGATGGATTCAAACTGTGTATCTTCTGGTTGGCAGCACAACTTCTTACTCCTAGACCACCACACACATCCTGTGCCACCATCACCAGAGCCAGAATTACCTCACACCTTCCACTTGTCTCCAACAACCTCATCTTCACTCTTAGCACCGTTCCTCCCTGCTTACCATTTTCTCCTTTAACATTTTAACTTGCTTAAAATGTATTGAAAAACTGCAAGGGCAGTACAAGAATTCACACATCTCCTTTGACTCTCTGTTCACCTCTTAACTGCATCTGTGTTGCTCTCACTATCTGGTTTTAGTGATTTAGTGCTGCTATCCCAGAAATACCATATGTGGACGGCTTTAACAAACAAATTTATTCTCTCACAGTTTAGGAGGCTAGGAGTCTAAAATTGGGGCACTGGCTCTAAAGAAAGACTTTCTCACCCTATTATCTCTGAGAGAGGGTCCTTTGTTTTCAACATCTGTGGGCTTGGCATTTTTTGGAGATCTCCATGTTTCTTGGTATCAATCTTCCCCAGGGTCTCGGAAGTTCCCAGTACAGGGCCTGCAAGTCCAAAGGACACATGCCTCTCCTGACTCTTCTTTTTTAATGGTACATCCTGCCTCTCTGCTTACTGCTCTTTTTATTGAAAAGAAAAGGTAACACCAGGCACACTTCAGGAAAATGCTCCTTACATCAGGTCAGGCTGATACCAGAGTAAGACTATTGCATCTTACAGCTGATTGGCTAATCACTTCAGAACACATAATGTGGGATGATTATATTGTTACAATACAATGAGAATCATGGCCCAGCCAAGTTGACACATATTTTTGGAATACACAATTCAATTCATAATGGTATTTTTCAAAATTACATAATATATGACATAATTTTCCAGCACCCTTCAACATTCCAAATGTTTAGTTCACCATTCAAACAGAGACAAGTATGCTTTCCTTATAACCATCCTATAGGCCTCCGGACTTAAAAATTGACATTGATACAATAAAACCATCTGATCTACCAATAAAACCAATTGCTGTTGAGTTGACACTGACTTATGGCTGTCCCAGAGTAGAATTATACCCCATATAGTTTTAATGGATTCTTTTTGAGAAATAGATCACCAAGCCTTTCTTTGTTCTTTTAAAGGCTGCTAACTGAAAAGATGGCAATTCAAACCTAGCAGCTGGCCTGTGGGAGGAAGATGAGGCTGTTTCCTCCTATTAGATTAACAGTTTTAGAAACATCATAGAGAGTCATGATAAGTTGAACTGGATAGCAGTGTGTTGGGGGTTTATCATTCCCTTTTCCATGCTTCCTAGAACAATAAATTTTTCATACTCATCCTGTACTTTTCATTTCCCAACCTTTATTCACTCTTTTCAATCAAGTGAGAACCTACTCATAGCTGACCCCTTCCCTGGAGTTATTTTGGAGGCTGTAATTGCACAGGCTCTTGCTCATATGTTGTTTCATTAAATTCTTCTATGTCTGCCGATTCTTTTTCATACAGTGACTCAGTATATTCTTTCCATCTTCTTTTAATGCTTCCTGGATCATTTAACATTCTGCCTAAAGCATCCTTGATTATAGCAAATCGAGGTTTGAAGTTGTTCTTCAGTTCCTTGAGCTTAAGAAATGCTGAGCGAGTTTGGCCCTTCTGATTTTCTGACTCCAACTCCTTGCACATTTCATTGTAATATTTTACTTTGTCGTCCCGTGCTGCCTTTTGAAATCTTCTATTCAACTCGTTAGCATCTTGAATTCTTCCCTCTGCATTGGCTTCCCTGCACTCCAGTGCAATTTTCAGAGTCTCTTCTGACATTCATTTTGGTCTTCTCTTCCTCTTCTGTCTTTGCAATGACCGTTGGCACTCTTCCTGGATGATACCCTTGATATCCTCCCACAACTCATCTGGTCTTCGCTCATTAGTGTTCAAGGCCTCAAACCTGTTCCTGAGCCGGTTCTGA
>NW_006399945.1:2995916-3060834 GCF_000299155.1 Elephantulus edwardii
CAGGAGGAGATTGTCCCTCTCTCTGCTTGAGGAGCTCTGGTGGATTCAGACTGCCAGAGAGGCATTGCCTTGGGGTTAGCAGCACAACTCTCTATGGACTGCCCCACCAGAGCTCCCTACCTCAGCCAGCTCTCAGAGCAACCTTGGTTCCTTAAGAGAAGGATGGTATTTAGATACCCAAATCAGAAAACTTAGTGTCCCATTGTTACTGGTTGTCTGTCATTACGTGTGTGGGATATATATGTGTATACATACATACATCTGTAATTTTGTCTCTCAATCAATTGACTGATCTATTTATCTATGTTTTTAAAAATCCCTGAGTTCATGCCGGTAATTTCCACTCCAGTTCAACACTATAATGTTCTTCCTAGGCCAGTTTTAGTAACATCTTTCAACATTGATAAACCTAACTCCTACTGATTTCCACTATCCTAAACAATATTTATTTGTTCAACTACTTATTTACTTACCGCCTCTAAAACACTCCAGTAATACACTGTTTCTAGATACCAGTCCCATTGCTGTCTACCTGCTGCATGGAGGGGAGAGAAACAAGTAGGAAAAGAAGGAAAGATGAGGTGGTTCTAATTCTTTTTTAAAATTTCATTTATGTTTGTGATGAAATTTAGTCCAGGAGACTTGAGGAAAGGAATTAAGTTTTGCACTGGAGTAATTTTTTTTTTTCTAACTACTTAATCTATTTTGATATCTAATCAACCCCTAGTGGCATTCCCTCCCTCCTTCCTTTTCCTACATCCTTTGTCTTGTTTTTCTTTTTACTCATTCCCTTAGCTATGTTTGTTTTCCATGGCCTTTGTCCTTTTTTCCTCTTACTCTTTTTACTAATTTAAGTATCAGGGCTAAAAGACAACTATTTCACCCTTTTAATCCCTTTCCACAAACCTTTCTTAGATTGATATTTCCTATTCTGTATCAGGGCTGTCCTCCGAGACTTATCTTTTATTCTAATAATTCTTTTTTTTAAAAAGTTTTATTTTATATTGATTTACTTACAAAATTTATATACACTATTTTGTATTTTCCTTCATTCACATTGTGTTTCATACAATCATTCCCATTGATTATGTAATCACCATTGAACTATGCCCACCATTACCCTATCTTTCCAGACCCCCGCTGGATCTTTCCAATTTCTTTTACCCACCCTTCCCTCCACTCACCAAATTGTGCAACCCTGTGATTTCCCCCATGCCCATCCCCCCCTTCTCCCACCCTTCCACCCTTAGATCCTGATATATGTTTTACTACTTATCTATTTGTACAAGAATTATCTTATGTGGTATTTGTTCTTACCACACTGAGTTAGTTTACTCAGCATAATGCTCTCCAGTCCCTCCGAAGTTATGTAGTAGTTTTCCAAATTGTTACTCCTGAGTGCTGTGTACTATTCCATCATGTGAATGCACTACAATTTCTCAAACCATTCAACTGCAGTTGGACATTTGGGCTGCTTCCATGTTCTTGTGATAGTGAATAACACTGCTATGAACATTAGTGTACACGTCTCCATTTCTGTCTCAGTTTCAATTTTCTTGGGGTATTTCCTAGCAGTGAAATAGCTAGGTCATAATACAGTATTTGAGGAAATGCCAGACTATCTTCCAGAGTGGTTGTAGATTTTACAATCCCATTAACAGTGTATGAACATTACTATGGGTCTGCATCCTCTCCAACATTTATTGCTTGTTGTCCTGTTATACTTTGCCACTGCTACTGGTGTGAGATGGTATCTCATTGTGGTTTTGATTTGCATCTGTGGTCTTATTTGAGAGTGGTTTTTGAACCAGTGATTTTGAGCATTTCTTCATGTGTCTGTTGACCATTTGATTATCTGCCTCTGTGAAGTCTTTCCATGTCTTTTGCCCATTTTGTAATTGGGTTATCAGTCTTTTTCTTGTGGAGACCCCTTAGGATTTTGTAAACTTTTGTTATGAGACCCTTATCTAAAATAGTATTGCCAAATGTTTTTCCCAGTCAGTAGGTTTTCTTTTTACCCTACTTGAAAATGTTTTTGGCATGCACAGGGATTTAATCTTTAGAAAGTCTCATTCATCAGTTTTATTCTCTCCTGATTATGTATTTCTGGCTGTATTCATCAGACTTTTTATATATGGGCTAGGCCTTCTAATCTTCATCCCACTTGTCTCTTATGATCTTTATATTTTGGGGTGTTACTCCTAGGTCTCTGATCCACCTTGGGATGATTTTTGTGTGTGGTGAGAAGTGTAGATCCTGCTTCAGCTTTTTGCAGGTAGTAGTCCAGTATTGCCAGCACATTTTTTGAAGACGTTGTTTCCTTATTTGATAGGTTTTGTTTCCTTGTCAGATATAAGTTGACCATAGATAGATGAGTTAATTTTTGTACTAGTATATCATTTGAACCTTCCTCTGTAGCTGTTTAGGTAACTCCACAACAACCTATTTCTTCTAGTTCTCTGAGTCTGAGATATTCATTGGGTCTGATTTTTTAGGAGAAGGGTTCGTTTTTTAAAAAACTTTCTCATTGTGTTTGAGACAGCTTTCTGCTTTCTTGACATTATGTGGATCTTTCCCCCCCCCATAGATATTAGGCTGTTAAAAGTGTATAATGCCCCAGGGGAGGGTGATGTTCTGTGAAGGTCCTGTGTATCAGTGCTCCCCATTTGGGAGCCAAAGCTGAGTGAGAGCTGTTCTCTGGAAACCATGGCTGGTCCACACCTGTTCCCCTTTGTCTTTAGAGATCCCCATCCTTCTCCACTTGTAGCTGTCAGGAAGATTCAAGGACAGAGGACCAGGCACCTTTTCAAAATACTAACAAGCAATGATGTCAGTTTGAAAACTAAGGTGATCCTGGCTCAGGCAATGGTCTTTTCAATCACTTGGGATGCATCTTAGAGCTGAACAAGAAATAAGGATCACAGAAGAAGAATTAACGAGTTTGGGTTGTGGTGTTGGAGAAGAACACTGAATATCCTGTGGACAGTCTAAGCAAAAAAGAAACATGTCTTGGAGAGGGTGCAGCCAGAGTGCTCCTTTTAGGCAAAGATGGTGAAGCTTTGTCTCTCTTCCTTTGATCATGTTGCTTGGTGAGGCTATTACTTGGTTCATTATATTTAGAAAGACAGAGGGTCAGCCAAAGAGAGGAAGGCCCCAGCAAAGACAGATTGAGACAGTGACTGAACAATTGGTTCAAGTGTGTCTGAGAGGATGTGGATGGCACAGGATAGGACAGGGTTCAGGTCTTCTGTTTATAGGGTCACTGAGTCATACTCGACTCAACAGCACCTAACAACAACTGCAATAATCAGGGCTGCAGACTTAAAAATATATAATGTCAGTAATCGGGATGGGTGTGTCAGAGGCGGTGCGGTTGGCGCAGGATAGAGCAGGGTTTAGGGCTGTTGTGCATAGGGTCGCTATGAGTAGGAAATGACTCGACAGCACATAACAACAACAACAACAACAACAACCTTATTCTACAGATAGAAACCCGTGACAGACCAAAACTACTGTTGTTTTTCTTGATGTTGTGTACCATCAAGTTGGAATTGACCCATTGCTGACCCTCTGGCAGATTTTCAAAGGCAGTTTATCACACGGGAGGAGACTGCCCATCTTACCCCTGTTGAGTAACTGCTGGTTTCCAGCCATTTGCTGCCTTTAGAATTTCAGCGCAGCTTCTTACCACTAGGCCACCAGAGAAGACGCTGGTTGTTTCCAGTGATACGGGGTGTGTAAGCTGTAATATAGAATGTGGGGTCCTGAGAAGTGCAGATGGTCAATGTGCTTAACTACCACTGTCAGATTGAAAGTTTGGGCCACTAGAGATACTGCAGAAGAAACAAAAAAATCTTAAAATCTATTTCTGAAAAACTAGCCATTGCCACACATGAGTCACTGTGGGTTGAAATTGACTGGATGGGAACTTTTTTTATAAAAATATAGAACATAACACTTATCTTCCCTGGTTGTTACTGTTAGGTGCCATCAAATAAATGACTCACAGCAACTCTCTGAACCTTGTTCTCTCCTGCTCCCTCTTCACAGTCTCTGATACAGTAGAGTCCATTGCACAGTCACTGTGTGGGCCTCTCCTGCTGATGGTTTTCTTCTCCTCCTTTGACCCTCCACCTTTCTCAGCATGATGTCTTTGCCAAGGACTGGCACCTCCACATAACAGTCCCCCAGTACAGAGCAAATGCAGATTCTCTAAATTCCGATTGATTAGGAACTTGAGATATTAAATATGAAATCTTTGGTACAAATAGTCCTTGACTTATGATGGAATTCTCTTCCTATTACTCCATGATCAGTCAGTTCTGATGTTGATCAAATACACCTCCTTTTTAAAAAAGTTTTCATTATTATTGCCTTTTATTATCAGTATCTTTATATATCTGCTCTTTGTCTTTTAAGGTTGTCTTGGGAATGATAAATTAGCAAGTTATGCCCTGCAACATCGTATGTAATAGTTATTATTAATGATAAGATGCATAAACCAAAACAGATAGTCCTAAGTGCCATTAGTCATAACTCAGATATTTCAGACGTTAGGAATGGCCTGCTTAGCCCTCTCTGCATACATCTTTATTCTTATTACAGGTGAAACAAGATTGGTTCTTTGCTGATTGTGTGAGTGGATGGACTGTGATACTAAGGCAAAATCATCTAGAAGCTTCTCTCTTCCATATCATTTCTTGCTCACTCTAGGCCCTCAGACCTCTTTGCTTCCACAGTTATTGTTTCACAGGATTCTAGTCTTTTCTTTCTCCATCAAAATTTCCTGGCCTGTGCTTGAATGTCTCCAGTCCTGATTAAATGGTAGCCAGCTAATGTGAGAAATAAAACATGATATGTGCTTACAAATAAAAGGTTCATACTTCCCAGATATTAAGTTAGTATGTTAGCTTAGGTGCCCAGCGAACATTATACTTAACTAAAAATAAATGGTAGGGTTAAAAAAAATAAATGGTAGCATTCAAATAATGAATTTCAGGAGATGTGGGATGGGGCAGGGCGGGTGGACTCTTCTGGAGCAAGACACAGCTGTGATTGCCTGCTCCCCATAGGCAAGGGGCCAGCCATGATTAAGAGTCAAATGAAAAACAACTTGTAGAAGAGGCACTTTAAGGTTTTTGTGTCCTTATGAGAGTGTACAAGTCAGAGTTTTTTTGTTATCTGGAGGTTTTATCCTCCATTTTCAAAAAGACAGATGATACCAGGGTAGGCTTCACTATTTGAGACAGTTTCTCTGTATTGACGGAATAAGAGTTGAATTTCTTATGACATATCTACTGTATTTGTACATTTGGAAATCAATTAGTGTAATTGGGGCAATCAGAGGAGCTAAACAGAAGAATAATTTACGGAGAACAAATGTCTGGAATTGTATATTTTGCCAATGGAATTTCTCACAGTTGGTACAAGAAAATACTCCAGATTAAATCATTCTGGCTAAATGTGACTTCTTCCCCCCCCCCCCCTTTCTTTTAAAACATGTTAAAAGCAACACAGCCTGGCTGAGATCTCTTCCCCCTCCCATCAGACAGATTGCTTCTCAGAAGAGTCTTCTAAATTGATAATTTACCTGAAAATGAGCAAAGGCAGATGAAAAAAACTCCAGATGTGTGTACTCAGCATATTTTTTTACCAAAAATGGAGCCTAAAAATGTTATTTGCTGAAGGACCATGTGGAATGACATCATATGGGGCCAACTGGGCTTAGATGCTCAGTATAGAGACAGACTACTTGGAATGCAGAAAACTTTCAAGGACATTTCTTCTATCTTAACAATGATAAAAGGCTGGAAAGTGTACAGTTCCTCCCCCCGCCCGCCCGAGCCCATCAAAAACTTAAATTAACAAGTCATCCAAGTATCCAGACTTCCACAAAGGCGAAGACCCTGTAAGGAAAGACAGAACACATAATT
Source organism: Elephantulus edwardii (assembly GCF_000299155.1). Taxonomy (NCBI): domain Eukaryota; kingdom Metazoa; phylum Chordata; class Mammalia; order Macroscelidea; family Macroscelididae; genus Elephantulus; species Elephantulus edwardii. The sequence goes on from NW_006399945.1 coordinate 3,001,850, forward strand.
TGCTTCGGCTTTGTCACACAAAACAGACAAACGGTACATAGCTATGTGCCTCCAGATTTCTAAAAACTCAAAACTCATTGCTGTCGGTATATGAACCAACTCATAGCTGACTCTCCATTGGGTTTCCGAACTTATAAATCACGCAGGAGAAGGTTGCTCATCTTTCTCCCCGGTGGTGAATTCTAGCAGCCAGAGAGACATGGACTTTAGGTAAGCAGTGCTACTTGCTAAGCTCTAGGCCAGCAGTGCTCCCTATGGGAACTCAAACTCACTCCTAAGGTTTGTGTTTATTTTTCACTGGCCTCCACTGGGTATTTCATACTTCATCTCACATACTTTGGAAATATTGCTAGGAAAGGCTATTCCTTATAAAAGGACATCAGGTGGGGACACAGCAAAGGAGAAAAAGACCCTCAACCAAGGGCTGTAGTGAGGTTGGCCCAGGATAGAAGAGAGTTCAATGGCGTTGCTATGAGTCATACTGGACTCAAGGGCACCTAAGTCGACCACCACCACCGTTGTTGTGTGCTGTAAAGTCAGAACTGAACCATAGCCCACCCTCCAGTGGGTATTCAGAGGCAGTTAATTTCATGGGAGGAGTTTGCCCATCCTTCTCCTGCAGAACAGCTGGTGGCCTCAGTCATGTGCCTTCGGAATTGCAGCGCAGGTTCTTGCCACTAGGCCACAAGAGGAACAGCACCTAAAAAACAACTACTACCACTAGGTGGTTGTAAAAAGAGTAGGAGCCACACAGGGACAGCCATATCTGACCTTCACCAACTTCACAAGACAGCACCAACAACACAAAACCAATTCCCATGAGATCAGACGTGTCCCCCACACTCCCATACCTCTTTTTACTCATCTCAACACCAATCTTACTGCTGTACTGGGTCCAAAATTCGATGTGATAGCTCACAGGCCACACAGAACCATACCAAGGCAGTGAAGGGGTTATAAAATCCACGTTAGTAGCAGAAAACAGTCAGGACAGCTTCCAAAATGTGCCTGCAGACACCTCAGCCTTGAGGCTTGCAGCTTTAGGCCGGTATTACAAAGTTGGGCAAAGGCTCTCAGCTCTGGTCCAATGGTGTAGCAGTCCCAAGGTCCTATGTCGTGTTGGGTCTCTGGTTCCATGCTGTAGCTACTGCCACCATGGGCCCTCCTACTCTGTCTGGTGTCCTGAAGGATGAGTTGTATTCTCCAGCTTGCTCTTTTCTAGTAACAAGGTGCCTCTTTCTTCTGCTGGATCTGCTCAATTTAATGGTGAGGCTAGACAATCTTCTGTGGATAGACTAACATGACCTATTTGCATATTCCTTCACATGGCAAAGCCAAGTTCAATGGACTTTACACAACACAGAGCACTTTCTAGATTTTCCAGCCATTATATTTCATATAAAAAAATGAACTTTCCCCTTAAAATGTACAGTAGCTATATTCATGAAAACATGTAAGCCAGCAACTTCGTGCCTCATGCTTTAATCTCCCCAATTTTAGATATTTGGTTGTTGTTGTTATGTTCCATTGAGTTGCTTGCAACTCATAGCAACCCTGTGTACAACAGCCCTGAAATCTGTTCTATCATGTGCCAACTTTACTGTGTCTGACACATCTACCCTCATTACCCCAGTTACTGTATAAATCCATTTCACCAATGCTCTCCCTCTCTTTCTTTGTCCCTCTACCCTTCCAAGGATGTTGTCCCTTTCCAAGGACCAATCCCTTCTTGTAACATGCCCGAAGTATGTCAAATGAAGCTTCGGAAACCTTGCCTCCAAGGAGCAGGCTGGCTTCATCCTCTCTAAGATGAACCTGTTTGTTCTCCTGGCAGTCCATACATCACCCTTCTCCAGCACCGCAGCTCATAGGCATCTATTCTCTTTTTATCATCCCTAGTCATTGTCCAGCTCTCTGATGCATAACAAGCAATTGCAAAGACTGTGGCTCTAGATCAGGTGCACCTTGGTCTCCAGACTGACATCGCTGTTCTTCAGTACTCTGGAAAGGTCCCTGACATCCAACTTTCCCAATGCAATTTGTCTCTTGATTTCCTGGCTGCTAGTACAAAGAGTTTTTGATTGTGGAGCAAACTAAAGCTATTAACAATTTCAATCTCTTCACTATCTATAATAATGCTGCCAATCAGCCCAGTGGTGAGAATCTTTGTTTTATTGATGTTGATCTTCAATCCATATTGAAGGCTACAGTCCTTGACCTTCTTCAGCAAGTGCTCAGGTCCTCCTCAGTTCCAGCAAGTAGAGTTGTGTCATCTGCATAACACAGGTTGTTGATGAATCTTCCACCAGTCCTGATGCCACATTCCTCCTCATACAGCCCAGCCTCCTGGATGATCTGTTCTGCATACAGATTGAAAAGGTATGGAGACAGAATATATCCATGGCATGCATTCTTACCAATTTTTAACCATGCAGTGTCTCATTGCGCTGTTCTGATGACTGCCTCCTGGTCCAAGTATAGGTTTCACATAAGCACAATCAAATGTTCTGGGATTCCCATTCTTCTCAGAGTCAGCCACAGTTTGTTGTGATCCACACAGTCAAAAGCCTTTGCAGAGTCAATGAAACATAGATTGATATTCTTCTGGTACTCTCCACTTTGAGCCAAGATCCATCTAACATTCGCTATAATATCCCTAGTACCACAGCCTCCTCTAAACCCAGCCTATACTTTTGGCCATTCTTTGTTGATGGACTGCTCCAGTCATTTTGGATAATTTTCAGCATTATCTTGCTTGCATGTGATATCAGTGATACTGTTCGGTTATTTCCACACTCTGTCGGGTCACCTTTCTTTGGACTTCCAGTCAGTTGGCCAAGTGGTTGTCTTCCAGATTTCTCGGCACAATTTAGCGAGTACATCCAGGGAAGCATCTGTTTGTTGAAATATGTCAATTGGTATGCCATCAATTCCTGGAGTCTTGTTTTTTGCCAGTTCTTTCAGAGCAGCTTGAACTTCCTCCTTCATCACCACAGGCTCGTGCTCATACATTGTTTCATGAAATTTCTGTTTCAGCCAATTCCTCTGCTACGGTGACTCTGTATAAACCTTCCATCTTCTTTTAATGCTTCTTGGATCATTTAATATTCTGCCCAAAGCATCCTTGAGTATTGCAACTCATGGCTTGAATTTATTTTTCAATTCCCTCAGCTTAAGAAATGCTGAGCGAGTTCAGCCCTTTTGATCTTCTGACTCCAGGTCTTTGCAAATTTTATTATAATACTTTGCTTTGTCTTCCTGAACTGTCCTTTGAAATCTTCTGTTCAGCTCCTTAATTTCTTAATTTCTTCCCTTTGCTTTGGCTTCTCAGTGCTATAGTGCAATATTCAGAGTCTCATCTGACATCTCTCTTAGTGGTTTCTTCCTCCTCTGCCTTGGTAGATAGCCAATTTCTAGTTTACTCATCCCTATCAAGCCAGTACTCTGAAGTAACAAGCATATTCTTATCTTTGAAGAATCTTCTATTCCATTTAGAGCATTTAGCATCTGCATTCATAAGCAAAGTCCAGTCAAGAACAAACCATCAGATTGCAACAATCAACACTTGTTCAGAATGTGGAGCATCTTGGATTCTTGTCAACTTATCTCCAGCCATCAGTGGCTAGGTCTAAGTTGGCATCACTCTAAACTCGAGAGTCTACACTTCTACCTGCATTCCAAATAGACTGGTACTTTCACTCAGTATTTGCCCCCACATGGGGCCAAATAAACAAGATGGGATCCACATGATTCCCTGCTTCTCAAGCCAGTCACCCTTTTGTGCTTTACATACGTCTGTGCACGCTAGGTCAGTAGTGCTGATGGAACATATCCAAGCTTAGCCCTTCTCTCAATGTTGCATGCCTCCTAATTCCATTCCAATGGATTCAGGTGGCCACCACCAGTGAGGTCACATGCCAGTTCCCTTTAAGTCCTTTAAAGGAGCTCTCATAAGTACCAACATTACCCTGCTTCAGAAACTAAGCTGCTTGTTCTAACTTTAAACAGTCAAAGCCTCTCTCTCTCTCTCTCTCTCTCTCTCTCTCTCTCTCTCCAAATTATCTCTTCAATAAGGAAGGTCTATTATTCAAATACAAATATCCCTTCCTCTCAACACTGGCCCCGGGGCAGACTTACAGACTTTCAAGGTTTATAGTATCTAGTAATTATTTCTCGTATACATCACAGCATTACATCAACAAAACTCTTAATTATTTATGAAAGAAATAGCAATATTCATAAAGTTAAATCACCAAAAACCTTAACACATAAAGCTTTTTCCACCTTCATTCTCTAGCCCTAACTCATTCAAGTGCATATGGGGCCTGTGCCCTTGTCTAAGGCAAAAAAGAGACTTGACTTTTCTTTCCACTTTAGTAGTAGCAAAGTAGCCATTTTAATTGCACTTCCCAAGCTTCTAACTTGTCAGGCTTACAAAATCTCACATTCCATGAGTCTGGATATGTCCCAGGCAATACCACTTCTGGCCCCAATAGTAAAATGAGTAAAGGCCATGGGGATGAAAGTATCTGACCTTTACCAACTTTGCAAAAAGGAACTGTCCTCGCCACAGCACCCATAACACAAAACCGATTCCCATGAGGTCAGATGTGACCCCACACACACCCATACCTCTTTCTGCTCATTTCAACACCAATCTTACTGCTTTACTGGGTCCAAAATTTGATGTGATAGCTCACAGACCACACAGACCCATGTTGGAGGAGTCAAAGGGTTATAGTCCGGGTTAGTAGTTGTAAGCAGGCCAGCTGTAGAGGACTTTCTCTTGTAACTGCCAGGAGAAAATTTTATTTTAGAATGAGGAGAGCCTCAAACTAATTTATTTCAACAGGATTAAACATTCAGTCATTTGGCAAGTATCAAGTTTTACTTTGAGTTTATACATAAAAAGAGCATATCTTGGACTGACTGAGCTGATCATGTGGAAAAGGCAATACCGCTTCATTTCTTAGACTGAAATGGAGTCTGCTAAAAATTATTCCATTGCTCTTAATACATGTTTTTTTTCTTTTCTTTTAATCCTTTTATGTATATCTATAGTTTATAATTTATTAAATCTTGCTCAGTGCAAGCCAGTTCTGAGTGTCACCCTGGAAGTTCCTTGAACTTTTAATTTACATGTAAATAGTCAATTTTTGTTCACCATGAGTCCTTGGAGAGAGATGTCATGCTTGGGAGAGTGGAGGGACAGCACAGGAGAGAAAGACCCTTGATGAGATGGACTGATTCAGTCACTGGGGCAATGGGGGTACTGGAGACAGTGAGATTGGCAAGGGATAGAGCAGGGTTTAGGGCTGTTATTCATTGGGTCGCAATGAGTAGCAGACGACTTGACGGCACATAAAAACAGCTGAATACAGTCAGGATGGCTTCCAAAGTGTGCTCACAGTCACCCAACCCTTCAGCCTTGTGGCTTTAGGCCGGTGTTACAAGGTTCTCAGTCCTGAGAATTATGGGCTCCCCTCCCCCAGTTGTCCAACAAACTTGGGCAAAGGCTCTCAGCTCTGGTTCCAATGGTGTAGCAGTTCCAAAGTCCCATCTCACGTCAGGTCTCTGGTTCTACGCCATGGCTACTGTGGTTGCTCTCCCCACAGGCCCTCCTATTCTGTCTGGTGTCCTGAAGAACTGTTTGCATTCTCCTGCTTGCTTATTTAGTGAGGTTCCTCTTTCTGTTGCTGGATCTGCTCAATTTAATGGTGAAGCTAGCCAAATCCCTTGTGGATTGGTGAGACTAGCCAGTACTCTTACGGATTGGTAAAACGAGCTAACCCTATTTTAGACAGGCTGACACACCCTCCACATGTTTTTTGTTGTTAGGTGCCATCAAGTTAAGTATGACTCATAGTGACCCTATGAACAGAAAATCTGAGCCTTGCTCTTTCCTGCACTTTCCTCGCAATTCCTGACACACAAGAGCCCGTTGCAGCAGTCACTGTGTCAATCCACCTGGTTGAGGATCTCTCTCTCCTTCACTGACCCTCCCCCCTTCCCAGCATCATGTCCTTCTCCAAGGAATGGCACCTTCTAACAATATGCCCAAAGTATGTGAGGTGAAGCCTCATCATTCTCGCCTTCAAGGAGCACTCTGGCAGTCTCCAAGACATATCTGTTTGTTCTCTTGGCCGTCCATCTGATCTTCAATGCTCCTCTCTAACACCACAGCTCAAAGGCATAAATTCTTATTCTGTTATCCTTCTTCATTTCCCAGCTCTCAGATTCATAGCAAATGATTAAAAAAAATACGGTGTGAATCAGATGCACCTTAGTCCTCAAACTGACATCATTACTCCTCAATAATTTGGAGAGGCCCCTAATTGCAGATTTTCCCAGTGCAGTATATCTCCTGATCTCCTGACTGCTGGCACCAAGGTTGTTAATTGTATACAGCCAAATCAAATTCAATGTCTAGGAAAGACATTTTGAACACTAAACTTTACTTACACACCACAGTGGTCATAAGAAGCACAGGGATAAGTTACTTCAGAATGTAGTTAGTAGTGGTGGTTTTATGCTGTCAAGTATATTACAACTGATAGTGACTTTATGAAGAACAGATAGGAACCTTGCCTTGTGCTAGAGCATCCTCACCGTCTCTAATACGTTCCAGCCCCTTGTTGCAGTCACTGTGTCCACTTATCTTGTTGAGAATCTCTTCTCTTTTTCTCCGACCTTCCACCTTTCCCAGTATGATGTCTTCTTCCAAGGACTAATCTCTCCTGACAATGTGTCCCACATTTTGAGACAAAGTTTCACCAGGAGTACACTAGTTGTACTTCCTCTAAGATATACTTACTTGTTCTTTTGGCAGTCAGGGGAACATTCAGTACTCTTCTTCTCTAACACCACACTTCAAAAGTGTCAATTGTTCTGTTATCCTTTTTCAGTGACCAATTTTCAGATGCATAGGATGAAATTTAAAATACCAAAGCTTGAATTACACACACTTTAATCTTTAAACTGCCATTGTTGCTCTTTTTTGGAGAGGCCCTTGACAGGAGGTTTTCTCAGTGAAACACATATTTACTATTTACTAAGTCTTTACTGTTCTTCTATAAATGTTGCCTCATTTTTAACCACTCAGTTAAAAATTACAAAACACCAAACAGCAGGAAAATATCAAGCTATTCTCAAGAGACAAAGCAATTGGCAGAACTGAATTCAAAGCTGTAGGTTACAATAATAAAATTAAATTTAAAATAATTACAATTAATGTATTTAAGAATCTAGGAGAAAAGTGGACAGTATTCATAAACGTGTAGGGAATTTCAGCAAAGACATGGAAGTTATAAGAAAACGTCAAATGAAATGCTAAAAAATAAACAGGCTGGGTTTTTTTAAAAAGAAAATACCACTATGAGGAATTTCTTCACCAGACTAGTCAGTAGATTGGACGTAAGTAAGGAAAAAATGTGTGAGGGAGAGAGGGGAAGCCTAAAATGTAAATGAGCACCAATTACCCAAATTAAACAAAGAAAGAAATACGTGATGGAGTGGAAACCAGAGCAGAACCGTTAAGAGCTGTGGAATAGTATCAACTGGTCTAACATTTATCCTAAAGAGAATCTGGAAGAGAAATCTGGCAAGCTGGTGCTTTCTCTTGAGAAAGACATATGGTTAAAAATGGTCACAAGTAGTTGCTTTGCGTCTCAGCTTCTCATTTAGCTGAAGCATATACTCTCAGATTCCTTTCCTTCTTCTTGCTTATCTTCTACACCCTGTTATTTGGGGGAGGAAGTATGTGCTTTATTTTTGTTTTCATAATCCCTCTTAACAGCCTGTATACCATTGGGTATCAAGAGGAGTGACTGTGAAGGTTAGAACAGTTGAAAAAATGTGACACAAAAATCAGCACTCTGCCCTTTATTCTCAGTAAGCAACTTAAAGACAATTTAACAAAATAAAACATATGGGTTTTGAGGACATTGTGGCTTACAGGTCATCTCTGTCAGCAGTTATAGCTAAGAACAAGTAGCTCACCTAATTTCCACTTTTTCTTTCCTCTTCTCATTTGAACAATAAAATAATCTGCTAAAAGAAAGTATTAATTATGGTATTTATTCATGAAGCACTCTTTCCTGTGTAGAAAAAGATCTCCTGCATGGCCTGGTTATGAATGTAGTAAGACAATAGCACAAGCTCCTTAGTGTAGATGTGCAGTCAATTAGTTCCCAGGTATCTAAGGGCATCGGTTGCTGAGTGGTGATTACTTAAGGATGACGACCAGCCATCCACCTGCCGAGGCAAGCTGATAGGAACTTGTTGCTGTCGATGTTTACGTTTAATTTCTTGACTTCAAAGGCTGTGAGAAAGGATAAGGAGAGTGACCAAGAGCAAATCTTCTAAAATTTTACTTTGGGGCTTTCAACCCAGACATGGATCTTATCTTGCAGGTATGAGTAAGCGTAAACCTGTGGCTTTGTGCTAACTGCTTCTTGACTTAAAAGCACCTCTATAAAACTTTCTTTACTCCCCTGACAGAGCAAGTCCTTTCTCTTCTGCTCTACTTGTAGTCTTTTATCTCTTTGCTTTGCTTTTCCACCTCTAGTTCATACGAGGTTTACCAGCTCTGGAAATCTGCTGGAGGATCAGTTCTTGGTTGTTTCTGACTCAATGGTATTCAACAACACAACAAAGTTTGTACATGACATTCTGACTTTTTCAATTTTTTTTTTAAGTGTGCTTCTTCCACTGAGTTTCTCAAGGTTCAGTGTTTCTATTTTGTCCCTAGCACAGTACCAAGGGATCTCTGGGGGCATAATCCATCTGGAGTTATGCTCCTAACTCAAAAGCTGTGGGTCTCCAGCAGTTCCCAGTCCACTAGTAAGCAGGTTCAGGGAGAAGGATGGGAATTCGCCTCCCAGTCCAGCAGCTTTGGAAACCTGGCGGAGGACTGGTAAGAGTCAGAACCACAAACACTTGTTGCTCCGGCACCTGGAGCTCCAGGCTCTGCCCAGCTGTGTGAGAGGGCTGAGCACATGCACCTGGATAAGCGGGCCCAAGAGAAGAGAGATGTCCTACCCTCAATACTTCCTTCAGAACAATGGCCGACTTGTGCTTCTAGTCAGTGTGGGAAATACTATGCACCTGTGCCAGAGGAAGGAGGGGCAAACCATGTATATCATTGTTGTTGTTGTTATGTGACATCGAGTCGTTTGCGATTCATAGCGACCCTATGTACAACAGCCTTAAACTCTGCTCTGTCCTGTGCCAATCGCATTGCCTCTGACACACTCATCCCGATTACCCCAGTCACTGAATCAATCTACCTCATAGAGGGTCTGCCCCTCCTGCACTGTCCCTCTACCCTACCAAGCATGATGTCCCTCTCCAAAGACCTGTCTCTCCTTGCAACATGTCCAAATTATGTCAGACGAAGCCCCAGAATCTTTGCCTCCAAGGAGTGGCCTGGTTTAACCCTCTCTAGGATGAATCTGTTTGTTTTCTTGGCAGTCCATGGTACATTCAATACTCTTCTCCAGCACCACAGCTCAAAGGCATCAATTCTCCTTCTATCCTCCCTAGTCATTGTCCAACTCTCTGATGCATAACAAGTGATTGCAAAGACCATGGCCTTTATCAGGCGCACCTTCATCTCCAAAGAGACACCGTTGCTCTTGAGTACTTTGGAGAGGTCCCTAACCGCAGACTTTCCCATTGCAATACATTTTTTTATTTCCTGGCTGCTGGTGCCAAGAGTGTTGACCGTGGAGTCGAGAAAACTGAAGCCATGAACAATCTCAATCTCTTCGCCATCCATCCTGATGCTACCAATTGGTCCAGTGGTGAGAATCTTTGTCTTCTTGACATTGAGCCTCAGTCCATACTGAAGGCTGCAGTCCTTGACCCTCTGCAGTAAGTGCACGAGGTCCTCCTCAGTTTCAGTGAGTAAGGTTGTTTATCATTACCACGAGGAAAAGCAGAGTTCTCCTTGTGCTCAGACTTGAGGAATGGTCAGAGACAGAACACAGCACTTAGCCTTGAAGGCATCTGTCAAGGATCACAGTGTGACCTATAAGCATCCCAGTCTGCTGAATACCCTGCTAAGGACCTTTACATAGAAGTATCTCCAGGGACCTACTCTGTCACTGTGGGTTCAAACGACTTAACCAAGAAGACTTTTGTCATAGCAGTTGATTCAGGACAGGGTGTGGACTTGGGTCTTGCCTATATGATATTAACCATCACCTGGGCCTCACATCACCTCTTTTTAATTAGCCAGAAGAATGAAGCACTCTATGATTCTCTTAATATTTACACATTAATTCTTTGAATGCTGACTGTAGAGGTTTAGCCTTCCTGGGAACTAGAGCCTCTCTCTCTCTCATTGCCTATTTTAACTTGAATGAGTTGAAGACTCAACCCTCTGTGCGTAATTGTAATAATCCAATGATGCTATGTGAGCAGTTCTTAATGCTTGCTTTCCAAGCAAAGGTTAATTATGTTAATAAAGAGAAAGATTTGCAAGTGAGGAAAAAAAAATGAGTCAGAACCAAGGTGCCAGTATTGAGTGCTTAGAACACAATACCAGGCACAAAATTATTGTTGTAGTTGTTGTTGTTGTTGTTTTCTTAAGTGCCTTTGAGCCAAGTGTGTCAGAGATGACGTGGATGGCACAGGATAGGACAGGGTTGGAATCTGTTGTTCACAGGATCAGTATGACTTGACTGTGATGCATAGCAACTCTCGGAACAACCGATCAGAACCCTCTCCTCCCCTGTGCTATCCTTATCATCTCTAATACACTTGAGCCCATTGCTGCACTCACTGTGTCAATCCATCTGGGTGAGGGTCTTCCTCTCTTTCACTGGCCCTCCACCTCTCCATGCATTATGTCCCTCACCAAGGAATACTCTCAATAAGCATTAGATTTGATTCAGCAAATGGTCAACCTGAAATAACAGCACTGACTATGCCTATAGTTGTAGCAACAGTTTGTTATGGTAATGCTTTGTGTGTTGTTTGATTATACGTTAAATCCCTGCACTTTTTTGTATGCCTGCCATTAGCTATGCCAGGTGGTACTCTGTTCTCCAGCTCTCATGAGGGTACTCGATTCAGATCACCCCAGTAACAAACTTGGAAGTATCAAACAATGATTATGTTAAAAGAAACTAAAGTCAAAATACAGAGCCATAAAGAAGAGAAATTGTTGGACCAAAACAAGAGAGATTGTTGAGCTAGAATCCTGATTAGCTTAGTGAGACTGTGAAAGATGTATATCCACTCAGATGGTCCCTTTCTTGCCCATCATCCTCTTAAACCAATAAGCAGTGATGGATGTGTGATATATGGTACAGGGAAAGAAAAGGTGCTTTCTATGGAGATGCATAGTCCCCTAGAAATCAACTATAGAGATCACCACCTAATCCATAGGGATGATTATTTAAAATAAGCTTTAGCTTCAGACTTCCTGGGGAAGAGGAGAGGAGAGGAGAGGAGAGGAGAGGAGAGGAGAGGAGATAGGTTTTCTCATCTGATGAAAAGAAGTGCACATGCTTCTATGAGAAAAAAACAGCACCCCTTCTTTCCCTGGGAAAACCTGCTTTGTTCTGTGTTGCTGTGCCCTGGAAGAGCTCTGTGGTCTTATCTAGTCATTTGACTACTATGATCTATGATATCCTCAATGTTGATGAAGGGGGAAAAATCCAAGGAGTTTCACTGCCTTGATGGCTAGCATCCCATCCTCTGGTCAAATGGGACCACTAGCATTAGCAGTAAACCTTAGGTATTTTCTTTGCAGACTTACCAGCTCCCGAGCTTGGAGGCATTCAGAATGGATGCTCATCTGAGTGACTGCGATGCCCAAGTAAGCAATAAAACCCCAGCAGTCAGCACCAAGTCAAAGCTCGATGCTGCTTCTGGGAGATTCCCTGCAGTAATCAGACTGCAGCAGCTGCTGAGCCTGTCTTTCCAACCTATCATCCCACAGCCGCAAACATCACCACAAGTTCCCAAGGAATCACATGGTGCCTGCTCTCGGCACTGGAAACCATCTCAGCAGCTCTGAAGCTGAGTGTGAAGAGGGAAGCTAAAGATGCTGCATACTACTCAAATAGCACTGTTTGGGGAGGAAGGAGAAACTCCTCCTGGGCGTACCTGACCAAGGCAGAGCCAAGCAAGGCAAAATGGGAGGAAGCGGCTCCAGGCTTTCAGAGATGCAGGCATGTGACAGTTGCTTCCTGGTGAATTCGTGCTTTGTACATTGATCTGAGGGGTACTGGCTGATTCTCATCCTTGCCTCCTGCCATGTTTCTCATTCTGTTATCAAAACTGGCTCTGACCTAGCTCTAATCAGATAAACTCATTCACACTGGGATGAGAATTCCTACAGCTTTGAACTTCACATTTAATGATAAAACCTGCAAGGGGACTATATTTCTGTCGGTGATTCTCAAGCATTTACATAGTGGAGATAATTGGTCATGGTGAAAGTATTTAGTCAAGGGCTGCACCTGTTTTCTCTCTCTCTCTCTCTCTCTCTCTCTCTTATTGCCCCTATCCAGGTAAGGACGGTTGTGCTGATATATGTTGATCCAGCTAACTGCACACATCAGGTGTTTAGGGGGACAGAGGTAGCTTGATCCACATTGGAAGTAGGTCAAGTTCTCTTGGTACCTTCCATTTTCCCATCCTGACATACCTGTCCTATGTCTCATACCCCAGGCTACTTTTCTTTATTGAAAGGATAGCAACATAACAAGCTCACCTCATTGCCACTCAGCTGTAAATCACATTAGAGGAGATTATCCATTTATCTTCTGCCAAGTAGCTGGTAGTTCTGACTACCTGGGTTTGGGTTGGCCTTGCAACTGCTTACCCGCTAGGCTGCCAGAGCTCTTGGTAGATGGATACAACATGGAAATATGACTGATTTGTCAATGAGTTAATATATCACTGTTCCCGAGTAGAATATTTGTGCTTTACAGGAATGTACTGAAAATAGTACCCTGGCCCAAAGGAAGAGTGGGATTCCATTAACTCATGGTAGACTGTAGAGATATTTGGGGGCAAGTGAGTCAGGGACACCTCAAATCCTGCCATCTATCAGGAGCCTACATTCTCCATCCTGGGGGAGAGTAGCTATCTTATTAACTAGAATCTGTAATGGTTTGGGGACAGCCTATGAAAAACAATACACTGGCACAAGATTAACCAAAGTGGAGTTAGAAAGAGAAGTGGGAGGAGAATCAGGAATTTTTGTTGAGGAGGGAATGAAAGGGAAGCAAAACTTAAAAGGAGATGGAAATTTCTCATATTTGTACCTAGACCCAAGTTTGTGTCATCCTCTGGAATTGAAGTTTAATTCCAGCATGTTGTCAAAATGATCTGTGACTCTAGGTAGCACTCTTTGAAGACATCTTTTGCCACAAAGTTTCAAGCCACCTAAGTGCAAGGATGGAAGATTATGTAACATCAGAAGAATACATGACAGTTGAGCTAAACTGATTTCTAGACTACAGAGATGCCCTCATCTGATACATTGGCAATTTCAGTTTGTTAGTGAGACTTCTGCTTCTGTGGATGGATATTTGTGTAATTAAACATGTGATTTTCCCCCCACCCTTTATCCCTTTCCTAAAACTTAACTGTCAAGCAGGCTTTGATCACATTTAAAATGATGAGATTACAAGGAAACTAGAATATATATATTCCTTTGCTTTATTTATTTTAAGAAGATCATTCTAATATTGATTCTTCTTTTGTGGAAATTTTATGTCCGGGTATTTGAAAATAAACTCCAGGTTAATTCACATATATCTCAAAATCATCCTTATACTAAACATATGTTGTTAAATATTTGTCCATTTATACAAATGTTTAGGATGCACTGATCCTGCCTTTTTGCTTTACATGGTCACTGCTGTGAGAAATAACCAGAGGGTTGAAGCAATATAATTTCTTTTTTATTATTCTTAATTTTAATAGAAGTTTACAGAGACTTAGTGTTTCCAGTCATTCATTGTTGTACTTTTCTCCCTGCCCCCCCAATTAACTCCTCTCCTTGAAAAGTAAAAGAAAAACTCTTTCATTGTTATGCAATCCCTCTCCCCAAGTCCACTCCACTGCACACACCCTTCATTCTAGACTCCTGTCATGAGAATACCTAATCATAGATCCCTTTTAAAGAGTTCTCTTCCTCATATGTTTCATTCCTCCCCTCCTTCTCTGCCTTACCTCAACCCCGATGTCAGTCCCATTTTACAACAGTGGCCCTATGCAAGATTTGTCCTTTTGTGCTGAGGTAATTCACTCAGCATAATGTCCTCCAGGGGCACCCATTTTGCATAGTATTTCATGAGTTCCTTGTTATTCAATGTTGCCCATTGAATATACCATTGAATGTGAATATACCACAGCTTCTCTAGCCATTCATTTGTTGATGGGCACTTGGATTGTTTCCAGCTCTTTGCTGCTATGAACAAAGTCACAATAAACGTGGGTGGAGGTTATGGTTACTTTAGAGTAAATTCACAGTAGTGGAATTGCTGAGTCAAATAAATATTTCTATTTGCAACTTTTTGAGAAAGCACCATAGAGCCTTCTACTGTGGTGGCACCATTTTACACTTCCACCAACAGTGAATAAGGGTTCTAGTTTCTCCACAACTTCACCAGCATTTGATGTTTGCTGTTCTGTTAAATTTTGCTATTCTTACTGGGGTGAGATGATATCTCACAGTTGTTTTGAAGCAATATCATTTCTGTTAAATGGAATGCCTAGTACTGGTACAGTATTGGAATTTTAGAGGCACTGCTTTCTTTGGTTTTTTGGAACAATACATAGATACTTTTTATAATCATAACTTGCCATTCCTTGATTTTGTTCGTAAATTCAAGCTCATATTACATGTTGTTCAAGTTCCGTGCATTTGAGAGTAATAGCTATTATATTATTGTTTGTCTGGCTTACTTTCTTACCATGTTTGTATAACTTTCCACACCGATTAATGCTGGTCTTGTCTTTATAAGATAGCTCCTAGATCTCCCATAAATAATTTTAGTGTCACCCATTGGTTTTGTGAGAACTTCCCACCTTCCATCAACACCCAGAGGGTGGAGGTATTATCACTCTTCCTTTCCTCCCTTAAGGAGTCCTGGTATTGCAGAGGATAAATGCTCAGGACTAGCCAAAAGCTTGATGATTTAACACACTAGTTACTTCTGAGAAGAAAGATGAGCAAGCACGAAGAGTGCACAAAGTTGACCTCCCTGGTAACTCTGTGGGTCAGTTCTCCTCTGCCCTGTAGCGTCATTATGAGTCAGAATTGGCTTGATACCAGGGATCTTTCTTTCCCTGATCACCTGCTATCTGCTATTCCCATGGAAGAGGTGATGAAAGAGTCTGGGTTGCCTGGCACACATTCTATACCTCTCAGAACCCTTCTCGCTCCTCCCTTCTCATCCGTTACCCATCCCATGGCCTCACTCTCAGCCACTTGGGCCATCAGAAGGTAGAGTCTGACTAACCCACTCTTCTTGACTCTCTTTACAGAATGGGTTGAACGGCCTGCATTTGGCCTCCAAAGAAGGCCATGTGAAAATGGTGGTTGAGCTTCTGCACAAAGAAATTGTTTTAGAAACGACAACCAAGGTAAGTTCCATAGGGAATGGGGCAGATCATCATTACAAATTCAAGTTTGAAGGGCCCTCAAATATTGTTCCAAATCCTGGCATAGAAATCACACCTTTATGAGAACAGCTCAAAGTGTGTTTCTTTGTGTTGCAATCTCTTTCTAGTTCTGTGAGTCTCAGATGTCATCTAGAAATGCAGGACCTTGTTTGACACAGGTTTGTGACACTTGAGTTCATTCTCATCACTGTATAATAGAGCTAAATACACAAGCCTTGTCCTGATGATGCCAGGCTTTCTCGAATCCTTGACTATAATGCAGAGGCCTAAGCATAGTGGTTGTGTGTTGAACTGCTAACTAAAAGGTTGGCAGTTAAATCCAGCAGTCACTTTGCAGTAGAAAGATTAGTAATTCTGTTCCTGTAAAAATTTACAGCCTTGCAAATCCAAGGGAAGAGCGGTCATGAGTTAGAATCAACTCGACAGCTGTGGGTTTGATAGTTTTTATTTTAAGGACTGATCCAAAGTCAAGTGCCTTGGGTTCAAATCTCAGCTGAGATACTTCATAGTCTAAGAAAGTCTTGAGTATTATTCAACCAAGGAGAAGCCTCAGTTTCTTCAGCTATAAACTGGGATCTTGATGCATTTGCCGGATTGATGTTAAAGTTCAGTGAAATAATATACACAAAGTGTCAGGCGGATAAAGCTCATGGTGATCCGCCTTTGAATTTCTGAGGCTGTAAATCTTATGTTCAGAGACTAACCATCATTGTTCTGAGGAGCAGCTGGTGGGTTCAAACTTCTGACTTTCTAGTTAGCAGCCATGTGTGTTATGTGCTTCGCCACCAGGGCTCCTTTTGTTGTATAAAGAGGACTCAATAAACTGTGGCTTAAATGTGAGAAGTTGCACTGTCAATCCAAAAGCACACAGTTTGAATCCATCAACTGTTCTGCAGGAGAAAGGTGGATAGTATCCTCTCATGCACTGGTGCATAATAACAATCCATGGGTGAATCCCAGGGAGAAAGATGGGCATTCCCCTCCTGTGTGATTTGCTATCTAAGAAATCCAGTGGAGGGTCAGCTAAGAGTCAGTTTAGTTACTTATATTGTCAGAGGCCATAGAAGAAAGTTTAGAATCTCATCATTAACTGAAATCCAAGTAAAAAAGATGCATTGTTATTGAATCAATTGCAACTTACAGCAATGCTATAGGACACAGTAGAACAGACCCATTGCCATGGAATCAGTTGTGACTTAGAGCAATGCTGTAGCACAGAGTAGAACAGTCCCATAGGCTTTCCCAGGCTTAATCCTTAGTCGTTCTTCCCCTTGAGGAGCAGCTGGTAAATTCAAAACGCTGACCTTCCTTAACAACCAGGTGCTCGACCACCGTGCCTCCAGAGCACCTTTACTTCTCCAGTCCCTCTTATTTTTCCTTCCCCAGCAGGCCTTCCTTTTTCCAACACCAGATGTATTTGCTTCTCTTTCTGATTGCCTTGAACAGCACTCTCTCCTTCTAGGTGGCTTCTGGCCTGTGCTAACGTCACACCTCTCACAGCAGGTGGTTTCTGCCCGTGTCAATAGATCATAAACACCAGTGACCAAAATTCTGAACCTGTAGAGTTATGAAATTGATGGTCTGCCGTGGATTGAAAACTCAGCTTTATTACTTATACATGTCTATCTTATTTGTTTAGTAAACAAGATGCCACCAGCCTTTCAAAGCAAGATGAAACAAGAAAGTCACTTCCTTTACTAACCTGAATAGAATTTCCCCGATGCCTGCTTTAGTCTTCTCTTCCCATGTCACTTCCCCGTTATTTTCCTCTTGGTTTTCCTTTCCCCCAGCCTCTCATTTTCCCTTTGTTATTTATTAACTGTGGTCTCACAGGCAGTCTCAATAGCAATTTCACACAGCAAACAGTTTGCCGCCTCTCAAGCAGAGCACACGGAAGAGCAATATGCAGGGAACAGATATAATTTATGGTTATGAAGTGAGCTACCATAATATTATGAAGGTAGAATCATCTCTCGAGGTAAAATTCTGTAATTTTCATGTCATTTCCCAAACGTGAAAAGATCTCTCAGCACTTACTGGTAAAATAAACTAAGTTGCTTTTTCTGCATGTGTATGCATTTTCCCCACCCTCCCAACCCATGACAGATACCGATTGCTTCTACCCTGCTCCTTTGGTAGATGAGAAGGATGCAATTATTTCTTCTTTGGATGCTTTCTCATACCTGGCTGCAAACAGCATACCATCTGACGGGCTCGGCGTGCGCCAGCGAGCTCTCACCCTGGAATCCTCCCAAGAGCAGCACAAACATTCTGCTTCAGCACTTTTACTCTTTCTGAATTTCCCCCTTGGATTGTTATTTTGCATGTGAACACTTGGTGTATCCTTTTTATTTATAGAAATTTTATAAACCAAACGTGGTGTCGGAATGCCACACAGAGGAGGGGAGAGAGAGAGAGGAGAATCAGAAACTGTGGGCTACGGAAGAGTCATAACAGATTGGGGAATTGTAATGAGTCTCCCAGGCAAGAGAAAGGTTTTTAAAAAGAAAAAAAACCGCAAAAACTTAAAAACCAGAAAACAATATAGCTTCCTAAGCTGTGCTTAGAAATTTTAAAAGCACAAAATGAATTTGTTCTCTCTCTCTCTCTCCCACCTCCTCCCCTCAGAGGCCTGAGCTCAGCTCCAAAGTGGTTAAGCAGCCCCGCGTGGGGAGGGCTTCTGCTTCCATGAGAGAAAACATTCTCACTCCAGCTTTCTATCTTCTCTCCATTTGGATACCCCAAGCGCCTCTGCAGCCATCCTCTCTTCCATAAGCCACATGCTGAAGGAGAGGCCGAGCCCCAGGGGCTCCCCACACCTTCCCCTGTGGCTCCTCAGATCCAGGCCAGGCTCTTAACCTGTGCAGTATGTCGAGTGGAGGGAGTGGCCCATTTCTCAGGGTCTTCCCTTTGCTCTTCCTCCTCACCAGTGCTTTCTGCAGTCCAGATGTGGACAACGCCATGAACTAGAAGCACAACTAGGGCTCCACATCTCCCCAAAATGAGTGAACCTTCCTCCCTTCGTAGCTAGAAGGGAAGCTCTGTTATACTTCGATTTCAAGCAGAAGGGATCGTCTGAAGGCAAGAAACCCGTATCTTAATCATCTCTCCAGAGTCTCTAGTCTGGTGCCTGACACACACCAGCTCAGCAAGGAGCATGGCATGACTTCTTCATCTAAGTCGGGAGACCAGAAAATTCTGCTTAGAGTTCTGAATCCTGAGTACTGGGGCATCATATGGTACTAGTAGCCCTGTTGCATTTTATACAGTGTGTGGTTTGGACCTAAATGCCAAAGCCTCTAAATGTAGGCTCTTTGGCCTTCTGTGAAAAATTATTAATTAGCACCTACCCACCCATTTCTGGCATTTGCTCTTTTGACTGACATTTGGGGAAGAACTCTTTTGTTTGTCAAGTGAGACTGAAGGAAAAGTAAAAACACAGCTAGAGCAAACCACAGACAAAAAACTTATACTTGGTCCAGATGATGTTTTTAAGACGCAAGGTCCCTTTGCTCATCTTTGGTAAGGCTGCCCTCCTCCACCTGTGGACATTAGAGCAGCAGTGACTCATGTCCATGGAGTTGGGCCCCTTATGTTGCCCAGTGACTCCCCAATGAGGGAGGTTTGCTTCCAAGTCACAGTCATTGACAACCCTGTGGAGCCCAGTTCTGCCCTGACACCCAGAGGGCATCATGTGTCAGAATCATTGACGGCAGGTCACAGAGGTCATGGCCCATGAACTGATTTTGAAATCTCTGCTTGCCTGATCTGTGTTTCACAACAGAGATAGTGTTTATGTAGCTTCATTTAAAACTATACACTGTCTAAACGGAAAATAAAAAAGTTGCTTGATGTCTTTGCTTCTTAAGGAGCATAGGGACAGATGGGTCCAGTTATGGCTCCATTTTCTCCAGCTTGTCTTACGTGTGTGAATTCATTAAACAGGGCCAGTCCTGCCTGACTCTCCCTACACAAGTTGGCAGTGTGGGCCCCCTTGGTCAGACAACCCTCAGATAAAATGCTGACATTCTCAGCACATGGCAGGAGGCCTGGCCTGACAAGAATGTTATTAACCTGGACACAGACAAAGGATGCTGGTCTAGCACTCTTTATGAATTGTCATGAAATACTCAAGATTAATTTAAACAAGGAAATCTGAACAGTGAACTCACTTTCTTAGAACCTGCCTGTTTTCTTAATCTCTTTTAAACATTTTCTTTCATATTAGTTAGCTTATAAAATTCATATACATAGTGTTTTATTCATGTACATTGTGTTTCACACATTCCTACATTCACATTGTGTTTTCTACAGTCATTCATATACATTGTGTTTTGTAATTTTGATCATCATTGATCTATGCCTACAATTACCCTGTCATTTCAGGTCTTCATTGAATCTTTCCATCCTCATCTGCCCACAAAATACTGTTTAACTACTGATTCTCTCCCTTCCCATTTTCTATTCCCTTACCCCATTGCCCCCTTCCTGTTCCCCTTTGGACTTTTATTGTTGTTGTTATGTGCTGTCGAGTCGCTTGCGACTCATAGTGACCCTATGTACAACAGCCCTAAACCGTGCTCTATCCTGTGCCAATCTCAATGCCTCTGACACACCCATCCCGATTACCCTAGTCACTGAATCAATCCACCTCATAGAGGGTCTTCCCCTCCTGCGCTGTCCCTCTACTCTACCCAGCATGATGTCCTTCTCTAAAGACCTATCTCTCCTTACAACATGTCCAGAGTATGTCAAGCGAAGCCCCAGAATCCTTGCCTTCAAGGAGCAGCCTGGTTTAATCCTCTCTACGATGAATCTGTTTGTTTTCTTGGCAGTCCATGATACATTCAATACTCTTCTCCAGCACCACAGCTCAAAGGCGTCAATTCTCCTTCTGTCCTCCCTAGTCATTGTCTAACTCTCTGATGCATAACAAGTGATTGAAAAAACCATGGCCTGTATCAGGCGCACCTTAGTCTCCAGAGAGACACTGTTGCTCTTGAGTACTTTAGAGAGGTCCCTAACTGCAGACTTTCCCACCGCAATACGTTTTTTGATTTCCTGGCTACTGGTGCCAAGAGTGTTTACCGTGGAGCCGAGCAAACTGAAGC
This sequence comes from Elephantulus edwardii, assembly GCF_000299155.1. Lineage (NCBI taxonomy): Eukaryota > Metazoa > Chordata > Mammalia > Macroscelidea > Macroscelididae > Elephantulus > Elephantulus edwardii. Next base: position 3,022,612 of record NW_006399945.1, read on the forward strand.
TGTGAACAATCTCAATGGACTTTTATACACATCTTATTAGTTGTCTATTTTCACAATAATCGTCTTATGCAATATTTGTCCTTATAAAACAGAGTTAATTCAGCATGATGATCACTTGTATTGCTTAACCCCCACCCCGTCCTTGTTGTGTACCATCAAATTGGATCCAACTGGCACAGAAGAAAATTGCCCATCCTTCTCTAGCAGAGCATCTGGTGGATTCGAGCCACATGCCTTCAATATTGCAATGCAACTTCTTGCCACTAGGCCACCACCAGAGCTCCCTTGTATTGCTTTTTATTTCTTCAGAAGTTTAGTTTAAGCTTCTCAGTCACAGGTCTTGTTTCGTTCTAGTGTTTATGTTCCCTGACTTTTCTCTCTTATTTAGTGACATCTTCTTCACCTACTTTGCTTATTGACATATTTGTTTTTCTTTGCTACTTCTTATTCCATTGTATACTCATTTTTTCTTCTTTTCTCTTTATTTTTCTCACTTATCATCTTTTTGTAAATTGTTTTATTGTGATTTTAATGAAAGTTTACAGAAAGGTTGGGTTTTCATTCATTCATTGCACATTTTCCTCCCTCCCCTCCTATCCCCCTTCCCAGTCCAATGTACTACTTGTTCCAGGTTGTTATCATCGTTATAATGCTTAATCATACATTCCTTTCAGGCAGTCCTTCCCCTCATCTGCTCCAGTGAAGTGTTCATTCTTCCCTACAAGCATTATATAGTTCTTTTTATTAACAACCCCCACCTTCTGTACATACTTCTACCTGTTCCCTTTCTATTTACTACTTTCTTCATTCTCTTCCCTTTTCCTTTTCTTAAAAAAAAAATTAGTGGAAATTTACAAATCATACATTAATTTCTGTTCATTAATGTGCTTAATTTATTACAACGTCTAATGAACTCCTTATTATGCAAAACCTTTCCCCTCCATTCTCCTGTCATTTTCTCTGCCTCTTTTAGGCCTCTTTTTGGTCCACATGTGTTACTCAGAACAGCATCAGGACCACCGAGGCCTCTGGCTTCACCAACAGCACTGTATTTACTCTGCAAACTTACAGGTTGCAAAGAGCCAGAAGTCTAAGGAAGACTAGATCTTGCCTGGTAAATACACTGTGTGTCCTGAGGAGTGCTGGCCACATGCCAGGCCAGTGACAGGATGTTGTGCCTGCACACAGCACAGTAGATGTTGAGATATTTTTCTTCTTTCAGTGTGTGTGTGTGTGTGTGTGTGTGTGTGTGTGTGTGCGCGCGCGCGCAAGGAAAAATTTTCCCTCTTCTCACTTTTAGGACTATTTCAAGATCTCTGAAAGATCAGGAACACACATATGTGCTTCTATCTATAAAGAAAGTCTATTATCTTACGTTTCCTCCTCTCCTGCCCCCAGTTTCTACTAAACACTGTCCATCACAGGTTCTTTTTTAATTTTTTTTATTTTACTCTGATTTATTTACAAAATTTGAATACATTGTTTTTCACAAAAGATCCTTCCCATTTCCTTGACCTCACCGACCCATCAAATTGTACAACCCTATGATTAACACGCTAATCCCCCATCCTCACCCCTCTATTTCCACCCTCCCCCCCAACCCTGGATCCTCATACTTATTCTACAATAATGGTTTTACACATTATTTGTCATGTGGGACTTAGTTAGTTCACTCAGTATAAGGCTTTCTGTCCCTCCCAAGTTAGGTAATAATTTACAAAATCATTGTATGAATGTACCACAACTTCTCAATCCACTTGTTTGTGGTTGGACATCTGGGCTGTTTCCATGTTCTTGCGAAGGTGAATAATGCTGCTATGAACATTGGTGTGTAAAAATCTCCATTTTAGCCTCAGTTCTCATTTTCTTGGGGTATATTCCAAGCAATGGAAGAGCTGGGCGATATAGAATGTCGATGTTCAGCTTTTTGAGGAAGCACCTGACAGCCTTCCAGAGTGGCTGTACCATTGTACATCCCACCAACAACGTAAAAGAGTTCCTGTCTCGCCACATCCACTCCAACATTTATTACATGCTGTCCTGTTAAACTTTGCCTCTGGAGTGAGGAGGTATCTCATTGTGGTTTTGATTTGCATCTCTTATTGCCAGCACCACAGGTTCTTTGACAATTTCTTATGATGCAGATCCAAAGGAACCTTCTTCTGCTCCCTCCCCTCTGATATGTTTCAGAAAGGGAACACGGCCTTGCACATCGCTGCCCTTGCTGGTCAGGATGAGGTGGTACGAGAGCTGGTCAACTATGGCGCCAATGTCAATGCCCAGTCCCAGGTAATAGTTCCTCTGGCTCCTCGACTGGAGGACACCGCCATCCCTCTTCATTTTCACTCTGTTTCTCACTATCATAGTAGACATGTTGACTTTGGCATTTGCACACAAATACTGTGGTAGAGTCTTGATTAATTAACAGCATGTTTCTAAGCAATGATGACGCCCACACCAGTTGCTGTTGAGTTGATTCCAACTCATGGTGATCCCATATGTGTTATAATAGAACTGTATTGTAGGATTTTCAGTGGGTAATTTTGGGGGAAGTAGATCATCTTTTTTCCCCCCAGAGCATCTCTAGATGGCCTTGAGCATCTAGTCTTTTGGTCCAGAGCCAAACACATTAACCATTTGATCTGTTGACTCCAGGTGGTGAGGAAGCAACTTTCTTATTTCTTCATGCTTAGACTCTCCACTCTATTAAGCATCCTGGGGTCAAGTTATTGTGAGCCCCATCTCATTCAGTAGACCAGCCAAATAGACACTTAATGAAGGCTCATCAACAGAGAGAAACTCTGTGATGTGTGGCAAGGGAGTGAGTGGTGATGAAGAAGAGAAAGGAGGGATAAAAATGGAGGAGAATGAGAAAGAGGCTTGAGGGACAGAAACACAAGCTTCCATGGAGTCTCATCTCCACCTTGTGGCCTTTTGCAATAAACCTAGTAAGCCACTTCAAAATGACAATGAGTTTTCACAACTGGACACGTCGGTGAGGATGTTGTGCCTAAGACTAGGTGACAAGAAGATGAAGCGAGAGTTGTCCTCAAGTTTAGGAAGTCTGTGCCAGTTTTAGCATCTTTCACTATTGCTGATGGGTTTTAATGACTTTTCCTTTGTGCTTTACAGAAAGGCTTTACACCCTTGTACATGGCAGCACAAGAGAATCATTTGGAAGTGGTTAAGTTTTTACTGGAGAATGGAGCTAATCAGAATGTAGCCACAGAAGTAAGTACATTGGAAGAGGCTTTGCCACCAGAAGTCTTCCAGGTGGACGGCATTACTGTTGAGTGATAGCTTCTGGGGAGATGGCTGGAGCCTCATCCTGTGGTCAGTGTAGACCATTGCGGGGTGTTCTCTACCTCAGGTTACTGCACTATTTCTGCATGCTATGAGGCTTTGCAAAGGAGCCCGAGACAGTCATGTGTCTTGAGGAATGCCCAGACACATGTCCAAGAAGCGACATCAGGGTCTACTGTGCCATTCCCATCATAAGCAACACTTAAGATTCTACAGGATTGTGTGTTTGTGTATGTATGTGAGGACAAGTCTGTCTTGGTCCCCTTGCCATGAACCCACCCTATAATACTGGACAAGCAACTTTCACCTCTAATTTTGAGTCTCACCATTTGTTAAAAAATGCAATTTGGATTAGATCATGGCTAGGACTTCTCCTGACTCTTAATATGGTATGACTCAATGATAACATTATTCTTATTCTGCTTCATAAGTTCCTGGGGTTCTGTAAACAACTGAGTAGATTGATCACACCAGCTTATGATAGAATTCTCCAAGCCTAACATGGTTTCTGATGTCCAGTAAATGTCCAATGTTTGTAAAGATGAATAAATGCATGATGATTTGCCTATTGAAGGTACTACCTTGGCACCAGCAGACGGGGTAAGAAGGAGCGCAGGCAAAGAAGCAGAAAAATTTCTCAAAGTATTTGGCTGGACTGGGAATCATTATAAAGGGTAATATGTAGTTACATAGTTTATGAACAATTGAAAAGCTAAGTAGGACTAAAGACAAATGACAGGAAGCCTTGTAGGATGGCTAGTTGCAGTATGGCTCTGTAAAAGAATGGGGTCAAGCAAGGCTTCAGGGAGGAGGTGGCATTTAAGCCGAGCTTGAGGGATGAAGAGGAATGTGAACAGCAGAGAGCTGGAGGAATGTCATATCAGGCTGAGGTCCTGTGGGGAGCTCGATCCCTGAGGTGTGAAAGTGTGTGTCCTGCTTTGAGGACAGTGAGTGGTCAGATATAGTCAGAGCAAATGTGTCTTTCCTCTCCTCTGGCCAGGACGGCTTCACTCCCCTGGCCGTGGCTCTGCAGCAGGGCCACGAGAACGTGGTGGCACACCTCATCAACTACGGGACGAAGGGCAAGGTGCGCCTCCCCGCCCTGCACATTGCAGCCCGCAACGATGACACTCGGACGGCTGCGGTGCTGCTGCAGAACGACCCCAACCCGGACGTGCTGTCCAAGGTGAGAGCTGGGCGGAGGACGCGAGAACTCCACGGCCTGGTCCACAGACACACAGGGGTTCAAGAGCACCACCCAGTCCCGACCATTTCTGGGGACAGTGTAAAAAGCTGGAGGAGGTCATAGCCCAAATCGTAGATTGTCCTATGAAACTGAGCATAGCATGCATTTAGAAGAACCCCACAGGGCGGACCCACTTTATGTCCTTGGTAAACTCTGGAGGTAGTTTTCATGGCAAGAAGCAGGGAAGTTTCTTATCCATCTAAGTGTCCAGGGAGGGCAAGATGGGTTGTGGTCTGGATGGAGCCCCAAAAGGAGCCTCCTCTCCTCCTGCCCCCCACCCCCCATTTCCTCCCAGCTGCCTTCACCTGGCCGCCCCCTGGTGGCAGGAGATGGAAATAAGAGTATGCAGGTGCTGGCTTCTGGCAAAAGAGGTTCCTCCAAACATCCAAGGGCTGGGACAGTCAATTGTCTGAACACTTGGTCTGATGTTCTGAGACACTGGAATTGTTAACTGTAAGCTTGGATGATTAATTACATACATTTTAATCACAAAGGATTTGCAAGGAGTTTGTCACATGGTTCCCTCTACTCCTCCACCCATGGTCTCTTGGTTTCTCTGGAAAATGGCTAACTGGACTAGGTTTGGTTTGAAGTTACGGAACAATGAGGAAAATGGACCCAACAAGAGTCAGAGTTCTCCCTTCGGCAGGCCAGCCGAGTCACCAGACCCTTGAGGGGTTGAAACAATCTCTAGAATTAAGATCATGGGCCACAGAACACTTTTCAATAAATAATTAAAATCTCTTTGTTCAGGTAAATGGGCCCTACAGGATTTGAAGTCATCCTAGCTTGTGATTTTTCTATATAAACCCTGAGGCAGATTACTGGGGGGTGGGAGTCCCTAAGAGGCGGTATCTAGCATTTGAATACAATTTATCACAAAATCATTCTAGTCCCTAATCCCTTCAATGAATATTCCCATCGGTCAAAATCTGCTTTATGTTTAGAGTCTCTTGTTCCTACTAATTTGTTCCTATTCTGTGGGATGATTCTGTGAGAGAAACAACCGAAAATGACATATGACAAGTGTTTTCCTTACTCTCTTTTTCCCCCAGACGGGATTTACCCCCCTCCACATCGCAGCTCACTATGAGAACCTCAATGTGGCCCAGTTACTCCTCAACCGGGGAGCCCGGGTCAACTTCACACCACAGGTAATGCTTTCTGGAAGCTTGTCCTACACGCTGTGGGGAAGAAGTGGCATCTACAGCCTAGCAGTCCCTAATTCTCACTTTACATTTTACCAGTGCTAAGAAAACACCTATGGGCAAAATGGTCATGGACAGATTTCTGCCCATCAGGTTTTTTCCTATTTTACTGTTGTGAAGAGGAAAACTTGGAGAGGGGGTTGATTTTCAAATAGATTAAGAGTCGGGTGGCTAGCAAAAAAGCTGTTGCCTTGAACTCGTCAACTGTTCTATGTGAGAGACATGGCTGTCTGTTCTCACAGGAGTCTCATATAAGCTTCAGGAATCCTGTAGGACAATTTTGCTCTGCCCTGAAGGTTGCTGAGTTAGAATCTGTCTGATTTTGGTTTGGGGTCTTTGTCCAGTCAACTCAATCTCTGGGAGACTTAGCCAGCTTTATGTGATGAACCAGTGGACTATTTCTTAGGTGAGGAAGGTCCTAACCATAGGTGTGGAGTGGCTTCTTTGCAGGGCTGGGGACAGGAAGAGGCATGAGGACTGGGTGTACCACAGCTGCATTCAAAGCAAAAGATGTAGGCTCCTGACTGCTCTCTGCATTTCCCCGCAGAATGGCATTACACCGCTGCACATAGCTTCCCGCAGGGGCAACGTGATCATGGTGCGGCTCCTGCTGGACCGGGGAGCCCAGATAGAAACAAGGACCAAGGTAGGTGCCAGCGAGCTCAGTGGGAAGGCCAGGAGACGGGGAGTGCTGCCTTCAAGAGGCTCACACGGTGTGGAGTGGGGCCTCTTGGTGACCTAATTAGGGAAGTGCCACCAGCGTCTTCTGCAGCCTGCAGCACTTGCCATAGGAGAGCAGAATAGACTGCCTAAGGGTGCTGGTTCTGAAGGACTAGCTGTTTCCAGTGGGCTGGGGAGGGTGCTGCAGGCAGGCTTCCCTCCACACAGCCTCTCATAAGTGCCTCTTGGGCTTTCTGTTTCTGACTCTGTCTTTTAAAGGACGAATTGACACCTCTCCACTGTGCAGCTCGGAATGGGCATGTGCGAATCTCAGAGATCCTGCTGGACCACGGGGCGCCCATCCAAGCCAAAACCAAGGTGTGTGCCTCCGTCCTGGAAGGGACGGCTTTGAGGCCAGGTTCCAAGTCAGGCAGTGCTGGGATCAAATCCCATTTCTGTAGAATGCAGATGATAATGCTACTTAATGGAATAGTGTGAGTAACAGTAACCACAATGCTGTCACACTGGAGTATGCTTTGTAGAATTCTAATTATTATCTAGATCATGCCTTTTCCCTGAAGGGTCAGCTATTAAATATTTTAATCTTTGTAGGCAACGACATTTGTTTCCACATTCAATTCTGCCAATGTAAGATGAATGCAGCCATAAACAATATGTAAACTAATGGCTGTGTTCCAATAAAACTTTATTTACAAACACAGGTAACAGGCCAGATTGTTGTGGGGCCTGTAGCTTGCCAACCATCCATCTAGGTCAATCCCTATCTTTTTCATCCTGGCTCCAGAAAAGGCAGATCCCCAGAGCTATTCAGGTTGTAAGAGAAACCAAACACTCTGAGAAGTGTTAGGAGTATGGGCTAGACAAGTGAAATAAATCAAAACAAAGTGGAAAAAATACTTCTCATCTTTTGGTTCTAATGTGACATCTTCCTGGGCTAACGCAGACTACACAACACCACCTGTACCTTCTCCAGGGCCACTGTACCCTTCTTTGAATTTAGAAGACTTGCCAAGTAGCACAGCAGAAACCAAGCCCATTCATGACCAATGAAGTGATTGTCTGTGAGCAGTTCTCTGTCACATAATTGCACGACAATCAAATGTATTTCCCAACAAAGTATCATCTGAGTACTCAAGTTATTTTTCATCTGAGGCACATTTCACATTATCCAGGCTGGCCCTTTGTATGCATGCGTGTATTGGGTGCTGGTTTGTAGTTCTTAGTTCTTTCTGACTCCATATATGCACAGTAGAACTGTATCCTCCACTAACGCTTTCATTTTGCATTTATCTTCCCATCCGCTGCTTATTTGCTTTGTAACTCTGAGCTTATCTCTTATTCTATCTGTACCAGTTTCCTGATCTAGAAAGCTCTACACCTGTTTTCTGGAACTGTTGGGGTGATCAAGTGAAATAACGTCTTTAGCAGTACATATAAGTAAAAAGTCCTTGCATAGGTGAAGACAGAAGAACTCTTATCACCAGTTATAATAATGTTGCTGTTATGTGCATTGAGTCAGAACTGACTCATAGCTGATCCTCCAGTGAGTTTTTGGAGGCTCTAAATTGCACAGGAGGAGACTGCCCATCTTCATCCCATTGGGCAGCTGGTGGATTTGAACTGCCTGACTTTGGGTTGACAGCTTAACTCCTTAACCTACTTGGCCACCACAGTACCCTCAATTAGCAATTCTCAAATTCTTTCCACAGAAGCCCTGTATTTAAACTTACATAAATGTCCCTAAGTTATTAAATTATTTGGATTATCCAAATTATTAAAATGTGGCTTAAAAAGATGTGTTTTATTGAAAACTTCCAGCTTTTCAAAGAATTGGGGAATATGGTGTGTGACCTCTCTAGAATGCAATTAGTGGTAACTGCTATTAGCAGCCATCCAGTCTGATTGTGTGTCTTCCTTGCTGAGAATATTTCTCTCCGTGTTCACTCTCTGAAATCTGAAGTCTGAGTTCCTTAGCTCATATAGCTTTCATGATGAAGCTGCTACCTACCTGTTCAGCCCCAGCTCCAGGCTCCCTATCACACCTTACCTTCTTAAGACCCATACGGACCCTTGAGTCCTCCTAGGATTGCTACCTCTGTGGCCTTGTGGCAAACTGTTCCCTTCACTGGATTATTCTTTGCTTTTGTCTGCCTGATGAACTCCCATTCCATACTAGTCAAAACCTAACACAGAATACACCTCTTCCAGGAAGTCCCTTCCCATGGTCTTTGCTTATCAGTGACTCTGTCCTCATTTGCACATGTGCTTTGATTAGGGAGCTCTGGTGGCCTTGTGACAAGGAGTTATGCTGCCAACCTAGAAGTACGTGGTTTGACTCCACCAGCTGCTCCACGGGAGAAAGATGGGGAATCTCCCGTATGATTTAATACCCCAGAAAACCTCACATTATCACACTGATGCCAATAAGTTATCTGTTTTCACACCTATTACGTAATCAGTTACTATTAAGCTAATTCCAGCTCATGATGGCCCATGTGATAAAACTGTGCTCCCTAGAGTTTCCAATGGCTGAGTTTTCTGATGTAAATCAACAAGCTTTTCCTTCATGACACCCTCAGGGAGAACTCAAGCCTACAACCTTTCAGTTAACAGCAAGCTTATTAACTATTTGCCTCACTCAGGTCTCTGCCCCTTAACAACCAAGCTAGATTTTTTTTTAAGCTGGAGGTTATCTTATTCTCTCCACAAACAATTACCTCTCCTCAAAGCTTAATCCATACCTGATGCTCATTAAACACTTATTAAATATTTGTTTAATTGATATTTGAATGAATGAGTGACTCGTTCTCCTTTGTCTTTATTTCCCCTCCCCCTTAACAAACTACAGTTGGAGAAACAGTAAAAGTCTTTATAGAAAGTTTTTTACACATTTTTTAGTGAAACTTTATTTTATATTGTTGTTGTTGCTGTGTGCCATCGAACCAGATCCAATTGACACAGGAGGAAACTGCCCATCCTTGTCCAGTGGAGCATCTGGTGTATTCGAACCATACACCCTCAGTATTGCAGTGCAGCTCCTTGCCACTAGGCCACCAGAGATCCTAGAAATTTTTTAATCATAGGCTTTTGTTGGTATCAATGAACAGAGGGATTTAGATCCACATTTTACGTCCTTGTCATTCATCCTTCCAAAGTCCCTTTAATAAAGGACCATTGTGAGCATTAAAAGAGCTCTCATGGTGTAGTGCATTTTGCACCTGTGTTGGGCTACTAAGAGGAAGGTCAGAAGTTTGAATCCACCAGTCACTCCTCAGAAGAAAGACGGGCAGTCTCCTGGCATAAAGATTTGCAGCCTTGGGAACCGTATCAGGGAATTCCATGTGGTCCTATTGGGTTGCTCGGAGTTGGAATAGACTTGATGTCAGTGGGGTGGCTTTTTTCATTTGGGGTGTGTGTGTTACTAGACACTGTGGGACATGTAAGATATATTGGGTACAGCCACTGATCTTAGGAAGCTTGTAAGTAATGACAGGAGATACACACGCCTGAAAAGGTAACTGTGAATACACTTAGGCAAATGCCTGAACACAAAGTAGTGGTACAACACCAAAAGCCTTAGGAGACTGGTGCGGTCTGGGAAGTTTTCATGCTGCAGCTGACTTTGGGGGATTTGGCTAGATAGAAAGTAGTCAACCAGCAAGAATGCAGAGCTCCCAATGAGCCTAGCTCACTCAGGAGCTGTGTGGAGGCATCGTGCAGGCAAGAAGTAGGAAGTGAGGCTGGAATCACCATCCTGGATTTTCCTCTTCTGCCTCGAGACACCTTTGTGATTGCTTGTTCTCCCTTCCCCACCTAGAATGGCTTGTCCCCAATTCACATGGCGGCTCAGGGAGACCATCTCGACTGTGTCCGACTTCTATTGCAATACAACGCAGAAATAGATGACATCACGCTGGACCACCTGACTCCACTCCACGTGGCCGCCCACTGTGGTCATCACAGAGTGGCCAAGGTCCTTTTGGATAAAGGGGCCAAACCAAACTCCAGAGCCCTGGTGAGTGGGGGGCTATTGGAGGAAGGATGGATGGACACGGGCAGAGGGGACAGGAGCAGGGCTGGATGGCAGAGCCTCAAGGGAAAGGCAACAGCTTGCACCTGGAACTGCTTTGAAGACTCAGGGGCGTGAGAGTCCACGTAGGCTCAGATGGTAGACTAAGGCACCTTCGCTTGGCCTTGACTCATCCTTTACTATAGATTACCGCACCTCAAGCTGTGTATCACTTCTTGTGTTCAGTGACCGTGGCCTCCATTTAACAAATTGAAGTCAAAGAGATTTGGACCCAGAAGACCTGGTTCCAGAGGCAATGTCCATGCTTATGTTGGTGGGGTGGAGCTGCCTGTCCATTCTTAAACAGGCCAGGAGCTCAGGGCAGGAATTTATGAGAGGGATAATTTGGCTCTTGCCTGCTTTAAGAGTAATTTAAGTAGCCTGAACCCAACATGCTTTCTCTTCAAATAGCATTTGCAGAGACATGCATTTAGATTTAATGCAAATTCTGTGCTGCAACAATGGTTCTACTCCCACCTCCCTCAGCCAGGGGCTCCCAGGGTCCTCTGGGCTGTGGTGGGGCTGGAGCTCTGCACTAAGCATGCTGCCCACTGACCATTCCCACCGGACAACTGAGAGACAGCCAGGGATAGTGGAGAATGGCTTATTCACTCACTCAAAAACTCTTCCATTGAGAATTTGCCAGCTGTCAGGTTCTGTGCTATTGCTGGGCCTCTCAAACGCCCATCACTGACATTTGGACCTGACAACTCTTTACTGTAAGGGGCTGCCCTGTGCAAGCCTTGCTTTGTCACAGAACAAGCCAACAGTAACTAAACCCTACTCTTGCCCTCAGGCTGTGACAAGCAAAATGTCTCTAGACATTGCCAAATTCTCCCAAAGGGTTAAAAAAACCCAGTAACCCACTGTACCAGAGAGATAAAGCCATTACGAACAAATGAACAAAACCCCTGCCCTCATGGGCTTTACATTCTAATACAGCACTCTAAAGCAGAGCTGATATACAGAAATCCATTTTTACTAAAATTATCAGTGGTTTCGGGGAAGTGAGAGGATGAGCTGCTACACAGAAGCCTTCTCTACCGTAAATGTCCTGGCAGGTAACTTTACACAGTAAGCTCTTTGGGGCATTAAGGTGTTTTTTTAAAGCTTATAAGGAACATGCTCAGGAACATGTTTGATGTCTTAAGTGAATGGTGCTATCTTCTATGCGATTTGTCTCAATGGCATTTGTTCTCTGCAAATCTAAGTGGTGGTGGCAGAGGCCACCTTGCCGGAGAGCATGGTGCTGTTCTGCGTGTCTCTTGGCTGGTGTGTAAGTTCTCCCCCTTGTTTCTCTCTGTGTGGGGCTGCAGAATGGCTTCACCCCCTTACACATCGCCTGCAAGAAGAACCATATTCGTGTCATGGAGCTGCTGCTGAAGACCGGAGCCTCTATTGACGCCGTCACCGAGGTAGGAGACAATGCCGAGGCATGCGCAGTGCCCGCCCTGAGCTCCTGTCCGGGTAGCATGCGCGGTTCCCTTCTCTGAGAGGGGTTTGTCAGATCGTGGGTGCACTGTTGCATATTGTGCAACTGTGAGACAAAAATTGAAATGTAAATTGCTCCAAGGAATAAATCAGGGGGAACTAGGACAAGGGAATGTGTGTCATGTCTCAAGGAATTTTCCAAGATCAGCTGAGGTTTTTCAAGTTGTCCAGGTGGGCAGATCTTGCCCTGCAGTGATTCTTCCCCCAGCTGATTTTCTAAGAAGCAAACCTACTTCAATTTACCTCCTTTTCTTATGGAACCATTTGGGGAGTCCCTGGAGACAAGACAGCATTTGGCCCGGCCTTCCTCTCTCTTCTTTGGTGGAGCAGAGAACTCCTTTCTCAGCCCTCTCTTGTGTGTTCCAGTCTGGCCTGACCCCTCTCCACGTGGCTTCTTTCATGGGGCACCTTCCCATCGTGAAGAACCTGCTGCAGCGGGGTGCGTCCCCCAATGTCTCCAACGTGGTGAGTTATGAGGAGAGCCAGGCCCTTTCCCCTGAGCTCCTGATCTCTCCTCTCCTGGGATGGAGGCAGAATTCTCAGACTTAGCTTCAGACAAGAGGGGAGCATCCCCAGGTACAGATGATTTCCCAGTTAAGCTTTTCACACATCTGTAAACCTTGGGCTTTTATTTCAGACCATAATTTGGAAACTTCTGTAAGTGTTATCTGGGAATATATTTACACTGTTTAACATTCATTAGCTCTGACGTTCACTTTTCTGTGTGCCGAGAACACCCCCCACCCCCCACCGCCGGCTGCTTGCTGGGGTAACTCCACCTCTTAGATGAAACCCTACCAAGATGCTCAGAGCTGGCTCTTTAGGCTCTGTGTGTGTGTGTGCTTTCGGAAATCCAGCATGTATTAGTACTTCAATAATTTTGTTATTTTACAGAAAGTGGAGACCCCCTTACATATGGCAGCCAGAGCAGGACACACAGAAGTGGCCAAATATTTACTCCAGAACAAAGCCAAAGTCAATGCCAAGGCCAAGGTGAGTTTTGGAGGTGGACAGGGAGGGCTCCTGGCGTGTGAGCAATTCCAGTGCAATGGGAAGAAATCCATCCTAATTAGAGGCCCGGCTGCAGAGCTTGTAGCAAAAAGATTACTTGTCATTCTCATTTAGATCGCTGTAAAGTCTCTGATTCGGTAGGAAATATTTCCATGTTAGAGAGCTATTCATTTTTTTTAGGATAATGAAAACTTCAAGTCAAAAGAACACAGCTGTCTGGCCTGCAGTGTTTATTGGATTTAAAGGGTTTCATGATGATAGCCTACATGGGATAAGAAAAGTAACAGCTTTTTGGAGCAATGTTTACAATAAGTAAGGCATTACTTGACCTAGAAATAGATGATCCTCTCTTATGGTAACACAGTCTTTTTCAAGAACTGGGAAAGTAAAGAGAAAACTTCTGAATTTGCAAGTTGAATGAATATAGCCAAAACCAGGCTTTCCTAGCCTAACAGACAACTGTTTAGAGTTGAAAAGTTTAAAACGCTCTGTTGAGAATTTAATCAGGGATTGGTGTTTGGGCCACATAAGGAATGCTTTCCAGGCCCAATGGCAAAAGTGATTTAATACTTTTCGCCTTCAGGCATAAGAAGGAAGTAGGGTAGAGGGAGGGCACAAGGTCACCTTCCCCTCCAACAAAGCCTTCCGAAATCCCACCCAACCCCACCTCGGCATAGAGACAAAGAAAGTGGAGCTCAGAGATGAGTGTCCACCCAGGCACTATGCAGAAGACAGTAACAGCAACCACAATTTACTGACTACAAACATTTTTTTAGGAACGGGAGGGAACAAATGATTAATAGCTGCTAATCAGAAGCTTGTAGGTTTGAGTCCACCCAGAGGTGATGCAGACGAAAGGCCTAGTACTCTGCTTCTGAAAAGCCACAGCCTTGAATACTACTCTGGTACACATGGCTTATTATGCACCAGATATTATCCAAAACAATGTCTGTACGTGACCTGCCTTATCTGAACCACAGCCTATGAAGGAGATATTATTACTCCCATTTTACAGATGGGAGAGCTGAGCCTTTGAGTTATTCTTGTGTGCCATTGAATTGAGTCAGTTCTAGTTCACAGTGACTTTATGAGACACAGAAGAGCTGCCCCATGAGGTTTTCTAGGCTGTAATCTTTATGCAGTCAGATCACCGCCTCATTTTTTCCCCATGTAGTTACTCATGAGTTCAAATTGTTGACCTCTTGCGTTAGCAGCCAAAGTGTTTAGCTGAGTGCTAAGTGTTTATCATCCAAGCACTTAACCATTGCATCATCAGAGCTCTGTGGGCCATTGAGGAGCAAAATTGGAATAACAACAAATTTGAAGGATTGAATGGAATTGCTATTGTTGTTGTTAAGAGTCATAGACAACCCACAGCGACCCTATGAACAAAAGTCTTGAAGACAAAACTGAATCATAAAGATTCTGGAGGCAAGCTTATTTTGGAAGTGCATGCCACTCCTGCTTCCAAGCCTGTTTTATTAGGGAGCTCCACAAAAAGCAGGTCCGAGGGCCACAGGCCTGAGGGCCCCAAAGCCTTTTTAAATACAAGGCCAAATCCAAGCAGCTCATGCCCTTTGTGAACAAAAGCCACACTCTAGCCTCAACCCCAAACCAGAAAACACACCTTAGCAAAATCCAGCCATTCCACTTATCTTCCCAGCCTGGAAATAGCCCATTTAATCGAATAGAGGATACTTATTTCTGTAAGTTAGAAACCTGGGTTGAATCCCAGGTTTTCATCTACCCATGTAACATCATGAGAGTCTCTTCACTTCCCTGGCCCTCAGCTTTCTTCTCTGTAAAATGGGTTGCAGAAGCTCAACATTCTCATTCTTTATTTTCACTTTGGGGTCCAGGATGACCAGACCCCACTTCACTGTGCAGCTCGCATCGGCCACACAAACATGGTGAAACTCCTGCTGGAAAACAATGCCAACCCTAACCTGGCCACCACTGCCGGGCACACCCCCCTGCACACGGCAGCCCGCGAGGGCCATGTGGAAACAGCCTTGGCACTTCTGGAAAAGGAAGCGTCCCAGGCCTGCATGACCAAGGTACAGCCTTCCTCCGCCTCCTCTTCCTCTTGCTCCTTTCCTCTCAGGAAAGCAAGGCTGGCTATAGCAGAGGCGTAGTGTGGTGTGGTGTGGTGTGGTGTGGTGTGGTGTGGTGTGGTGTGGTGTGGTGTGGTGTGGGGAGGGGAGGAGTACCTGTCTGATCTTCTTGTTACCTTGATGGCAATGATTGCCAGCAGTTGGGGAAGGTGGCCTCTACAGGACTGGCTGCCATCTGCGGGCCTGATATGCTGTCAACCTTCCCCAGGAAAAGTGGGGAACCACAGTTTCTCACACACCTACCTGGCCATCTGGTGTTTATCACAGAGATGTAACTGTTCCCTGAGCATGCACTCTTGACAAAACCTTCATAGGTATTGGATTCAGCCGCTGCCCAACAGTGGCCAGCATTCAAATGTCAATGCCTAGTGGCTTGTCCAGTATCACAGAAGTACAAATGGAAGCTGCTGATTCCCAAGGTCTTGGTCTCTTGGATGGATCCAAAATGGCTTTGTCCTTTATTTTATTGGCGTCTCTGTGCCAGTGAAGATTGTAAGCCCCCTTTGTCATGGGCCCCTTCTCTGAGGAGGTCCGCTATGGCTCCCTTTAGTCCTGATGGCCTGTGTTTCTCCTCAGAAAGGATTTACCCCTCTCCATTTGGCGGCTAAGTATGGGAAGGTCAAGGTAGCAGAGGTGCTGCTGGAACGAGATGCACACCCCAACGCAGCTGGAAAAGTGAGTTCTAACCCCCTTTAATTCTCTAGGTGAAGGGGAAAAGCAAAAATTACACTTTATTAGTTGTGAGTTGTATCTCTTACATAATAAGCCTGTGTTGGGACAGCCCTCTAGGGAAAACTGCTCTTTCTCTCAAAGTCTTTGCCATTTCAGGAAGAATTGGTAGCCTGCCCTGAGTGCAGGAGTAGGTTATCTAAAGCAAGGTAAGCACACGCTTATTAGTGCTTACTTACTGAATGATCAGGGATGTGGAATTGGAAGGGAGACAGATGCCAGCCATACCTAGAAGCAGAATCTTTGATGTAGTGAAAACATGGGTAGTGACACAAACAATCCCATGCTTACTTGGCCTTTTGAGTAATCCGACACTGGGTAATTTGAGAGTGTTTTGATTTCCTTGCCTCCCAGGCCAGCTCATCCCCACAAGAATGATGAGGTTGTCCCAGTCTAGCTGGTTATGTATTTTAGTGTCTCTGTGCCATGCTTGGTTCTAGAACTATGTTTATATTTCTTGTATAGGGAGATATTGGTGGTTCCATGGTGGAATTTTCATTTTTCATATGGGAAGAGTCAGTCTCTTGGAGAAAGATATACTTGGAAAAGTAAAGGAGCCAACAAAAGAGAGAAAGGCTCACAATGAAATAGGTTGACACAGTGACTGCAGCAGTGGGTTTGTGTTTGGCAGATGGAACTAAAAGCTGAGAATGCTGCAGGATCAGGCAGATTTTGTTCTGTGGTTCATGGGGTCGCAGTGAGTCAGCGCTGACCATGGCACCTCACAACAGCAGTCGAGCCAGATTGACCTCAGTCCAGTGCAGCCTCTCCCAGTGTCAGTGGGGGGCTTGGGTGTTGCTAGGATGCTGAGCAGGTTTCAGTAGAGCATCTAGACTAAGTCAGGCTAGGAAGAAAGGCCTGCTCAAGCTCTTCCGCCCACCCATGAAAACTCGATGAATCATAATGGTCTGGTCCCACGGTGCATGGGGAATCCTTGCAAACAACAAAGCCAAAGGGATCCTGAAAGAACGTGCACTGGAGTGAAGGCTGTTTTCTTCTCCATTTAATCCCTCTGTAGACGGGCTTGACTCCTCTGCACGTGGCTGTTCATCACAACAACCTGGATATCGTCAAGCTGCTGCTTCCCCGAGGCGGCTCCCCACACAGTCCTGCTTGGGTAAGGCCCTGCCCTTCACAGACTTCTAGGTCTTGGTTCAGACCGTCTCATATTTGACCCCAGAAGAGTAGGCCGTAGGCCAGAGCTTCAGGAAAGGTTGTTTCAGAAGCAGCTGATGAGTTTTTTGTTTTGGGTTTTTTAAAATTTTTAATTCAGAAATATCACCTCCTCTACATAAATGTTACCTGCAGCATAACTGTTGTTATTTTAAAACTAGCAGTGGGATAGGAAATGGGCAACACTTCTTACCAACAGGCCACCTCACAAAGCAAATGTATTCCCCCGGCAGCTGCATGTCAGCTGAATTTTGTAAACTGATTGTCAAAGTTCAGCTCCGATAAGAATCTCTTTGGGAGCAAAGAGACTTGTACGTGGAGATTCAAATTCCCTGAAACTTCACAAAGGCCAAGAAGTCTTGTTTTTAACCAGTTCAGTTCCAGCTATTCTGATGCTGAGGGTGAAGTCATCACACCTGAGAAATCTTCTGACAGTGGGAGAATTAGCTGGAACCTTGATGTAAAGTTAAATAATCGCCCCTAATTTATTTCTTTTATGAGTTCCATCTTTCTAGGGAGTGTGATTTTTTTTTGTTTGTTTGTTTTGAAGGTGGCACGTCATTTTCTGTATTGCACATTAACTCGTACTTCTAATGCGCCTACTTTACCTACCCTGTGGCATGAACTGCTCAGAGCAAGATCCTCCAGGTAACCCTAGAGGCTCCGGAGCAGATGGCCGTAGTATGAGGTGAAGGGATAAAGGCCTGCACACAAAGACAAGTTTTGGGGAACAGACTGCCGCCCAGTGGAAGTGTAAAGTTATATGAGTGTAGTGTTTGCTTAGGTGGGCAGAAAGGGCGCTTTTGGAAGAGAGGGTTGCAGTGTGGCGGAGGGAGAAAAAAGAGTGAGCACAAGGTGAAGAATACAAAAAATACTCGCAGTTCCTGAGCTCTGAGCACTCGCAGTCTGATAAGGCAGCCAGGGACCACGAGCAGTTTTTGCTGTTGTTATATGCCGTCAAGTCACCTGCAACTCATAACGACCCTATGTAAAACAGCACTAAACCCTGCTCCATCCTGTGCCAATCGCACTGTCTCTGACACACCAACCCCATTACTCTAGTCACTGAATCAATCCATCTCATCAAGAGTCTTCCTCTGCTGCGCAGTCCCCCCACTCTCCCAAGCATGGTGTCCCTCTCCAAGGACCGGTCCTGCCTTGCAGCATGTCCAAAGTATGTCAGACAAAGCTTCAGAATCCTTGCCTCCAAGGAGCAGACTGATCTCACTCTCTCTTCGATGAACCTGTTTGTCTTTCTAGCAGTAGCAGGGTCATTTATTTATGAGCAAGCAGAGCCCAGCACTTGGACCAGACCTCAGACAAGCGTGGGCAGCTGCAGAGGAAGCACTGGGGCACCTGCTGACTGCAGGGCAGATGCCACCGACTCAGAAAACCTGCGCGAGGCTGCAGTTCATTTTCCCTCCTCAGAACGCATGCTCATCATAATTTTACGGCGTCACTTTTCTGCAGACACAGCATCGCCCAGATTCCCCCCTCCCCCTTGTTTCCTTGGGCTTCTGTCTCTGCTCTGTTGTAGAAAGCTCCGCGTCACTACGTAGAGGAAGCAGGCAGCGCTGCTGAGACGTTGAGTTACTCCTGCCTCTAAAAATAAAAACCTGGACTCCCCTCCTCCTCACTCTCCTACTTATGTAAAAGAAACAGGCGTCAGGTTCACGGTCTTTAAGGAGAACTGAATCCAAGCACAAACTCTGTACAGATGGGGTTTGTTGCCAAGGCAAAAAAAAATACTTTGCAAAGTAGTCTGGCAATTTTGTAGAATTTCACATGCAAATCTTTCTACACCCAAACCAATCCTGCGCTTTCTAATTTTGATGCTGATATTGTTTTAACATTTTGGCAGATTTTTCTCATGTGCATTCCTTGGGATGAGTTCCTTTCCTTTGGCTCCTAGAGCCTTTCTCTAGCACATAAACCTTCCCAACCTCTTCCTATTTCACCTTGCCCCTCCAGGGAGGTCATTCATTTCCTTTAATCCTGGCTCTGAGGAAGCACAGAGGCCCCTCTGCTGGGATTGACAACTTGCTCTGGGTTCTAACCCCATCTGTGTCCCACGCAAACTTACCTTGGCCAGGATAGAGGATTGTTCTTGCCAGGGTGGACATTCACAGCTGCCCAAGAAGCCTGAGGCCTCTACTTATCTTTCCATGAATTTACTTAAGATTCCTCTGCAGTTGTCCTGGAGAAGCCTTGGTGACATACTTGTTAAAAGCCAGGCAACTGAATAAAAGGTTGGCAATTTGAAGCTCTCAGCAGCACCTCAGTAGACCAACCTGACCTTACCAGTACCTGGCCTAGAGGAGCCCAAGGCTCCTGGACAGATTATCTCCTAGAATTGTATGGAGCAGTTCTTCCATGTCACATTGTATTGTTTGGAGCCCAAAATGAACTTGAGAACACGTGACAACAACACGTCCTGAATATATTAAAAGAAGTCCTAGTTGCCCTTAAGAGGAGCTCTGGTGGCCTAATGGCTAAGAAGTTGTGCTGCCAAACTGAAGGTTGGCAGTTCGAATCAGCTGCTCCAAAGGGAGAAAGATGAACAGACTATGTGATTTGCCATCTCTGAGGGTCACGTGTGAGTCCGTTCAGATTCAGTGACAATGGGTTTGAGTTGTTCTCTTAGAAGGAATGGCCCCTCTAGACCAGGTACTGGTAAGGCGCTTCACTTGCCCCATCCTGTCTTGTCTTGACAATAGCTCTGAGCAGAGAGATGCTCTGTGATCCACCTCTTAGGGAACCTGAGACCTTCACTCCTTCTCCAAGGTCACCCAGCCCCACATGGCATGACGTGCAGGAACCCAGGCCCTCCGTGTCCAGATCCCTGGTGTAATCCTTTGAACCACATCTCTGTCTTCACCTCTCCTTCCAGCAAAAAAAATGAATAAAAAATTAAGTTTGAACTGTGGTGCTGGAGAAGTGTTGAATATACCATGGACTGCTAAGAGAACAAACAGATTCGTCCTGGAGAGGCTGAAACCAGGCGGTTCCTTGGAGGCAAAGATTCTGAAGCTTAGTCTGACATACTTTGGACATGTAAGGAGGGACCAGTCCTTGGAGATGTACATCATGCTTGGGAGGGTAGAGCAACAGCGCAGGAGTGGAAGACCCTTGATGAGATGGATTGATTCAGTGACTGGGGTAGTGGGGGTAGATGTGTCAGAGACAATAAGTTTGGCAAAAGATAGAGCAGGGCTTAGGGCTTTTGTTCATAGGGTCACTATGAGTTGCAGGCAACTTAACAGCACATAACAACAACAGCAATAACAACAACAACTTCATTTTATTATAATCAGAATTGCAACCTTTTTACATGTACAAAATAGGAAAAGAAAAGTTTCATGTTTTCTTATAATTAAAAACACTAAAAAGTAGGAACACCAGATGATTTACCTGATCCTTCAAAGAGAATAATTTTTTATTCCATTTAATTCTTTTAGTAAATTACATCTTTCATTTTCACATAAAATCTTTTTCATTTTTTTAATTATTAAATTTTATTAATTTTAATTAACATTTACAGGGATTTTGGGTTTTCATTCCTTCATTGCTGCACCATTCTCTCTACCCTCCTCCCCAGTTTGTTCTTCTTCCCCCGCCATCCGAATGTCTGTTTTAATTGTCCAATTGCCACAGTGCTTGTCAAAGTCAGTTCTGATTAATCTCCTTTGTCAGTGTGTCCTTTGCCATTCCCTATCACTCCTCCCTGAGAGAGACTTCACCCTGATTCATAAGGAAAAGGGGATGGCGTATTCTCTTAGCTACTTCCTGCTGAAAAGGGACGCTGTGGGTTTCAGGGTGAAGATCTTCTCTCACTACTCCAAAGGGCCCCTTTGACAGTAGGAAACACATAGACTATTATGGAGATTGATTTTGGAATTTAGATGCACTGTTATTAATTGTGCTTAGCCGTACAATATCCTTGAAGATGTATCATGGGGGGGTTGCAACCTAGAAGACATAAATTTAACTAACAAGTTATAAGTACATGAGTCAAAAATTATGGAAAAGTAAAAGAAAAGATTCTTTCATTGTTTTACAAACCCTCCCCCAGGTCCCCTCCACCATGGAGCCGTCGCTCTAGACTCCTGTGATGACAGAAATACCTAGTCACATATCTCTTTTAAACAGTTTTCTCCCTCCTCTGTTTCAGTGCAATATACATTATTGAACCCATCTTACTCATTCTCTCCCCAACCCCTAGGTTAGTCCCATTCTACAACAGTGGCATCATGTAATATTTGTCCTTTTGTGACTGGGATATTTCACTCAGCATAATGTTCTCCAGAGTCAACCATTTTGAATAATATTGCATGAGTTTCTTGTTTTTCAATGCAGCATAGTATTCCATTGTGCGAATATACCACAGCTTCTCTAGCCATTCGTTTGTTGATGGGCCCTTAGGTTGTTTCCAAATCCTTGCTATTGTGAACAAAGCTGCAATAAACATGGGTGTGCATATATCTGCTTGGATGTCAGCTGTGGTCTCTTCAGGGTATATTCCCAGTAGTGGAATTGCTGGGTCAAATGGTATCTCTATTTGCAACTTTTTGAGAAAGCGCCATACTGCTTTCCACAGGGGTTGCACCATTTTACACTCCCACCAACAGTGAATCAGGGTTCCAGTTTCTCCACAACCTCGCCAGCATTTGTTGCTTGCTGTTCTGTTAAATTTAGCTATTTTGACTGGGGTGAGATGATATCTCATAGTTATTTTAATTTGCATCTCTCTTAGGGCTAGGGATTTTGAGCATTTCTTTATGTGCTTGTTAGCCATCTTAATGTCGTCTTCGGTGAAGTGCCTGTTCATATCCTGCATTTTCACATAAAATCTTTTTTTTAAAAAAAAATCTTTTTCACAGACTGACACTCCCGCTGTCTTCAGTGCTACCAAACGTCTATTTTACCGTGTTGAGCCTCTTTTCCTCTTTTTCTTTTTCTTTATCCTGGCAGAACAGAATGAGCAGTGTTGTTTTCCTCAGTAAGACAGTGGCGGGCCAGAAGAGAATTCAGATCTCTGATGAACACTGGCTGAGATGAAGAAACAATGGGCCTTACAACTAATCACACATTAGGTAGCCCTCTGTTGTGGGACTGTGCTGGGCACAGCCCAGAAAGTCCTACCAGGAGGCCCTCCGACCTGGCCTCCTCTTCGCCCTGAGTGCTCTCAGGCTTTGTCTTTCAAAATGTGGTCCCAGACCCACGGCATCACCTGGGAGCCTATTAGAAATGCTGGATCTGGGCTCTCCTGAATCCGAATCTGCTTTCTAACAAGATCCCCAGTGATTTGTATGTATGCTGGCATTTGAGAAACCTTGCTGTAGTTTCATGAAGCCAGGATTTAGAGTCAGAAGGCCAGGGTTGGATTATTTGTTGTTCCATTTGCTAACTGATGTCAGATAAGATGTATAATAGATGTTCATTCTGAGTGGTGCAAATGGTTAATTTGGCTGCTAATCTCCTCCTGTGCAATTAACTGCCTCTGAAAACCTGCCAGTGGATCAGCTATGAGTCGGTTCCGACTCGATGATATGCAACAGTAAAAGCTGAATAATTGGAAGTTCCCATCCACCCAAAGGCACTTCAAGAAAAATGCCTGACAATCTACTTCTGAAAATTCAGTCACTGAAAGCATGGGGAGTATAGTTCTAGTCCAACACATGGGGTGGAGCCTTGTGATTCAGAATTGACTTGATAGCAACTGTTCGTTTTGCCTTGTTTTACGTGGGTTGCTGGGATGGGAAGTGGCTGTTCCTGTTTTGTTGTGGTTAGGCACCATCAGGTCTACTTGTAACATCCCTATGACCCGCCCCTCATCCTGCACCATTGTCCTCATCTCCGCCTTGCTCAAGCCCATTGTTGCCGTCTCTGAGCCCATCTGTCTTTCAGAAAGCCTTCCCCTCTTCACTGACAATCTGACTTTCCCAGCATGATGTCCTTTCCAAGGACTGGCCCTTCCTGACAATATGCCCAGGGTATGTGAGACCAAGGTTTACCAGCCTTGCCTTTAAGGAGCACCGTGGTACGCATCCTGTCAAGGCAGAATTTGTTTGTTCTTTTGGAGTTTTGTTTTACTTCCCTTGTTTAATGTCTGTGAAGTTCAAAGAAGAGTGTTAGGTGAAAATAGTTTGTAATAGTGATGACCGAAGAAGCCCTTCCGTGGACAGTTACCTGCCAGCAGTGGGATAATTAGCATGTCCAGAGTACAAATCCATGCGCTGCTTCCTTCATTGAGAAGGTCTGGCAACCCCTTGTCCAGTATAACTATCTAGATAAGCGGCCCGCAGTGACCTGGTTGATTTTTTTAGTCAGGCTCCTTATAATGTGATGACTTTTGAACCAATAACCCATAGGCCACACTCTAAGCAGCATGCAAAACCATGGCACAAAAGTTTATTGACTTTTTTTTAAATTTAATTGTAGAAAGCACTTTCACATACAGTGTGCTATTTGGTCCATACCAACAACTTTAAGCAATTAACAGATAGATGCCATTGTCCACTTTGAAAGCAGCTCTGATGGTATAATACATTAAGAGTTGTGCTGCTGCCCAAAATGTCAGTGGTTCAAACCCACCAGATTCTCTAAGGGAGAAAAAAATGGACACAGTCTCTTGTAGAGATTTATAAGCTCAGAACCTGATGGAGCTTAGCTATGGATAGGACTGAACTCAGTGCCAGTGGGTTTGATTTTTTTTTTTAATATCCACTTTTAAGGATTTTTTTTCTAAAAAAAAACACGCCAAGATTATTGGACATCTTACTGAAGATCACACGTCATGTTAACTAAGGGTCAATCTAAGCCTAGTTCCCATACCTTCACATTTCATACCTTGAAGCTGCCTTGATGCAAGCAAGCCCAGGGGGCACTGGTAGCCTAGTGGGAAGAAGCTGCACTATAATACTGAAGGCACGAGGTCTGAATGCACCAGCTGTTCTGTGGGAGAAGGTAGGAAAATCTCCTCCAGTGTGATTAACTGCCTCTGAAAACCCGCTGGAGGGTCAGCTATGGGTTGGTTCCGGCTTGATGGTAAACAAGACCACCACATAGAGGAAAATCCCTTTCCTTTATATACTATGTGACAGGTTTGGTTCTTATTGTAAGATGGGTCATATACTCACTTATCTAGCCTGATGGTTAATTGGATCCTAGCTGTTCCTGATGACTTCTAGCCTAGCAGTTTGCCTGAGTGTGACAACAGAAAGGAGACTGTTCAAAAACAAAGCAGCAGCAACAACAACAAAATCAGAACAAGACATTTACTGGCTATAGGAACCTTGAGAGCTGTCTGAAGCACAGAGATCTTATTTGTTTGTTTACATAGATTGCTCTCCTGAGTGACACTTGAGTGGTACCAGCCCTGCTCTGTGGATGCCTGAGCAGACGATTGAGAAGTTAAGGGGTGCACCGTGATGTGAGCTCAGCCTTCCTGTGAGCAGGCACGAGGTGATTTCTTCTATTTCAGAATGGCTACACGCCTTTGCACATTGCTGCCAAGCAGAACCAGATGGAGGTGGCCCGCAGTCTGCTGCAGTATGGGGGGTCAGCGAATGCCGAGTCGGTGCAAGGAGTGACACCCCTCCACCTGGCTGCCCAGGAGGGGCACGCGGAGATGGTCGCTCTGCTTCTCTCCAGACAAGCCAATGGCAATCTGGGGAATAAGGTAAATATTGCATTTCCCATTTGTCCTGCTGTCTCAAGTGATGTGTGAGTGAATGTCCCCAAGCTAGATAGTTTATCTGAATACTGAGTGCTTACCCAGGTTCTGGATTAGTGGATGACGTGTACACACACACGTATGCATGTATCTGTCTGTCTATAAACCCTCCAACAACCTTTTATAAGATGTGTATCTTTGTTCTATCAATAAGGCAGCAGAATTAGATTGCCAAGATTGAATAGTCCTAAGCCAGTCAGTAGTATAAACAGAGCCTAATGCCAACCCTTTGCTGATCCTTCCCTTAGACACCAGTATGCATTTCTACATAGATTGACTCAAGAATCTGCGCAGAAGATCAGTATTAAAACCTCCAGCCCACAGTCCCAAACATAGGCCAGGGATCTGTTATATTCAGGAAGGTATTAGATAATGTACTGCTAAAAGTTCATTTTCTATGAATGAAGTTATTTTTAAGAGTATTGATCTAACTCGAAGCTAGTGATCAATGTCACTAAATCCTGCATATAGAATTGGCTGAATTGGTGTGTTTTGATGTCTATCTATAACAATAAAATAAATTAACATTCTGACCTATATTTTGACTAGGGGCTTTCAAACAAGGGTGTATAAGCATGACACATAAAATTGTGTACAGCTTTCTTAGAGAATGAGTACACGAACACTTTTCATCATTTCTATCAGCTTCTAAAAGTATGCCCGAGAAAGACTAAGAAAGAACTACTACTTCTGTCATAGTGGTTTTATTGAGATATTATTTCTTTATCATGTATTTGGGTTTGTGCTCATTTGCTAAATAAGCTCTCTGATAGCACTAATATCTCATGAGGAGGCTGTGATGAGAAGTCTAGGAATGTGATCTTTCACTCTCGGCATGACCTTATATCCTCTTTTGTCATTAGCCTGATATCAGAATAATCATATTTAAATGGCACATACTGCTTTCAGACTCCCTTCAGCTGGGTTATCCCACTTTTGAGGCTGGTCTGTAATAAACCTTGTTTTCTTCATAAGGAAACCAGGGCTCTGAAGCTCATTTTTCATCTTGGAAATGGGCAATGTTACAGTTGGAAAGTACGTTAAAGTTTATCTAGTTTAGACATAAGTGAAGGACCCTCCACCTGTTTGTGTAAATCAAGTTTTATTGGAACACAATCATGCCCATAACGTTTTAGTTCTAACTGTTTTCTTATTACAACTGGAGAATTGAGGAGTTGCAACAGAAACTCAAGTCTAAAATACTGACTGGCTGGCCTTTTTACAGAAAAAGTTGCTGACTCCTGATCTAATTGGTCCATATCCTGGTTTGGATGAGAATGTTGAGGCCCAGAACAGAAAGAGCTTTGCCCTGGACAGAAAAGCTCACTGGCTGCTGAAGAGTCAGGGTTCGTTCCCTCAGTACTTGCACTGTGGCCTAGAATTCTGCACTGGATGGTGATGTGCATTTTTCCTTTGCAGAGTGGCCTCACGCCTCTCCATCTGGTAGCACAAGAAGGCCACGTTCCAGTGGCAGATGTGCTGATCAAGCATGGTGTCACCGTGGATGCCACCACCCGGGTAAGGCAGCAGCAGCCTCACACTTCGGCCTGTGTGTTTGGCCCCTACCTTCACATCCT
Organism: Elephantulus edwardii; assembly: GCF_000299155.1. NCBI lineage: Eukaryota > Metazoa > Chordata > Mammalia > Macroscelidea > Macroscelididae > Elephantulus > Elephantulus edwardii. Next base: position 3,048,949 of record NW_006399945.1, read on the forward strand.
ACTTCCCCGACACACATACACACAATCTTCCCCAGTGGTACTACCTTCACACTTCTGAATGTTCTCTTCCGAACAGCTGTGAATCCAGGGATGCATTTTTCCTGATCATAGCCTCTCTGGGAGCAGACTTTGCAAAAACCAATCTGAATTCTCTGACTTTTCGGTTGGGGATCTTAAAATGTTTGCTAGACCTTTGAGCCTCTGCAGTGAGAGACTGCAGGAAGGGACTGTTTGACCATGATTTCAGGATCTTATCTCAATAATGTGAAAATGTTAGACTTCTGGGTGTTCAAGCTAGAACTCATCCTGTTATTTAAGCGTTTGGCTAAATTCAATTAAACTTTCTTTGAACCTCCTCTGTGTGCAAAGAGCTACAGGAGGTGGTGTGAGGGTAATCGTGTCAACAGCACACGGTGGTCCCTGCCCTCCAGACATTTGCAGATCCGTATGCAGGAGGTTTGTACGAGACAGGAATGAGCAACAAGATCTGGTAACTGATAGAAGAGGGGAACTGAACACCCTGGCAACACAGGGGAGAGTACTCCCATTAGCTAGGAGGAGGGAGGCTTCCTGGAAGAAGCCTTCCCGAACTAGGCAATTGATATTATTGTAAAAGGAAGGGGCAATGTTATATTGAAATATATCCCTAGGGGAGAAAAAAATCCTAGATGTTGTTTTTTCATCCCTAGTTGTTTGAAGCTTCAAGTGTAATCTACTTAAAACTTGAGAATGTTCTGGATCATTGAGGCTTCTCTAATGATCCCATTTAAGTCTACTTGGGTCCTATCTTCAGGGTCCCAGAGTCACCCTATGCAGGGCCTGTGTTAATGTTATCTCTGGAACCTGGCTCCAGCTCCCCAAGGATACTTTGCACCAAAGATTTTAAAGATCCTCAACTTGCTTCCCCTCAGGTACAACAAAATAACTAACAGGACAGGTTCCTGTAAAGTTAGCTCCTTAAATGAATACCCAAAGCCCACTATTCTAACAGTGGTCAAGTCCTTTAAGTCTGTTGTACTATAGCTAAGTAACTCAAACAACATTTTGGTGTTTTCTGCAAGGACATTTCAAGAAGTTCTTTATAATCCTGGGAGCACTGGGTGTAACGTGTTATGCTGCTAACTGAAGGTCAGTGGTTCAAATCCACCAGCTACTCCATGGGAGAAAGATGAGCAGTCTCCTCCCATAACGATTTGCCACCTCTGAAACCTGATGGAGGGTCACAATGAGTAAGAATTGAGTAGACAGTGGTGACGTTTCGGCTTGTGGTACACAAGGCAAAGTACCCAGTTTCTGATCATAAAGTTGGTGGCTTGAGCCAACTAGACTCCATGCAGAAGAGTGCTAGTGATCTACTCCTGCAAAGATTTCAGGCTAGAAAACCCTGGGGTTGCGATGAGTTGAAATAGACTTGATGATGCCTGACAATAATGGTGTTTCATCTTTCCAGCTTAACAGCCAGTTCTTGGTGGGATCCGTAATTTCCTTGCTATCATTTCCTCACCTTAGCCTTTTCAAGCTCAAGGGGCCTAATAGTTCTTCCTTCCTTCCTGAAATCATCTCCCTTGGCCCTGTAACATGATGTCTCCTGGTGCTCCTTCCAACTGTTTGCAGCTCTTCACAGAGACTCTCAGTATTTACAGAGCTCTAGATCTTGCCGGTTAAGTTGCTCTGATGGTTTGGTGGTAAGGAGTTGTACTGCCAATCCAAAGGCAGGCGATTCAAACCTACCAGCTGCTCCGCAGAAGATGAGCCGTCTCCTGTGTAATTCACTGCCTCTGAATACCTACCATGCCTCTCTGGTGGTTTGAATCCATCAGTGGCTCTGAGGGAGAAAAATAGACAGTCTTCTCCCATGTTGGTTCTGACTCTACAGGAATGAGGTCTTTTTTGTTTTGAAGTAGTGCCTCAGTACTTCTTGTTGTTATGTGCCATCAATTAGCCTGTGACTCATAGCGTAACCCTATGTACAACAGCTCTGAATGCTGCCCTGTCCTCAGCCAGTGTCACTAATTTTGACACACCAGCCCCCATTGCCTCAGTCACTGTGTCAACCCACCTCATCCGGAGTCTTCCTCTCCTGAGCCTTCTCTACACCCTTCCAAACATGATGTCCTTCTCCACGGATCAGTCTCTCCTGGCCATGTGCTCAAAGTATGTGAGACAGAGCTTCAAAATCCTAGACTCCAAGGAAAAACTTGGTTTCACCCTGTCCAAGACAGATCTGTTTGTTTTCTTGTCAGTCTATGGTATGTTCAAGACTCTTCTCCAGCACCACAACTCAAAGACACCAATTCTTCTTTTGTCATCCGTAGTCATCATCCAGCTCTCTGACACATAGCAAGTAATTGTGAATACCATGACCTGGATTAGGCACACCTTAGTCTCTAGACTGACACCATTGTTTTTCAGTACTTTGGAAAAGTCCCTGACAGCAGATTTTCTCAATGCAATTCATCTTTTGATTTCCTGACTGCTGATGTTAAGAGTGTTGATTGTGGAGCTGAGCAAGCTGTAATTGTTAACAGCCTCAATCTCTTCATCCTCAATACTTAGCCCCTGCTTTTTCCTCTCTACAGATTTACATCTTTACCCTAGACTTCTCCATGGGGTTCAGTATTAATTTTCTAATTGCCTATTTGTCTTCTCCACCTGGTTCTTTCAAAAGCATCTAAAAGTTCACATGTCTAGATCATATACCTTCCCAGACCACAGTGTCTGGTGATAAGAAAAATACATCTTCCACCTCACAGCAGCTGTCACCTTTCTAAAATGTTTCTCCATCCAGCCTCTCCTTTAATCAAGTATAAGACCTTTTATAAGACCTTCTGTAAAGCATAACACAGAATCCAAGAATCTTGGTCTGCCCCGAAGCCCTGATCACCACTCATTCTCATCTCTTGCTTTTCAGATGGGTTACACTCCACTCCATGTGGCTAGTCATTATGGAAATATTAAGTTGGTGAAGTTTCTGCTGCAGCACAAGGCTGATGTCAATGCCAAGACCAAGGTACAGGGACGCCTTAGACCTGACCCTTGGCTGATGCTTTTTAATTGGCAAATTAGTGTTCAGCCAGAAGCTACTTTGGGTACACTTTGGGCTTTTAACTTTGACCCTGAAAGAGAAATTATAGAAAATGCATTCTTTTGAATGTTCTTCATGATAGATGTCTAAGCTCTGTAATAGGTGGGTGGTTAACCTTACCGAGATGTCTGTCTCTCTATAGCTTGGATACAGCCCTTTGCATCAAGCAGCCCAACAAGGACATACAGACATTGTGACTCTTCTTCTGAAAAATGGTGCTTCCCCAAATGAGGTCAGCTCGGTGAGTATCCAGGGGGGTTCTTATTCCACAAAAATTATCTCCATGGGCAGCCCTGTGCCACTTGTTAATGGATTAACACTAGAAGTTCATTTGGATGTAAACTGAAATTAATTACACATTCAGTTTGGTCATCCATGTTTTCAGTCTGTCCTTCCTGCACAGAGACCAGGCAGACATTGCAGGACAGGACAGTTGGAGCTATTTGAGGGACCTGAATGACGGTGCTGAAATCAGGTTTTCTTTCTGGTTAATTGAAGGTTGTCCTTTTAAACATCATATTTTTAAAAAGCAAAAAATAATTTAAAATCTGTGTTAAAAACAGATTAAATAACACAACTAAGAAAACAATACAAATAAAGTTAATGTATTATGGCTTCATTTTTAAGCTCAGGAATGTAAATCAAGGTAATGCAGATATTAGGGAGGAAAAGGGGAGACCATGAATATAAAGGCTATAAGAATTCAGCCAAGTCACTATGAAAGACTGATAAAATTACAGCAACGATGCAGCTTAACAAAATACTGTCTTAAAACATAGCAATATTAAAAGGCAATAAATCAGATGCTCTGCCGGGGAAGGAGGGACAATCTCCTCCTGTATCAGTCAGATCTGATTTGATGGTACACTCACACAAAAATAATAAAATAAAAAAGGCAATAAATCATACTTAGAAAGGTCTAAATGTTAAATATAAAATATTAATATCTGAAAGAATACATTGATACATAAAATATTCAAACAGAAGAGCAAAAATTGTATAAATATATATTTAGAACTCATGTTTATTTTTCAGTGTATATTTAGAGCCATATTTTGTTTTCAATAATTATTCATTGAACTCCTTTTTGTCTGACTCTTCCTGTTGAATCCCTTTCTAAAATCCACGCAACTGCTTATGTAGGCACAAATGCACAAAATTCAGTTTCTCAGGTAATTCATGATGCTTTAAAGTCTTAGGAATATCCTTACCAACATCCATGATCATTGTACTACCTAAAATGTCTCATCTTAAAATGCGGAAGTTTTACTAGATCATCTCTTTAGCTTCTTCTAGCAGAGGAAATAGACGGTCCCTTGAGGATAGATGTGGGTGCTCAAATTTTAAGTGTAGTTGTGACTGACTCTATATGGCCCCTAGGGCATACCCTCAACTAAAGAGCTCAATGAGAGGTGATAGGAATGACCTCAATCTCTGTTTACTTTCACATAGTCCTTTCTCGGGACCACCACTCCCCTGGCCGTGTTTTGTCCTGTGGTGCCTTGTGTTTGCCCTGATCCTGGAGATTATGCTTCTCATGTGGGAAAGTACTCAAAATAGGACTGGGGAGAAGCTGCCTCCTCCAAGCAGAATCAGCCTTAATTACGTGGATGGATGATAACTTTTGAGACTTTCATTTGCTGATGTGGCACAGCTTAAAATAAGATGAAACAGCTGGTAAAGCATTCGTTAGTAATTGGAACATGAAATGGGTAAAGTAGGAATCAAAGAAGGTTGGAAATCTTCAGAAATGAAGTGTGACACATAAAGATTGATGTCTAAGGCATTCAAATGCAAAGAAAACCTGAAACTCCCTGCTGTCATGTCTGTTAAATTCAAAGCTACCCTACATCAGCTTCCAGGTCTGTCCATAGCAACAGGAGCAGACTGCCAGTCTTTCTCCCATGGAGCCAACACTGGTGGATTTGAACCACTGGAAATGTACAGCCTTTGAGGTATCATCAGACTATAGAAGAGGAATGATGTTGCATTAATTATCAAAAAATAACACTTTGAAATCTGCCCTCAGGGCTAGATAATACCCATGCACCAACTACGAAAGCCAAACATGAAGTAGTTGAAGATTTTTACCGACTTAGGCAGTTTTAAATCAATCAGGGCATGCATTCAAAGTGCATAAATAATTACTGGTGATTTGAATTTAGAAGTTGAAAGCCAAGGATTAATAATAGTTGGAAAATATGACCTTAGTTATAGAAACAATGCTAATGATCACAGGATAGCATTTTGCAATCCTAATGGCTTGGAAGTAATGTTAAGAAGCAGGACTATATGAGGAAGAACATGTCATCAGCACTGGAGGAAGAGGACTCATCAACAACCCATGATACACAGATGACATAACCTTGCTTGCAGAAAATGAAGGCTTCAGACACTTACTGAAGAAGATCAGATACTTTCAGTATGGATTACACCTCAGCATGAAACTAAAATTCTCACAGGTGGACATCATGGCAGATGGAGAAACTGTGGATGTTGTCAAGGACTTGATTTTACTTGGGTCCAAAATCAACACCCATCGAAGCAACGGTCAAGAAGTCAAAAGACATATATTGCATTAAGCACATCTGCTGCAAAGGATCTCTTTAAAGCATTAAAAAGCAGGATGTCACTTTGCAGACTAAGGCAGGCCTGACCCAACCCATGATATTTTCAGTCAGTTCAGATGCATGCGGAAGCTGGACAGGGCTTGTTCTTTTGCACTTTAAGTCAGAACTGACTTGCTATCACCTAACAGCAACAATTATGGTTTCTTCTTTAGAAATAACGTCTTTTTCAAAAGCTTAATAGGTGAAAATGTGTGTGGATCTTACTAGATGAAATACATAGGGATTGAATCAGCTACATCTGGGTAAAGTGGCAGTGATCAGTCTCATCAGTTAGAGTAAGACCATGAACCGACTGTAAATCTGTCACCATGAGGCATAGCCAACAGGATAACACCTAACAGCAACAGTATAAGCAAGTAGAAGTCAGGCAGTCAATAAGAAATAGCAAATCGTTGATGCGTTTATATTGTGATGTTGAAAAATATTGAATATACGAAAGACTGCTAAAAAATGTAAAAATCTATCTTGGAAGAAGTCCAGCCAAATGCTCCTTACCAGCTGGGATGGTGAGACCTTGTCTCACTTTGAACATGCCGTCACGAGAGACCAGACCCCAGAAAAGGTCATCATGCTTCTTAAAACTGGGGAGTCAGCAAAAAAAGAGGAAGCCCCTCAGTGAGATGAATTGACACGTTAGCTACATCAAGGGGGTGCAACACAGCGACAATTTTGAGGATGATAAGGAACAGGCAACATTTTATTCTCTTCTATTTAGACTTGCTTAACAATCACAACTTTCCCTTAAAAGCAGAATGTAAAATATACACATACCCTAATTTTGGGAGCTCTGATAGCCTAGAGGGTAAGGAGCTGTCCTGATAACTCAGTAGCAGGTAGTTCGAATCCACCAGCTGTTCTGCAGGAGAAAAATGGGCAATTTACAGCCTCTGAAAACCCACTGGAGGGTGAGCTATGAGACAGTTATGACTGGAAGGCAAATAAGAACAACCACCACCTTAACTCGGGTGATTTATCATTTTTATTTGCTTGATTATTATTCATCGAGGCGTATTTATTACTTTCACTCTTTTCATGAGGACAGTGGTAGAATTCTCACCATTTGTAGGGGAAATATGGGTCTGAATCCAGGCCAGTGCACTTCAAGCACGTCATTACCCATCCGTCAGGGGAAGGGTACATTTTGCCATGATTCTCTACATATTTCCAGACAACAACAAACGAGGGGGAAAGGTCTGAAAATCTACTTCTGAAAACCTAAGGAGCACAACAATCTGACTCTGTTGTGCACAAAGTCATCATGAAATGGGGACCGACTCAGTGACAGCAAAAGATCACAGTGTTTATTTAGTCACTGACTCAGAGAGTTCTTTGGACATGGCATTGCACTGCACTCTTTATAGTCTTAAAACTGCGTATGGTGACTTTTTCCACCCATTCGTTCCTGGTCTGTTCCCTTGTGACATTTCTTTGCTTGTCCCAGTAATATTTCCCCAGTTTTCATTTCAAGACCCACATGCTCAGTATTCTAGATTTAAAATTCCCCTTGCCTTTGTAGACATGCCCACTAACACATATCGGGGCCTGAAGAAAGCTTTATTTGAGCACAGGGATCTTGTTTTGAACTCTGATCAGATTCTGTCCACTGAGACCCTACTGAATGACCAGAAGGTGAGCCTGTGTATATGCAAGTGAATGAGGGAGCATTCCTTGCTTAGTCTTATGCTCTCTCTGCTTCTCTTCGCAGAATGGAACCACACCTTTGGCAATAGCCAAGCGCCTGGGTTACATTTCTGTAACCGACGTGCTCAAGGTTGTCACTGATGAAACAAGTGTGGTGGTATGTCTACTTCTCCCTCCTCTCACTTCCCTCTCAAACATGCTGCCAACCAATATCATGTCCCTATGGCTTAACCTCCCACAAGTGGAGTAAATTCTCTGGCTGGTAAGAAGTCTAAAGAATGGGAATGGTGGTTCCTCAGACATCAAATGAAGTTGTCCTGCCACCTAGTGGCCAGAGCAGTTGAGGCTGAGACCAGATGTAAGGAGATAAAAGCAAGATGATAATGTGGGAAGAGACTAGGGAAAGGGAAGCTGGAGTTTGCTGCTTATTCTCCTCTTGGTTTCTGCCACACAGCCGTTTGTTTCCAAGTTGAAAGCCCCATAGCTATTGTTTCCTTCATTTGAGATGTCTGGCTCCTCCCCACGGTCTCTGCATTGTGAGCTCCTGTGTTGGTAAAAGGGCCCAGTGCTTCATTTGGGCTGAATCCTCTGCTTCTTTTCATTCCAGTTAGTCAGTGACAAGCACCGGATGAGCTTCCCTGAGACAGTAGATGAGATTCTGGATGTCTCTGAAGATGAAGGTAAAGTCTGGGATAATGAGTCAGGCTGAAGGGGAAAGGTGAGGCCCTGAGCACTCACTCAGTCAGTGGTTCCTGACGCCCGCCATATTGCATTCAAGCGTTCTCATGGACACCCAAATCCTGCAGATCTAAATTGTAACCAGAGATAGCCACTTATAAAAAAGGTTATCTGTTATCAAAAATTCACCTTTAATATCATTTTCAGAGCAGGAAAATTTACAACTCAGAATATAAAATTCCATGAAGCTTCCTGAATAACTATGGTTGTATATATTTGGCTTGTATATCAAACTAGAAGGTAATCCTACTCACATCAATTATCAGAGCTACGAGGAACTATAATGAACTTCTGCGATGCTTTCCTTGTGCTCTGAACAAAGAACAAATTCTTGTAAATTCTGTAGGAATTTCTTCATATAAGTTGCTCTTCTAACGTCAGGGTATCAGTAAGATTTGGCGATATACCTATTATTATAGAAATACTTGAATTTCAGCATCCATGAACCACAGAATACTTTTAGTGTTTTTCCTTCCTGTTGTAATGCCTTATTTCCTTAAGTTTGAAAGTAAATCGTAAAAAAAAAAAAGAAAGTAAATCGTTATGAGGTAGAATAATGAGGCTGGACTGGATTATTGCTACAGTCCATTCTATCTGTGTAGCTCAGTGATGATATGACTTTGCCAGCTGGCTAGTGAAAGCTGTCCTTGTGTGCCCTTTGATAATATATATTTATGCCTCTCACTGAAACTGACTTCAGTCCTGTTCTTCCTTAAACTTGGCTCTTCTTTGCTTTCCAGGAACCGCTCATATAACTATCATGGGTATGAATCGCTTTCTGTTCCCTGTGGTCCTTTCTCACCAGAGTGCATTTCACCCTAAGCAACCCAAGCTCTCACTAATCCATCCCTGCTTTCCACCCTCCTCTGACGGCTAAGCCTTCTGGAGTCGGGAGCTTAACCACAAAAGGAAATTTACAATCATACTATCCATTCCCTGGCAGGTCGTTCCTGCCTGTCCATCTCTGTGTTCGTGCCCATGCCGCTGTGTTTGTGATAATAACTGCATGAGCTGTTGTTATTTCATTCTGTCAGCTCCAGGTCACAAAGCCAGAAAACTCACTGTTAAATGACAGTGAATGAGAGTACAAGGTCAAGGGCCCAGGCTCCAGCTCTAATTCAGACAAGGAGAGAGACACACAAAGAGGTAGTCGAGGTTACCAATAGCTGATTTACCCATAATTTGAACCTCTTTGTCATGGGCTTAGGAAATAATGAGGTCTTAGCTGTGATGATTAGGGGAAAATCCTACAGTCCTTCAAAATGAATGGTTTCAATTCCATTATAGTTGATCCTTCTGTAATGTACGGCATGGAAAGGGCTGGAAGAACTTTCTTTGGTGTCTCTCGACACTTGAGAAGGGCTGTTTGGAAGTAGGACTTGTTAAATTAAGAAAGTTATTCCTAGATATATATATATTTCCCCCCACTTTACAAAGCCTGGTACAAGCTAAAATGTTCATTAGGCTGCCCAGTGTATAAACCAGAGCTAGAGGAACAGGACTGGCCAGAGACATTGCTGATAATCCCCCATGAGCATCAGAGACCCTCCTCCACTCCTCAGGTGCAAGCAGTGAGAGAAGGACCAGGAAAAACACTTTTTAAGAAAGGACAAGGCGTCTGCTCTCTCCGTTCTGCCACTCACTTAAGCTCATGTGGTTCCAGGTGAAGACCTTGTTGGCTCCAAAGCTGAGAAGCAGGATTCCAGGGATGTCGATGAAGAGAAGGAGCTGCTGGAGTTCGTGCCTAAACTCGACCAAGTGTAAGATGTGCTCTCGTGGGATTTGGCCAGTACTCTCAGAGCCAGAAACAGCAGCACCAAGTTCAGGCTTTGGGGGTGCCTTTGACACTGACTGAATGCTGGGTCGGTTGGGCAGTGGGTCCAGATTTGTGTCAGGATTCTCTAGCCCTGTGCCTGAGCTGCAGAGAGGAGACACAGGCCTCCCTGCCGATGCCAAAAGCAGCTCTTCTCTCCCTATAAATTCTTCCCAGGTTTTCCCCTCCCGTCACTCACAGACATGCAGACATGCTTCACACCCTCCCACCACTGTCATGTACTCTCAGTTTGCCAATGAAAGTCCCACTGAGAAAGATTCATGCCTGGAAGGGTTATCAAACTAAATTCTAACACTGCCCATCTTCCTTGGCAGTGAACTACATGAGGTTAAACCCACAAAGGATCTGTGTTGCCTGTAACACCTTTCTCATTTCTTCATGTAACTGGAGATACATTTGGATACAGGAACATTTGGTGAATACATCTAAAATCTTCAACTTTTGAAAGACAGCAACACAGCTTAGTTCCATGTCCGATACAGAAGAACTCTGACTGAACAAGCAGGATGTGAAACTCTAAGGCCATTTTATCAGTTAGTACTTTCTGAACAGCTCTTGAAAAGAAATACAGAAAGTGAACCCTGACCACAAGAAACTTACAAATTGATTTAGTGGGACAAAAATATACACCATATGATCATACAGCAACACAGGATAGTAAGATACTGTGACCAGAGTGAAGGCTCCATTGACAAGGACAATTTGGAGCTACAATAAGGAGTGATCAGAATGGGCTGGCTCGCTGGAGAGACCCTCATTGGGGAAGCACATCCTTCTGCTATGTTTTGAAGGACATTTGGGATCTGGAGAGGCAGTGGGGAAGGGAAGAGGTCTGAAGAGAATAGCCAGCACATGGAAGAGAATAATTGTGATGCATGTGAAAATAAAGGGCTCAGAACGAGATTGGACAGATTATTATGGGCTATAGCCTGTTTGACTAGGGCCTTCCATGTAAGATAGGGGCCGCTTAGAAGGGTCACCTCTTTGACTTCCCAATGTTGCTGGCACACAGGGTGGAATCTCCAGCCATTCCCAGGATTCCTTGTGTCACTCCGGAGACAGTGGTGATCCGATCTGAAGAGCCAGAACAGGTAACAAGGGTTGAGTGTGCAAAGACAGTGATTGTTTGGAATGGCCTATTACGCCGTGATAGGAATTAACCATTGAAAAGCTTTTAGCATTTGCAAGATCCCATCCAATTCATGATTCCATGTGCTCTCTATAGCTCTTCATGCTGTCAGCATGATTATTATCCCATACATTAATGATTCGAGTGTCAGAAAGCCTTGAGGACTGCATAAAAAACCATGGACCTAGTCCAGTGAAGCCCAGAATTGACACCTGAAGCTCTGGTTCTGAAGCCGACGTTCTCACAGCCACAACCCCTGAGACCTGCTTTGTACAGACATGGAAACCAGCTCCGGGTTCTGGGGAGGGGGCCTCGCCTGAGGGAGAGGCAGTGAAGCTTACACCCTCTGTGAAGCTCCGGGAAGGCCATGCACTTCTCTGCTTTCCTTTCATGGCTCTGAACAGCTTCTGCCTCACCTCACTAAGTGGATTATTTGGATCCTAAAAGGTCACTATAGGTGTAAAAGGGCACTCTGGTGGCACAGCCCACAGGGAGTTGCACAGCTAACCCAAAGGCAGTGCTAGTTCAGCCCCACCAGCAACTCCTCGGGGGAGAAAAGATAAGCAGTTTCCTTGCATGTGATTTACAGCCTCTGAAAATCCTCAGAGGATCATCTACGAGGTCATTCAGACTCAAGAGAAATTAATATAAGTATAGATAGAAGAGTGATGTCAGAGATTTGCTCCAAATATGAGGCATTATTCATTGTAGTAACCTGTGTTGTGGCTTCTCGGATACTATTTTAATTTCTCTCTCTCTCTCTCATTTCTCTCTCTTTCTTTTCTCTCTCTCTCTCTCATTTCTCCTCTCTCTCTCTCTCTCTCTCTCT
>NW_006399945.1:3060934-3080373 GCF_000299155.1 Elephantulus edwardii
TCTCTCTCTCTCTCTCTCTCTCTCTCTCTCTCTGTCTCTCTCTCTCTCCCCCTCTCCTCTCTTCTCTCTTTTCTCACACACAAACACACACACACACACACACACACACACACACACACACTGGAATGTCAAAAAATTTAAATTCCTCTAATTTAATTGCACTAACAATTTAAAACCTTTTAGCAGTTACAAAGTCCTTTGCCCTTTATTTCTCAGGACAAGGAGATTTTTCAAGGGGAAAAAAGAAAGCCGTGTAATCCTGAAATTCCCAAAAGGTTGCGTGTGCCTGCTCTAAGGCTGATAGCTGCACCATGCATGTGTGTTTGCCAGCTAAGGCTGAGTTCTCCCCTGACACTCTGCCAGTGAGAGTAAGAAAAACCCAACCAAGAGGACCTGAGTCCTAATGTTCCTTACCAAATCGTTCGTCCCAACGCTTTAAGCCATTGACTCAAGTCAGTGGGCCCTACTGTGCATCCTGATTCAGTCAGAAACAGAGGAGGGTGGAGAGATGTAATACAGTATACCTAGATACATACAGATGTATGTTTTCACTGGGAAGAGTGGGCTCTGGTACATGAAACCAAATAGGAAAAATTACAGAATGGTGAACAATGAAGTGATAAATTGGAAGGTGTGAGTTCCTTTAAGAGTTCAGAGAAACAGGGGAGCTCTGGTGACCTAGGGGTAAGGAGCTGCAACTACAATCCCAGAGGCGCACGGTTCGAATCCACCAGATGCTCTGCTGGGGAAGGAGGGACAATCTCCTCCTGTACTAGTCAGATCTGATTTGATGGTACACACACAAAAAAATAATAAAATAAAAATTTTAAAGAAAAGAAAAGAAAAGAGTTCAGAGAAAGGAGGTTAGAGTCAATAGGAAGGATTTATGGAGGCACTAAGACATGAATGCATGGGATTGGAATGGCTGAGGAGAGGTACAAGACTATTTCAGAAAACTTGAGTGAACGCAGAATTGAGAATAATCCTGGAAGGTACAGGACCAGATTCAGGCCCTGCTGGATCTCATGCATCCTCATGAAGTCTGTGACCCCGTGCCAGTCAGCTGGGCCTGAATCTGCTCCTGGGAGTTGCCAGGTTCAGTGTCAACTCTGCTCTCACTCACGCTTTCCAGAATGCACTTGTGCAAGGCAGACCCATATCTTTGTGTTTTCAGGGTGGTAGGAAGTGTCCCATTTTATAGATGAGAAAATAAATAGAAAGCCCCGCAAGAACAGGGGGCTTGTTTTATATACTTAATGTATCCAAAATGCCAGCATTGTAAATAACTTAAAAAAAAACCAAACAAACCAACAACACACAATTGTCAACGAGTTAATTCTCATTGGTGGCCACCCCATGTCTGTCAGTGAAGATCTGGACACTGAGGGTTTCCAGTAGCCAGTTTTTTAGAAGTAGGTCACTCAGCCTTTGTTCCAAAGAACCTCTGGAGGACTTGAATCACCATCCGTTTGGTTAGTAACCATTTGGTCCACCAGAGGCTCCATACTCAACAGTTATTAGGTGATAGTGCAGCAGCTCAAACCCAGGGGCTGTAATACCGGCTTTGGGATTTAAAAAAAAATCTATCTAGAAAAGACTTCCTTGTGGGATATAACTGGAGAAAGAGGTGGAGAGGCCACCAAGTTTATGCAGCATTTGGGCATAGGGCCCAGAAGCCAAGCTAAGGAAGGAGTATGGACTTGCTCCATCTATTTAAAAATAGTAATAATAATAATAATAAAGAGCTCTCCTTGCATCTTAAGCCAAGGAGTGACAATGGATGCGGGAAAAAGCTGGTGCCCCCTTTTCGATCCAGGAATGTCCTCTTGTGGGTAGGTGAGTGGGCGAGCATTCAGCAGGAGTTCCTCCACTGGCCACTTGGTTCTGGCAGTGAGATGTTCCCAGTCCCTAGCACTGTCCCCAGCTGACCCGAGACGAGCAGTGTGGCCCAGGAGGTGAAAGGACAGGAGTGAGTGGGGTTTTTTTTCTCTTCCTTAGGCATCTAAAGAATATGATGAAGACTCCCTCATCCCCAGCAGCCCCGCCACAGAAACCTCAGACAACATCAGCCCCGTGGCCAGCCCGGTCCACACAGGGTGAGTCACCACCCTGGTGCAGGGGGACACCTGGGACTCTGGGGTGTCCTCCTTCTGCCCTTGTCTCAGAAAGGCTGAAAATGACCCTGTCTGTGCTCTTAGGTTTTTGGTGAGCTTCATGGTTGATGCCCGGGGAGGCTCCATGAGAGGAAGTCGCCACAACGGCCTGAGGGTGGTGATCCCACCTCGGACCTGTGCTGCACCCACCCGCATCACCTGCCGCCTGGTCAAACCCCAGAAGCTGAGCACACCACCCCCACTGGCCGAGGAGGAGGGCCTGGCCAGCAGGATCATTGCCTTGGGGCCCACGGGGGCCCAGTTCTTGAGGTGAGGGATTGCTCTTGCTGGGTACGCATGTGCAGAATGCGCTCCCAGTCAGTGCCGGCCCCACTGGAGCCATAGAGGAGCCCCTGCAGCCGTGCTCAGACCACCCGATACAGGCTTGGAGCCCACACGGAAGCAGAGCCGGGAGCTTGATCCCTCTCACCACCTGTCCCTATCTCCATTAGAGAGGTCCTGTACCGCTGGAGTGTAATACCTCTTGCTATGCCAGTCTAGGTAGAAATGGAGTAGAAAGAAGGATTTCTTGGGAGGCTTCATGAGGTTACTCATTTAAGGACTAAAATAGTCCCACGAGAAGGCAGACCCAACAGCAGTGCCCTCAAAACAAGATGAATGAGCTTCGGGGTTATTTTCTCCTCAGCAAACCAAAGTTCTCTTTGTAGATTTTTTTTTATTTTTTTTTTAAAAAAAAGGCAGCTCAAGCACGTTTGGGTGTACTACTGTTCCAGGCAGGTCTTGACCAAGTTTCCCCCCTTTTCCATCCCAGTCCACTCTCCTGTCCCACCTCCATGTCACTCTCCACCTTTTATTTGTAAAGCAGCCTATAGAGTGATTTTCCCTTCCCGAGTCAATGGTATAGTCTGCCCTTTAGGGATGAACTAGCTGAGGCCCAGGCATTTCCGTTTCAGGCCCAAGGGCAGAAAGGGCTGAGCTCACTTTCCACTACTCTGAGAGCTTGGTGGCAAGCAAGCGGGGCTGTGGGACATCCCAGGCACCCAAAAGCTAGTGCATTCCACCTGAGAGGTCTGCCAGCAGGTGGGGAGGTGGGCCTGACTGCCCTGCCCACCTGCTCATCCCTGTGTCCATGATAGACATGTCTATATTTTACCTCAATTCTCTGCTCTGTCCCTGCCCCCAGCCCGGTGATTGTGGAAATCCCCCACTTCGCCTCCCACGGCCGCGGGGACAGAGAACTGGTGGTTCTGAGGAGTGAAAATGGCTCTGTGTGGAAGGAGCACAAGAGCCGCTATGGAGAAAGCTACCTGGATCAGATCCTCAATGGGATGGACGAAGGTGATAACCCCTGAAGGTGCCCGGGGAGGATGCTTGCTCTTCCTGGAGATGAGATTTGAGAGTAACCTCAGTGGGATGGACATTTGACACTGCCGATCATTTTGGGATGGGCATTTGAGGCTGCCTGGGGCTTGAGGGACCCTGAAAGGCCAGAAATAGCCCAGTTTGACTAAGCTCCAGGTGCCTAGAATATCTGAATGGACACTTGGCCCTCATCTGCAGGTCTCAGCACCTTCACTGACCTCGACCCAGGCCTTTCTCTTAGCTGAATC
Source organism: Elephantulus edwardii (assembly GCF_000299155.1). Lineage (NCBI taxonomy): Eukaryota > Metazoa > Chordata > Mammalia > Macroscelidea > Macroscelididae > Elephantulus > Elephantulus edwardii. The sequence continues at coordinate 3,064,659 of NW_006399945.1, forward strand.
CCGGGGGGAGGGCAGATGCATCTAATCAAGATTGAGGAGGCTTTGGGGACACAGTGCGGTGGTGACCCCATGGTGAGAACACTGTGTGATCGCAGAGCTGGGCAGCCTGGAGGAGCTGGAGAAGAAGAGGGTGTGCCGTATCATCACCACCGACTTCCCCCTGTACTTCGTCATCATGTCACGGCTCTGCCAGGACTACGACACCATCGGCCCCGAGGGAGGCTCTCTGAAGAGCAAGCTGGTCCCCCTGGTGCAGGCGACCTTCCCAGAAAATGCTGTCACCAAGAGAGTGAAGCTGGCTCTGCAGGTGACACGCCCTCCCAGGCCAGTTGGGACACCTTCTTCTTGGAGTCCATGGGGGAGTGGAAGGTCTCTCACCCACGGGAAGAGGGTGCCTTGTTCCCATGGCCCCAGTTCTGCAGCCCTTTACATTCCAGCATCAGAGCTGGTCTTCCACCCCAAGAGAGGATAGGATGGGGTGAAGATGAGGCGAGTGTCGTGTTAACGTGCAGAAAGCCCCAGATAAGGCATAACACCTCACCACCAGCTGAGCTCAGGAGAGGGGGTTCCAGAACCTTCCTGGAGACTGTCAGGTGGAGCAGAGGAGAGGTGGTGTCCTGGGAATGGGAGGCAGCTGTGCAGAGGGGAGAAGCCAGAGTGGAGACGATAGGATCATTTTGTGGTGAGAACTGGGACCAGTGGCACAACCAGTAGCTGTGAAGACCTGGAGAGGAGCTCTACTCTGACTTGATAAGCTCCACTCCCCGCTTGGGGACTCTGTGGCCACCTCCTGTCCAGCAAACTCCTCTCCTGATCTGGAGCTGAGCATCCTACCTTTAACATTCTCCAGGCCCAGCCCGTTCCCGATGAGCTAGTTACCAAACTCCTGGGCAACCAGGCCACCTTCAGCCCCATTGTCACTGTGGAACCCCGGCGCCGGAAGTTCCACCGCCCCATAGGCCTTCGCATCCCGCTCCCTCCATCATGGACAGACAACCCTCGGGACAGCGGGGAGGGCGACACCACCAGCCTGCGCCTGCTCTGCAGTGTAATTGGTGAGAATGTGCTTCTGTCCTCCCTCACCCCACTTCTTCTCTGGCCAGAGCTCCTTCCCAAATGTGAAGTGGGAGCCGGGGAGCCAGCCCTGTACTCATCGTTGATGTCTTCTGGGGTGGTGTGCTCTTGGAAGAGAGAGGGAGGTGACATCTGAATTAAACTCCAAACCCTGTGTGAGAGCCCCTAGCCCCTGTGGTCTGCAGCAGATGACCAGCAGGTGAAGGGTGGAGCGAGAAAGTAAAGTGTCCAGAGCCACAGACAATGCGAGCCCCAGCCAGATATGCCCGTTTCTGCCTCTACATCCAGTTCTGGACGTTTGTGTAGGCACCTTGTAAAGAAATCCTCTCAGTCCCACTTCTGTTCCCATTGCAGGGGGAACCGACCAAGCCCAGTGGGAAGACATAACAGGTACAACCAAGCTGGTGTATGCCAACGAGTGCGCCAACTTCACCACCAATGTTTCTGCCAGGTGAGGGGCTATCTCAGTCCAGCTAGTGACCCCTAGTCCCCAGATAAGGGGAATTGGTGCTGTCCAGGCAGACAGCACCCTCGAACCTCAACATTGCCCCTCATTCCTTCACTCCCTCTCTCCACTTAGAAAAAACTGTCCTGGGGTACCAGGAGCATTAAAACTCAAACTCCTTGACATCAAGTTAGAACCAACTCATAGTTGACCCTGCAGTGGATTTTTGAGAGCCTGTATATCACATGAGAGGAAATTGTGGCCTTTCTCCTAAGGAGCTGCTGGTGGATTCAGGCCACCAGAAGGCTGTGCCTTTGGGCTGGTTGGCCTCCCGTATAGACAGTTCCCATCTGGGTGGAGGTGAAGCTCTTCAGTGGGCATCTAAGAACATACTTTATAACTAAACCAGTTGATTCTAACTCCTGGAGACCCCATGTATGTATGCGCTGTGCTCCACAAGGATTTCAGTGTCTCTTATTTTTGGAAGTAGATCACTCGGTCTTTTTTCCAGGGTGCCTCTGAGTGGATTTGACCCTCCTACTTTGCATAACAGCCAAGTGCCTTCCCTACCTGAGGATTCCACTTAATAAGGAGCCCTCCCTTTCTAGGTTTTGGCTGTCGGATTGTCCTCGGACTGCTGAGGCCGTGAACTTCGCCACTCAGCTGTACAAGGAGCTCACTGCGGTGCCCTACATGGCCAAGTTTGTCATCTTTGCCAAGATGAATGACCCCCGAGAAGGGCGGCTTCGCTGTTACTGCATGACAGACGATAAAGTAGACAAGACTTTGGAGCAGCATGAGAACTTCATTGAGGTGGCCCGGAGCAGGGACATCGAGGTACGGCTCCTGCTCCCTTTGTTCCCGGCCACTCTCACAGCCTCCTCATGTCTCACATCGAGACAAAAACCTCTGGAGCTTGGATTCCCTGGGAACATCGTGACCCCACTGTGACCCACACTGTGATCCACTGTGGTTAGGAAACCTTACCTCTGTGGTGGAGGTTTCTAAGCTGTGTCTCTTAGATTCCATTCTCTTTACTTACTAATATTTTTATCATTCACCTACGTTCCCTTTCTGAGAAATGTCCCAAAGAACCTTTGACAAAAGCGAGGAAGGTTTCAATGTGCATAGAAAGCAGCAGAGCCTATGAATTGTGATGGTTGAAAACGAAATAAGAAAAACTCATTGCTACTGAGTTGGCTCCGCTCATAGGTGACTGTGGGTTCCTGAGGCTGTATGTTGCTCAGGAGGAGAGATTTCCCATCTTCCTCCATGGGAGTCGCTGGTGGGGGTGAGCCAGCAGAGGCGTGGCCTTTGGGGAGCAACACGGCTCCTTACGGACCACGCCCCCACTGTTGCTTTGTGATGTTCAGCAGCCGCCATTTATCGAGCCCGTAGGTACCAACCCCATTGCCACTGAGTTGATTCTGACTCATGATGACCTCCAGCTTTCCAAAATTGCCAATCGACAGAGGGGCACTCACTGCCCGCCCTTCTCCCGAGGAGCAGCCGGTGGATTCAAAGTACAGATCTTTAGGTCTACAGCCCAACATGTAAAGTGTTCCGCTGCCCGGTCTCCTTTCAGAGGCACTTATTCTCTTTGGGCCTGAATTTCTCAACTGTGAAATGAGTTGAGGGGCCCTGGTGGCACAGTAGTTAAAAGCACTCAGCCGCTAACCTAAAAAGGTTGATGGTTCAAAACAGCGAACTGCCTCTGCAAAGTAAGAAGAGTCCAGTAACCCTCCGAGGCAGTGCCCCTCTGCCCTGTAGGGCTGCTGTCAGTCAGAATTGGTTTGTCAGCAATAGGTTTGGTTTGGGGCTTTGGTCAAATAGGTTACTACTCAGTTGAAAACGTTATATAGACACCTGGGATCATTATCATGTAGTTGTTGTTGTTGTTGTTGTTGTTGTTGTTGTTGTTGTTGTTTGAATAATGTCAAGTCAGACCAACCCCTAGCTGCCTTCCACAACAGCGGGTTTTCATATGGGAGAAGATGGCCCATCTTTCTCCTGCAGAGCAGCTTGCTGATGGATTCAAACTGTGTGCCTCTGGGTTGGCAGCACAACTCTTTACCACTAAGCTACCAACACTCCCTAGTATGGGTGAAATTAAAAATATAACATGGTCCTTCTCATACTTCTCATAAATCTAAAATATGTGGATGAACATAAAGTGGATTCACGTTTTTGGAAGCCAAATTCTAATATGTAGAATACTCTACTAGCAATTAGCAATCCTGTTGATTTTCAAAACCTTTCTATTATAAAAATGGCTCAAAGTGAGGAAGCATGCTTCATTCACAATACCTTTGGAAAGAAAACATTTTCCAAAACAGAATTTCTTAAGAGTAAGCTATCTGTGTTCCTTTGAGGAAAGGGTGTATGTATTTGGGAAGGGAACCATCAATGTGTAAAGTCAGGTTGCCTAGACATGTCACCTCACAAGTTGCATTTGCTTTTTTCTTCCTACAGGTTCTAGAAGGAATGCCACTATTTGCAGAACTCTCTGGGAACCTAGTACCTGTCAAAAAAGCTGCCCAACAGCGGAGTTTCCACTTCCAATCTTTTCGGGAGAACCGTTTGGCCATCCCTGTGAAGGTGCCAGCCTCGCTTGCTAACCTCTCCTCTGAGTCAGGAAAATGTGGGCAGCAGAAGTCTCTAAACCTGCTGTGCTGGTGGCCTGTAAAACAGATCCCTGAACCTTCTGTGTGATTGGATTTAGGTGCGGGACAGCAGTCGAGACCCAGGAGGCTCCTTGTCATTTCTGCGCAAGGCGATGAAGTATGAGGACACCCAGCACATTCTCTGCCACTTAAACATCACCATGCCTCCCTGCACCAAGGTGAGTTGGTTGGTCCACCTGGTGAGGACCTTCAGCTAAAGGTGATGTTCCCTCAGAACATCCCCAGACAGATCCAGATTGAGCTCTTCCACAAGCTTCTTCCTATTGAAAAAGCGGCATTTGATTTCCTTTAGGTACAGAAAGGTTCTTTGCTCTTCTCTAAATATTTATTTGCCTATGGCTTAGCAGAGAAAACATGCAGAGCTAAGTTACACTGGCCGTGTCATCTGAAGCGCAGACCATCAGTGTCACAGTAGGCAAGGCACGTTTGCTTCATGAACCTGAGCTCTCGAAGCTCAGAAAGGTTAGAAGGAACCTTCAAAGCATCCTTCTTGGCTTCCCTCCTCTGAGGCCTCAGAGGCTTAACAACAAGACCCAATTGCTCAAGGTAGTTGATTAGAACTACCCTTGGGTAGTTCTAATCAAACCTCTTTTCCATGAGCTTGCTCATTTCCCCAGGGGTGCCAGACCCTCAAAAGCAGGGCACCCTAATATCCTCAGCCCTGCAAACAAAAAGGTTTTTTGAGCTCTGCAACAGGTTATTGACCAAGTATGTGCATTCACTGCTACCTGTAAGAATATCAGAGTTACCACCTATATGAGAGACTTGGGAGGGATCATGGTGTCTCCATGTCTTTTTATTATTGGCGTTCTCTTGTGGTCGCCTTCCCAATCATTAGCCTCCCCATTAAGCTGGAAAAGAAGCAGGGTTCCTGTCACACACTCCTGACTCAAAGTCTCGGTCTTGAGAGCCACCGTGAACCAGCTTCTGCTTCAGAAGAGGATCTCTTGCAGCCTGGGCAAGTGTCTGTGTGCTTCCCATAGTGCCAAGCACTAAGCTGACAGCCTGGAGCCAGTATCAGAGTTGGATCCTTTAAGCAGCAAGGAGGAAGCTCTAGTGGGGTGTCCACTAAGAGTAGTGCTGCTAACCTGACGGTGGCCTCTCTGACGGTTTGGATCCACCGACGGCTCCAAGGCTGAAATATGGACAGTCTCCTCCCATGTGATTTACAGCCTCTGAAAATCCACTGACGGCTCAGCTACGAACCAATTCCAACTCTACACCTACGAGTTGAGTTGAGTTGAAGTAAAAAAGAATCCAAACTTGGTTTTGAGTTTGAACTTCGGCTCCACTACTTGTTAGCTGAATGACCTCGGACAATTTACTTAACTTTCTCAGTGCCTCTGTTTTCCATTAATGAAATGGGAATAGAAGCAATACCTAATTCATAGGTCCTAACCAGGGCTTCACTCCTGATGAGTGCAACAGAACTTTGCCATTGTTATTATTATTGATAAGATAGATGAGCTTTTTCAACAATTCTTTTCTCTCATCTCTTGTTCAAGTTTTTTTGTTTGTTTGTTTTTATTGTTTTTTTTAACTGGGTTGTTTACAGTGTTCATATACACTGTATTTCACACTATTCTTCATTCACATTGTGTTCCATACAGTAACTCTCATGCATTACGCTTTATAAAACCAATCACCATTGGACCTAGCCCATCAGTACCCTGTCTTTTCATCCAGATCTTTCCCATTTCCTTGCCCCCACCTCCACCCACCAAACTATGAAACCCTGTGGTTTCACCACTACCCATCCTCAGCCCACCCTCCCTTTTTAAATTCCCATATATGTTTCACTAGTTATCCTTCTATTTTTACAATAATGGTCTTATGCAGTGTTTTTCTTTGTGAGTCTGCATTAGTTCACCCAGCCTCTCTCCCAAGTTACAAAGTATTTTTCAAAATCAGTGCTCCTGCATGCTGCGTAATATTCCATTGTGTGAATGTACCACAATTTCTCAATCTATTTGATTGTGGTTGGACATTTGGGCTGTTTCTGTATTCTTTGGTGAATAATGCTGATATGAACAATGCTGTACAAATCCCAATTTGTGTCTCAGCTCTCATTTCCTTGGTGTCCAATTTCTTTTTGTTATGCATCCAAAGAAGTGGAGCTACTGTTTACCAAAACCAGAGACATGTCATTCTCCACCTCCACAACAGAAGGGCTCAGATCCTCTTTGCTGAGACCAGGGAATAGCTCAGGACTCAAGTCACCCTTTCCTCTCCATTCTTCTGCAGGGGAGTGGAGCTGATGATAGAAGAAGGACTTTGACACCGTTGGCCTTGCGATACAGCATTCTCAGTGAATCAACGCTGGGTATGGCCCTCTTTATGCTGATATATGCTCACTCTTTCCAAGAAAATTGTGAATGAGATCAAATTCCCTCCCCCTGGCAAGGACTGTAGAGACTTAATAGGTGATTTGAGCTCATCTTGCTGAGATGAGGGCCGGTGGTTTGAACCCCCCGGCAGAAGGAAGTCTGTATGGTCTTCTTCCATAATGTCTGCAGTCATGACGATCGTATGGAGCATGATTCTACTCTGTAACCCATGAATCAGAATTGACTTGGTGGCAGTGGGTTTACCAAGGGGTCTGTCATTGAGGAGGATTTATTCAGCCCACTATGGACACAGGATGTTGAGAGTTGGCACCGATTTCCACCTGGCCCTCACAGTATACCCTGTCCATCCAGGGTACACTGATGCCCATCGTGTGGCCTGACCATGCACCAGCTGTCATTCTCCACACTTGCCAAGGTTGTACTAAGATTACCTAATGAATTCCTCTGCTTCTTTCTTTCCAGGATTCCTCAGCGGGACAGATCGTGCAGACATGAAAATGGCTATCATATCAGAGCACCTTGGTCTCAGCTGGGCAGGTAAGCCTGGGAATTTGGGATGTTCAAGCACTCTGTTTCATGTACCCTTATGAGGGCTCCCACTTGAGCTGCTGGTGAAAATGTTCCCGAGGCCCTCTTCACCCCTCTGCTGTGAAAGAGTGATGGTCTCGCACAAGTCTGTTGCTCAAGCAGAGTGTGCATGCCAGCAGGAAGGGGGCACGCTCTCCTTCCTCAGATTCTCTTTGGTTTCCCCTCATCCGCCTTTGATAATCTAGGAGGCCTAGATTATCTACCACATCTCTTTTTGCTGATGGGAAAGCAGATCCACCTAAATAGAGTAATATTGTTGTACAGCTTGTGACAGAGGCCAGAGAAACACCACTGACCAGAAGAACTATGCCTCCTGGCTAGCAGTCCCCTGCTCCTTCGGCTGCCTTCATTGTCTCCCCAAAGTCTGGTCTCTTGGAGGGAGAGGCAGGAAGAAAAGGGAAAAGATTTTATTCCCCCCTATTAATATCTTTGGCTGTAGTGGAAGTTTACCAAAAAAATCCATCAACAGTGGGAGTGGATTTTATTTAAAGGGAGATCAGTGGACAAAATTACATTAAAAATAAAAATTCTCACTTTTAAAAATTGTGGTTTATTTTAATCCAAACACTGATCCTGTGACTTAATTTCCCATTTTTCTTGGCTAACTTTTCATATGAATGAACACCCACTCAGTCACCCCATAGAGTACTTTAGACACATCCAGAAATCCAGGGACAATTCATTCACTAAACCGTCATAGCTTTACTGCTCTTCAGAGGCCCTGGGTGATGCAAATAATTATCACACTCTGCTGCAAACCCAAAGGTCCCCAGGTCAATTCCATCTGAGGATTTTTGGGGGGAAAAGTCATAGAAAAATCATTTACTACTGAAAGTCATGGAAAACTCTAAGAAATATGACTCTGATGTATGTAGAGTTGCCATGGGACAGGCTCTGTTGAGTGGCCGCTGGTTCATGCTCACTGGGTTCTGCTACGTCTTGGGGTGGGGGTGTAGGCGTGGTGCGTGGCTGTTCTGATTCTCATCATTGCTTTCCCTTGAATCCTCCTCATCCTTGAAAGTAAACTGTGAGGCTGTTTTTCCTTTTAAAGCACCTGTGAGATATAACAATAAAAATAATGGGCAAGAGGAGGGGGGAAGGAGCGCTAACATTCCATGTTATTGCCTTGCATTTAGATGGTAATTTGTATTTTCCTTTTAAATGTAAATAATACCTTTCCCTGAAGAAACATAAATACAGAGACACAGAGTTACCTCAGTGCATTCTGGTTATAATTGATTCTTGGGAGAAGGAAGTGGCATTTGCAAACAGGAGTGTGACTAGGAGGAACTGGCAGGCTCAGGGATGCTCCTGGCTTTTACATTCACTTGCTCTGTGACCATGGACAGCTTGCTAACTTAGCCGAGACTCAGTCTCATCTCCTCACAGTCGGTGTAGTGGAGAGAAAAAGGCATTCATTGATTCATTCATCCGCTATTTTTTGAGCACCCTATATTCAACCCATTTTCTAGGAATGCAAAGATGTGAGTGATTGCATTGCCCTTAGTATTTTTTGGTAGGTTTTTTGTTTGTTTGTTTGGTTGGTTGTTTTTTTTTAAAAACCACATCAAGTCAAACTCCTTGCTGTTGAGTTGTAACTGACTCATAGCATGTCATCCAGTGGGTGTTCAGAGGCTGAAAGTCCCGTGGGAGGAGCTCCATCTTCCATGGAGCTGCTGGTGGATTCGATCCAGCAGAGAGGCTCCACCTCCGGTTAGCAGTGCAGCTCCCTACGGACTGTGCCACCAGAGCTCCCTACAGCTCAAACTCATTGCCATCAGGTTGGAAACTGAATACTCACAGCTGACCCTACGCAGGGTTTCTGAGCCTGTAAATCACACAGGAGGAAGTTGTCCATATTCCTCCCACAGCCGCTGGTGAATTTGAACCTCCAGACAGGCACCTTCTTTAGGTTAACAGTGCAACAACATGCTATGGACTACCCCACCAGAGCTCCCTGAGAAATGATAGTCTAAAGGAGAATGATTGCTGGAGTGTCTGTACTTCCCAAATCCCTCCCCCGTGCGCGCGCGCGCGCGCGCGCACACACACACACACACACACACACACACACACACACACACACACACACACTGCTAGCCTGTGAACTGGAGCTGAGCTAAATAGGTCTAAATTGGCTCGTGTCTGGTCTTCTCTTGCAGAATTGGCCCGGGAGCTGCAGTTCAGCGTGGAAGACATCAACAGGATCCGAGTAGAAAATCCCAACTCCTTGTTGGAGCAGAGTGCAGCCTTGTTGAATCTCTGGGTCATCCGTGAAGGACAAAATGCAAAGAGTCAGTACCTTTAACATAAGGAAGGCTTCTCTTTTCAAAGCTTATGCCGCCAGGACCCACTTCATCAATTGTCATGTTAACCTTTTGAAAGAATCAATTTCTCTCTCTTTCATAATCTGTCTCTCTCCCTCCCTTTCCCTCCCTCCTCTCTTTCTCTCTTCTCTCTCTCTCTCTCTCTCTCTCTCTCTCTCTCTCTCTCTCTCTCTCTTTCTCACACACACACACACACACACACACACACAGTCTTAGTGCTGCTGTAATAGAAATAACAGTACTGATGACTTTAAAGAGACACAGTTCTTTTCACACAGTTCAGGAAGCTACAAGTACAAATTTAGAGTGAGGCTCTAGGGTGAGGTCCTCTTTGATCTCTTCCGGTTTCTGATTGTCTTTGGTAATCTTCCTATAGTGTCTAACTTAGCCCAGGTGTGCCTGTTTATATCTGTGTTGCTGTTTAAGTCACTCAGCAGTAATTAGATTTGGAATGCTCCCCACTCATATGGCATCATTAACATAACAAAAACAATTCTATTTCAGAATGAGATTACCTCCACAGAGTTAGACTTGCAGCACATTTTCGTAAGGGACGCAGTCCATAACACATACATGCGTGTGTGCGCGCGCACACACACACACACGCTGTTACACACGCCTGCTTCGTGGTCACCAGATTTTCTAAGCAGCCCTATCAGGTTATCAGAGAATTTTGGTCTCAGTCTTTCTCCTATCCTTAATATAAGAATTGCACCAAGACCCCTACATTACAGTATGTATTTCAGGGGTGTGGCTCATCTTTGAAAGCTTTCTGTTGAAACTCTTGAACAAATGAGTACTATCCTCTCAGGACAGATTTCTCGGGAGCTTACCCCATTGGAAGCCATCTTATGGGGACATCATTTCCTCTCACCCAAAGGAAAGATTGATCTTACACCAAACTTCCACCCAAAAAGATGCTAAAAAGAAATAGTGTTTCATTTGCATCTCAAATCAGCTGACAAGGATCCAGCATTTCAAAAGGACATGGTCCACTCCCTCTCATCCTCATTTTCTTGTAGTAGTACCCTCCATTTACAAAAGCAAGCTTTCTATGCTTCAAAATTAGCCACTGTTAGCCTTTGGGGGAAAAATTGTTTAAGTGCTATGAAGAAAAGAAAAAAATTCCCCAAGAGGTAGTTTATTTTGATTCCTACTAAAGAGGGATGCCCCTGTCTTCTGAAAATAGAAACCATCTCCCATCTCACATCCTCCTCTCCTGGCCCGATTTTCAGAGCCCATGCCACTTTCCCTTGCTGCCCTACAGTAATGAGAATTCGCTGCCTAAGCTCCTGTTCTCATCTGCTCCCTGACAGTGGAGAATCTCTACACAGCCCTGAGGAACATTGACCGCAGTGAGATTGTGAATATGTTGGAGGGCTCCGGCCGACAAAGCCGCAACCTGAAACCAGAGCGGAGGCATGCTGACCGAGACTACTCCTTGTCGCCCTCTCAGATGAATGGTGAGTGTCTTCTGAACGAGGTGTGAGGTGTGGGCAGAGCTGGGCCCTCCCTTCCAGGAGTCAGTGCTTAATGCCCTCTTTACATGAGATTTCGTCCCTTCCTGTCTCTCTTTCTTTGGTGGGAGGTCTTTAGCACGTAACTCCCAGAGGTGAGGGAGACAGCTGTGCACTGGGAAGGCTGGCAGACTCTGTAGTGCCTCCAGCCTCTGTAAACATGTAGAGAGAGGCTCCTGACCATCAGTGACCAGGTTGGGTGCCTAACATGGACTGAGGTAGCACGAAAGAGCTTGCCCCTGTTTGTCTGCAAACTGTATAGCTCTGAACAAAGTGTGGGTCCTCTTGAGGTTCCATTGTCCCCATCTAAAAAATAAGGAGTCACAGCTATGTAATATTTCTGTTTTAAACACCAGTAACTGAGAAGAAAAGGACTTAGAAATTCTTGCCCATGGCCTGATGTAGATAAGCTGGATAGTGTTTAAAAAGATCCTTATGTGGTTGCATCTGTGAGGCTCAGGGAGCTCAGGTGGACTGGAGTATAGGAATTGTGCTACCAGTCCAAAGGCAGCCAGTTCAAATCCAGCAGCAGCTCAGAGAAAAATAGACATTCTCCTCCCATGTCATTTACAGCCTCTGAAAAGTCACTGGAGAGTCAGGTCGGAGTCAGTTCCGACTCAGTGCAAAGAATTGTGAGGCTAAGAGGTTTACTCCTTTTGAGTCCAGTCTCTTTTTCTTTGTATCTCTCTTTCTTTCTCTCTCTCTCTCTCTCTCTCCCTCCCTCCCTCTCTCTTTCTTTCTTCCTTTCTTCCTCCCTCTCTCCCTTCCTTCCTTCCTTTTTCCTCCCTTCCTTCTTTCCTTCCTTCCTTTTTTCCTTACTTCCTTCTTTCCTTCCTCTTCCCTTCTACCCTTTTTGCCTCTCATCCTTTTTTTTATATGGGTCAGCATAGCAGAAGCTTTGATGTGACTCAGCCCAAGGAAGAAGAGTCCAGGGAAGCCATTGACTTTTGCCCTCAACTTCCCACTGCTGTTTCTTCTTGTGGAGGACAGCAATTCTTGAAGCAGCAGTGGAGTCACCAGTTGCATGAAGAGCTGGGCCCTGAGGTTTACCTCCTCCTCCTCTCCTCATGCCCCCTTTCTGGTCCTCACACTCCAGCCAGTGGGTGTGGACACACAGCGGAGGCCTCACTTCAACACCAGTTCACTGGGGTGGGAACTTTGTAGGTCTGGAGGTCAGAGGCTGGGGTTCTAGTCCCTTCTTTCTGGCCAACTCCCTGTGTGGCTGAGTCATTTTCTTTTCTTTACAATCTGGAGGTCAGATTAGAGCCCTTGCAGAGCTTGAAAGGGAATTCTGTGAAATCCCTTACTCTGGAGCCTACTATGTCACCCTGGAACCTACATCATGACACTCTCCAAGTGCCCAGTTTTAATGGACTTCACAGGCCATGTACACTTGCACTGTTATCTGGTACATTCAGCCACCAGTGAGTTGGAAAGAATGACCATGGATGAGTTCTAGGTGAGGCTGGGCACTGAGCCTCCTTCTACGAGGTCCCCTGCCAGGTGGACTCTGTGCATGTCAAGCCCCTCATACTTCTCTCTCTCACTCTGTCCTGTGTCACGTGAAACATGCCATCCAGTGCCCCTGGGGACTGAGCTCATCTTATGTCAGTCATTTCCTGTCCCCTTTCTCTTCTACCTCTGACCTCATCTTGACCTCTAGTGTGCTCATTGTTGTACACCGCTGCCTCCACTGTCTCCAGCTCAGTCCCATGTCAGGGGCCGTCAGCCTCCACTAGGTGCATGTCAAGAAAGACTCCCCACCCTCTGTCCCTCACCCATCTCGTTGCTGCATCTGTGGGCGTCCATGTATGTGCATTGTGTGTGCTCAGGAGTCTGTTCTTGTGTCTCCTTGTCCTAGTTATATGCTGTGCACCATCACTCCTCAACCCACTTTAGAGGGCTCCAAGACTCTGGCACACACACGCCCTTCCCGCAGGGCACCTGGCCTGAATAGTGGCCTGAGACTGCAATGTAGATCCCTTTTATAGAGAGAAGGTTAAACAGTAGAGGTCCACTTCAAACTCTGGAAAACTCATGTCATTGGACACTTTTTCTTTCCTTTTATGATTATTGATCATTTGATAGGGTTTTACTTTTACTGTGCTTTTTACTGTGGTAAATAATAAAATTTGCCATTTTAACCATTTAGGTTAAGGTTTCTAGTGACTCCAGGGCTGTTTCAGTAAAGTCAAACCAACACATTTTATTAAGGGTGGGCACCCACAGGACAAGATGCTGCTGGAATCCCCTGAGTATAAAATAAGGTAATTATGGCCCCACACATTTGAGTCTTTTTTGGGCATAGGACTCAGCTCCCATCAGAACTAGAGACTGTAGCACTTCGTCCATGTCTAAATATCTCTGTGGCATTGTCTCTATGTGCTTCAAGATCAAAGACACTCTGAGAGATCATTTGGCAAATTGTTTAGACCACCAGTTACATACTAGGCTTAAAGACATGGAAAGCCAGGCAGTTCTCACTTAAAAAAAAAAAAAAGCTAAACTCTTGTCATCTTAGACATTCTGTTAGAAGAGCCAGACAATAACATAATATGTAGCTTAATGACAGTATTCTTGCAGATGATAAGAAATATGGAGGGGGAAAGCCTATGTAAGGGGGAGATCAGGAGTATTAGGATTGTAGAAATTAAATAGTATATGGGCAAGAGTGAGTATTTGAGCATTTAAGGAAAGACTTAAAGGAGATGAGGAAGAAAGCCATATCAGTATCTAGGGAAAGAACATTCTAGACAGAATATAGCCAGTTCCATGACCCCACGGTGGGAACAGAGGTTAGGAAATAGAAAGGGCAGGCGAAGAGGTCAAAAGGGTAGCAGGAGGCGACGCCTGTAGATTATTGTAGAGACATTAGATTTTACTGGGAATGAGATGGAAATGCCATTGGAGGATTTTGTTGCTTTTTTTTTACTATTATAATTGAATATTTCTGTATGTCCCAGCTTCTTCGTCCAATCTCAGTAAGCCCCTTCTGAATTCCATTCTCAATCTCGTTATCTCAACAGACACAGGCTGTGCGCCCCAGTGTACACCCTGCCCACATCCCAAAGCAGACACTGGTAAATAAGGGACCCAGCTTAGTTCCACTCTGCCTTTCTGGGCACCAGAATTGGGTTCTGTGTGTTTTCATGCCCTTTTCCCTATCCCAGGAAGACCATCCCACACCTGGGTGTCCTTCTGGTCTGGAAAGAAGGAATCAAGAAGGATGAAAGGTATAAAGGTGGGGAAACAGCCGCCTCGTGCAGCATGTCAGCTTTCTCTTGGGCGAGGTCACGCGATGACATGTCCTGGTGCCAGCCCAGCCTTCTAGAACACTGGTCATAGTCATCATCATAGCTCCTCTGTGCTGTACCTCATCTCTGCCTATCGGAGCCTTGTTAATGAAGCCATAGGGACTAGGGGCAGAAATGTGTTGCTCTGACCTTCCTTCCTGTGTGTCTGAGAAAATCACATGGTATCAAGGAACTAGAAATCTTAGGTCTGTTTTCCTTCTATTGTTGCACTTCTTCCCATATACACTTGGATTGGCCAGAGCAGAAGGGAGTGTAAATTTTAAAAATCCAGTGCGCTTTTTCTGCATGAGAGAGAACCACTCTGGAGCCTTAAAATAAACATGAAGGAGGGGCAGGGAAAGCACCTATAAAGCAACAAAAATAGCATGTTCCTAAATATAAAATGAAACCAATTTCTCACTTAAAAGAAAAGATGGACTTTGCATACCCATATTTGTCAGCTCCACTTGGTTTGGTGAACAAATTGGACACATGCTAATATCTACTTGGAAATAGAAGGTGTTTTATTTACTTATTTTAATTCCCAATAAACAAAGTAGGGAAATGTGGCTTCTGTCTGAAACCAGATGGTCTATCTGTCCACACCTGCCTACCTTGCTACTGATATTGAGCAACAGAAAAGGACACGTGTCACATCTGAATTAACAGAGAATTTTGGATGATACCCTGAAAAGAGGAGACACCTGAGAAGGAAGACTTCACGAATCTGTGAGAGGATAGCCCAACTGGCTGTAGTCTTCCTCAAAACAATACATATAGTTGCCTTTTATCTGATTTCTCATCCACCTCCAAAAAAAAAACAAACCTTGAGACTTCATCCTCAGATCTAGACCCAGTGGTGAGCTGGTGACTCAGGTGTGGGCCTCAGCAGAGCTTGCTATGGTCCAGTCCACCCATAGGCTGTCTTCTTGACAAGGACTTATTTAAGTCTTCATGAGCATTGTTTCAGTTTGCTAGTAGTCTCCAATAACACCTGCATACGGTTGCTTACAGTCCTCGATCCCAGGTTGTGTGGGTGTGGGAGGTGTTTTGGAAGCATGTGGGGACCATCTGTGCATACACTCTGAAGACAGGGCAGAGGCTCCAGTGTGAATAGACGCAAAGACATCCTGACGGAGAGTGTGTGAGTGAAAAAGTCACAAACGATACATAAGAATGAGCCTCAGGTCTTCTGTGGGCAGCTGAACTACTTTTCTGTCATCTTCTTTAGATCTTACTGGTGTTCCCAGGCATGATACAATTTTTATCCAGTCATCTCAGAGGTTGTTGTTGTTGTTATGTGCCGTCGAGTCGTTTCCGACTCATAGCGACCCTATGCACAATAGCCCTAAACCCTGCTCTATCCTGCGCCAACCGCACCGCCTCTGACACACCCATCCCGATTACCCTAGTCACCGAATCAATCCATCTCATAGAGG
>NW_006399945.1:3083214-3182551 GCF_000299155.1 Elephantulus edwardii
GGTCATTACAAAGACAGAAGAGGAAGAAAAGACCAAAATGGATGTCAGAAGAAACTCTGAAGATTGCACTGGAGTGTAGAGAAGCCAAAGCACGAGGAAGAATTCAAGATACTAAAGAGCTGAACAGAAGATTCCAAAAGGCTGCTCGGAATGACAAAGCAAAATACTACATCTCAGAGGAGTGAGCTAAAGTTCATGGAGGTCTTCCTCTTCTGGCCAAGTCAGAGATAATAAAGACCAGATATACCTTCCTGCTTGAAATGACCAAATAAACGAACCAAATGCATGAAAGAGGTCCAACACATTAGACACAGGACAACAACAACAAAAATAGAGATTCATGAAAGATAGAAAATAAATGACGTGATTTCTAGGCTTGCCCAGTTTCCTGCCCTGAGTGAGTTTCTTGATCATGCCATAGGAAAAGGAAATGCAGATAGATTCCCTGAACTGAGAGATGTTGCTGAGAGTTCATGCTGCAAAACCAAGAGGGCTGGAGTTCCTGAGATATAGTACTAGAGGGGAGAAAGCTACACGAAAGAGAGAATATTGAAGATACGCAGAATCTCCCCAAAAGGATTCACCTGAGTATTAATCAGCTATTTCAGCAACAAGACTGATCATACATGAACATTGTTTGAATATACACAGGTTCTTGCTTCAAAAATAAGAACTAATTAACCCTGTTCCAGTCCTGAAAGCAAAATTGAAAGTCATCAAGGGATTTTCAAATAATTAACTGTGTAACAGAATAAACCTCCAGAATATTTATAGAAATAGGCGAATATTCAGCACCCAGAAAGTTAAAATTCATAGTACCTGGTATCCAATTAAAGATTACTTAGACATCTAAGGGGGCAGAAAAGCATGACCAATTGTAAGGAGAAAAGTCAATTAAATTCAACCCAGATCTAACACAGATGTTAGAACTAACAGGCAAGGGTGAAAAAGTTATTATAACTTCATTTTGAAACATGGAAAATATTTTTTTAAAGTCCAAACTGATAGTCTAGAAATAAAAGCTTTAATGTGTATGATGAAAATTACACAGTTTAAAATTAGACCAGACAGAAGATTCATGAACTTGACAGTCTAGTAAATTATGGGCAAATCTAGAAACCCGAATTACTGGCATAAATAGACTATCACATATAGCTGAAAATGAATAATCAACAGAGGATAACCTTGAAAATTGGAACTTTCAAAAAATGAAATCCTATACATCTAAAGAATTCTCCAAAAGAGTAAAAAGATAATCTATTAATTGACAAAAAATATTTGACAACAACGTATCTGATAAGTGACCGACCCACTTCTAAAATTTATCAAAAACTCTAACATCTAAACAAGAAAAAGACCAAAAATCCAAATATAAAATGAACAGAGGAAATGACAAGACACTTTGCCAAAGAAGGCCAACAAACACATGAGGGAATATCCAAGATCATAAGTGATTAGACACGTGCAAACCAAAACAACAATGAGATATCATCTCAATCCAGCCAAAATAGCAAAATACAGTATAACAGCAAACAACAAATGCTGGCTAGCTAGAGCATGGAGAGATTGGAACTCTCATGCACTACTGGTGGGAGTGGAAAATGGTACAACCTCTGTGGAAAGGAGTTCGACACTTCTATAGAAAACTGGAAACAGAAACACCATTTGATCTAACAATGTCATTACTAAGTATCCCAGAAAAAAAAGAACTGTGACACGTGCAGACATGCGCACACTCATGTTTACTAAAGCATTACTTAACAGCAATTAGATGGAAACAGCTCAAGAGTCTATCAAGGAACAAATGGGTAAAGAAGCTGAAGTACGCTCAAACAGTGGGGCACAGTGAACACTAAACAATAAAGAATTTGTGAAACACTGGATAATATGAACAAATATATAGAGGACATTGTTGTTGTTATGTGCTGTCGAGTCGTTTGCGACTCATAGCGACCCTATGTACAACAGCCCTAAACCCTGCTCTATCCTGTGCCAATCACACTGTCTCTGACACACTCATCCCGATTACCCCAGTCACTGAATCAATCCACCTCATAGAGGGTCTTCCCCTACTGCGCCGTCCCTCCACCCTCCCAAGCATGATGTCCCTCTCCAAGGACCTATCTCTCCTTACAACATGTCCAAAGTATGTTAGACGAAGCCCCAGAATCCTTGTCTCCAAGGAGTAGCCTGGTTTAACCCTCTCTAGGATGAATCTGTTTGTTTTCCTGGCAGTCCATGGAACATTCAATACTCTTCTCCAGCACCACAGCTCAAAGGAGTCAACTCTCCTTCTATCCTCCCTAGTCATTGTCCAACTCTCTGATGCATAACAAGTGATTGCAAAGACCATGGCCTGTATCAGGCGCACCTTAGTCTCCAGAGAGACACCGTTGCTCTTGAGTGCTTTAGAGAGGTCCCTAACCGCAGACTTTCCCATTGCAATATGTTTTTTTTATTTCCTGGCTGCTGGTGCCAAGAGTGTTAACCATGGAGCCGAGCAAACTGAAGCTGTGAACAATCTCAATCTCTTCGCCATCCATGATTGGTCCAGTGGTGAGAATCTTTGTCTTCTTGACATTGAGCTTCAGTCCATACTGAAGGCTGCAGTCCTATGCTATGTAAAATTAAGTCAGTCACAAAAGGACAAATAATGTATAAGAACACTATTGTAAAAACTAAAGAAACGTTTACACACTATCTCTTGGACAGTTAGCAGGGATGAGAAGGGAGGAAGAGGGGAGTGAAGATATATAATAGACACTTAAGCTGGGTGAAGAGAAAGGCAATATATAATAGATAATTGGCACAGTATCATTAAATAAAGGTAAAACACAGAAAGGTACACAAGAAATAGAGTTAACAGCAGATATACAAGCAAACAGGCAAGACAACCTGATATGGATAGGTTTAAAAGGCCTGCACCCATGACCATATGTAGGTTTGGTATGTGATATGTTTATATTCATATGCTGGTTTCAGGGCCTTGGTTTTATGTCAAGATTGATCGACATGAAATAGTGCACAATGTTCTACATCTTTGATGAATTATCTACTAGGGTCTTAAAAAGTTATGAGCAAACATCTAAAGTGAAACTATTGACTTCTCCATATCTTAAACAAAGAAGATGGAAGAAAAGAAAAAGGGGTGGAGGGATTCCTGAAACAATTAGTCCAAGGAACTTTCCACCACCCAGGAGCCGGAAGAACTCGATGGTGCTTATCACACCCCTCATAACTCTAAAAGGGATGGGGTGGGGAGAAATGTGGAACAAAACTTTAAAAAGCAAAAAAGCAACCATCGTTTTAAAAAACAAAACAGACTGTTAAAGTAGAGACTGATGGAACTGTAAAGACTGATGGAACCCTAGAGACTCTGGCCCTTAGTCACCCTTCAAATCTGGAGCAAAAGTTATCCTCTTGGTGACAGAGTGAAATACAATGTATACCAACTTTGTAAGCAAGCCAATATTAAAAAAAATATTCAAAAAACTACAAACTTAGCCCCTTGGTTCAACTTTCAACCAAACAGTAGACAGGCCTTTAATATGATCAGTGATACCAGAGAGGCACTCAATCCTTAGACTAGCCAACCACTTCAAGTCCAAAGACCAGCCAGGGCCAGGATAAAGCTTTGAAAACAAGAAGGAATAGGATAGAAGGATTAATGAACATGACAACTCCAGAAAGGAAGTGGGGAAAGTGCAATTAACACTGTATTTTAATTAATGTTATAAAACAAAATATGTATGAATGATTGGATGGAAAACCACTCTGCTGTTGTAAACTTTAACTCAAATCACGATGAAATATGTATCTGCGAGCTATAGGACAGGTGCATGTGACCTAAAATGTGAAAAATTGTAGTCCTTGGAGAAGAAGGCACAGAGAAATATTTGAAGTAACGGCTGTGTAGCTCACCATATAATAAACTAAAACTAAAAATCCTAAAATCACTACTCCATTATAGATAAGGATGAGGTTGACTTCCTGAGTGACTGAGTGATGCTGGCTCCAAGATCTCTCATGTATGAAGAAAAACTCACTCATCCACATTCTTCTTTCCAAATTTGAAGGTGGCTTGTACATAGACAATATTATGATTATACCTTTTGGAGTTCAGTAATGTGGGGCCCCAAAAGGTGCAGCCAGAGAGCTCCTTGGGGCCAAGGATGACTTCATCTTACATACTTTGGCCAAATGGGTGGACAGATGGCTGTAACAAATACAACTATCTCTGTTCACAGAAAACATAATATTCATGTAGACAATCCAACAGAACCTACAAAAAAAAATACTAGTAATTAGCAAGTTTCACTCAAACTCACTGTCATCAAGTCAGTGTCATCTTAGCTTTGCCAGTGTCATCAGTGCTTTGCCAAGGCTGTAAATCATGTCGGGAAGACCCTGCTCATCGTTCTCCTGATGGTGAATTCAAACTGCCGGAGACACCTGGCCTCTCATTAGCAGTGCAGCTCCCTGCAGACTACACCACCAGGGCTCCCTTTGGCAAGGTCACAGGATACAACTTCAATATGTAGAAATCACTCTAAGTTCTCTATATTAGTAATCAACAGCTGCAACTTGAAATATTTGAAATTCTCATTTCTAGTAACATCAAACAAATTTACGTGCTCAGAAATAACCTGACAAACGATGTGACAACCCTCTACCTTGAAAACTATAAAACATTGCTGAGAGAAATTAAAGACCTTAATCAATATGATATATCTTAGTCACAGGTCAGAGTATTTTGCAGAGGGTGCAGCAAGAGTGCTCTTTGGAGGCAAAGATGATGAGGCTTCGCCTCACATACTTCGGGCATGTTGCTAAGAGGGGTTATTCCTTGGGGAGGGGCATGAGCTCAGAAAGGTGGAAAGTCAGTAAAGGAGAGGAAGACTCTTGACCAGGTGGACTGACAGGGTGACTGCTACAATGGTCTCTAATGTGTCAGGAAGTATGAGGACGGCACAGGACAGGACAGGGTTCAGAACTGTTGTTCATAGGGTGGCTATGGGTCATACTTGACTCGACATCACCTTACAACAGCATGGATCAGAAGACTGGATAATGATACAATATCAATTTCTCCCTAAAATGATCTGAATACCTGGTGTAATCACATCAATATTCTATCAGGCTTTTTTTTGCAGTAATTGACAAAACGATTCTAAAATTCATATGGAAAGGAAGGGTGGGAAAAGAACAAAATTTGAAGACTCACACTAAATGACTTCAGGATTTATTATAGAGCTAGAGTAATCAGTACAGTCTAGCACTGGCCAAAAAGCAAAATCAGTGAAACAAGAGAGACACTCCTGAAACAGACCAGTAGGTATGAGGATGACTGGTTTTCAACAGAAATGCAAAGTCAATTCAGTGGGAAAAGGACAGTCTTTCCACCAATGATGCTGAGACAATGAACTTGGACTCATACCGTGGGAGAAAATACTGACAAGTCACCTGATAAAGGACGTTTATCCAGAAGGAATTATCAACAGTCAATAAAACAAACAGCCCAATTTTCTTTAAATCAGAGGGCAAAATATTGGAGCAGGACCTTACCCCAGAACAGAACTGTGGCTGCAAAAAGCAGGGGCTGGCAATGGAAGCTGCCATGGGCAGTAAAACTTCTCATTAGTACTCCACCTCAAGTGATGCCCAGGGAGCGTGACTTAACCTGCCATGACCAGAACTCTGCCCCGGAAGAAATACAGATGACATAAAAGCACATAAAAAGGTGCTCAACATTATTAGTCATTAAGAAGATGCAAATTAATAAGACAAAGAAACACGATAACACACATGTTGTTAGATGCTATCAAATCAACTCATAAAACCCTGTGAACAGCAGATCTGAACCTTGCCCTGTCCTGTGCCAGCCTTGCCATCCCTGACACACTCCAGCCCATAATTATAGTCACCATGTCAATCCATCTTGTTGAGTCTTCCTTTCATTCACTGATCCTCACCATCCTTGTCTCTAAGGAGCACTCTGGTTGAACTTCCTCCAAGACAGATTTGCTTGTTCTTTTGGAAGTCCGTGTTATATTTAGTACTCTTTGCTGACACTGCAATTTGAAGGCATATCTATTCGCATGCGTAATATCTTTAAAGTTGACCTCATCAAATGCTGATGAATGTATAGAGGAACTAGAATGCTCCTCCACTTCTGATAGAGATGCGAAATGGCATAACCACTTTGGAAAACATTGTTCATGTCTTAAAAATCCAAACTCATACCTACCCTATGATCCAACTATTCAACTTCTAGTACTTAGCAAGAGAAAAGGAGCTGCGTGCCCACACGGACTATCCTCTTCATGACTAATGGTCCAAAGCTGGAAGCAATCTAAATGTTCATCATTAGATGAACTGATAAACTAACCATGGTCTATCATACAATGGAACATGGCTCAGGAATAAGGAGAAATAAACAACTGAAACATGTAACAACAACATGAATGAAGCACAAAATAATTAGGCTGAGTGAAAGATGCCAGCCCAAAAGAAGAGTACATACTGTATGATTCAATTTCTGTAGCACTGTAGGAAATGCTAAATGAGGTAAGGTGTAGTTGCCAAGGGATGAGGTGGGCATGTGAGGAGGGAATAAAAGACTGCGAAGAGGAATAAAGACAACTTTCTTGAGCATCATGAAAGTCCCCTGTCTTCAGCGTGATGATAGGATCACAGGTGCATCCAGATGTTAGAACGTACCACACAATGCACTTAAATGTGAACATTTTCTGGAGATAAATTGCATCTCAACAAAACTGTTTTAAATAGATTAATGGTAAAACCTAGTGGAAAAGCACTCTTTCTAGCTCTATGGCCTTAAGCAAGTTGCTAACTCTCTGGTTTGCTGAGCTTGAAAGCAATAGTATTACATCCCTTGCAGGGTTGTAATTAAAAATATATTATCAATTAAAAATTATAACTGGTTAGACATGCTTTGTGCAAAGTAGATGTTCAGCAAATTATAGCAGTAATAATCCCTTGACACTAAAATGCCATCCAGCACGTGTATCTGGAGGGATTTTGATGGATGTCCTCCATCTCTCAACTCCTCAGAAAGTCACAGTTTTACATCTTATGACGTAGAGTTTCTCTCACAGTAAAACCCAGCCCACTCATCTCTCTGACTCCCCCACGCCCTGCTAATTTCTTCACAGTTTAAAGGAGACCCCCTTAGTCTTCACCCTCCAGCACACAACCTCGTCACCTACAACCACGTGACCACCTGTCTCTTCCTCTTCCCCTAGTTTTGGGTCTTTATTTTGAGTCACTGATACTGGAAGAGATTGGTCATTCAGATAACTCTCGTGGGAATACTGAGAAAGAGAATGTATGTCAAGGCCCAGCCTAAATCCTGGCACGTTGACACACATGTAAACGTTAGTAGCTGTAGGTATGCTTGATGGGGGTGAGATGGAGGTGAGGTCATAGGTCTGACTCTTGTGTCATCTTCACACAACTGGAGGGCTCCACAGTGGTCTTTGGGCCAACAGTTTCTAATCCTGTCCTAGGCAAGTGGGAGAAAAAGGGTAGTTATCCTTCCTGCCTTCAAAGGGTTTATGATTACAAGAAATAGCTGCTTCACTAATTGGGCAAAATAACATATAAATAGAGCATGCAGGAACCTCTGTGTTTATGTGTGTATGTGTGTTTGTAACCTCTTTAACACAGCCCTTGGCATGTAATCAGACCATAGTGAGCGTTTTTTGATTGAACAAGTGAGCCTCAGATGGTTAGAAATAAAGAAGAGAGCACCAGGGAAGGCAGGTTTGTCAATAGGTCAATAGGAGAGTCCTTGCCTGGAATAAGGCTTAGCTCCAGAACAGTTAGTAATGTGATTGGATGCAGCATGGAGAATGGCGGTATGAAGAGTTGGACAGAGGCCCTCCCAAGAGGGCAGGTGGCCCCAGCAGGCTGGTCCGTGGGTCTTCCTTTGTCTCTGCTGGGTCTTCAGTAGTTATGGACACTGGTTTATCAGACAATCTGAGCTGAGCTGAGTAGAGACTCTCATCTCCTAGAGCCTTCTCCCACACATATTTGGGTACTCACTCTGAGGAGAACTAGAGTTTCCCTTTTCCTGCAGCAAGAACCCCATTCTTGGCTAGAGGAGAGCTGGGGAGCCTTCTCACAGGGTTTTGCTGATCCCACATTCTCACACACTCATCTCCACACACACACACATACATACATACATGCCACTCACTCAGTTTCACAGTTGCTTCTGAGCACCAGAGAGCTAGTAGCAAAATCAACCAGAAACTCCTCATATTTGAGCCAGTCAGTAAGAAGTAGATGTGGTAGCAGACTGTGGTGACTACAGGCCCATGATGCATTTGGGGACAGGAGCCGGCTGGCTCCCCTTTCATGGGGTAGTTGGTGGCCTGGAGCTGGGACACCTAGCTCAGAGCTTCAAGACAGAGTATTGCAATAGCAGATGTGCTTAGCACCTCAGGGTGCCCCTCTCTTTTGAACCCTTAGAACCCTCACCTGTGCCACTTTAGATCGTTTAGAGTTTCTGGAATCAATCCACAGCTTGAGGAAAAGTTCCACCATCCCAAACCAGAAGCCCATTTCCCATTTGACCAGTGCACGGAGGTCTGTGGATGTCCAGTATCCCCTTGTTAGAGCCCTCCCAGGCAGCCTCGCTCCTGACCCTGGTTTAGAGAAAAGTGTACCCTCCCTTTAAGGAACATTCCAACAGAGCCCTGAGGACTGTGCTGAAGTGAGGTTCTGAACAAAGAGCGAGCACCATTTCTTTCTGCACAGCCATCAAGAGTGGGGCTTTCATCTGATTAGAAACAGATTGGAGCACGAGTCCTCTGGAGAAATGCTTCTTTATCTAGTGCTCTGGACTGGATAAGAAAGAATTCCAATCTCTTCTCTGCCATCCAGCAAAGCGGCCTCCTCTCCTCTACTTCCTGGCTGCCCCCAACCCTTGCCCCAACTCAGAGCCTTGTTTCTCTTACCTGGGCACCCCAGGCAGCAGCCACAAGGCCTGCAGGTTGGAATCTGAGCTTGGAAAGCCCCTCTGGCCCGAATGTGCATGCAGATCTACGGCTGAGCCTGTGTGTGCGCGCGCGCGTGAACTTGCACATAAGCGTTTGTGACCGAAATCGCTTCTGGAGCATGTTGCCCTCTGCCCATCCAGGTTACTCCTCGCTGCAGGACGAGCTGCTGTCCCCTGCCTCCCTGCACTACATGCTTCCCTCTCCGCTGTATGCAGACCAGTACTGGAACGAAGTCCCCCTGGCCGCCACGGAGCATGACGCCATGCTGGAGATGTCTGACATGCAGGTGTGGTCCTCGGGCCTCACACCCTCCCTGGTCACTGCTGAGGACTCCTCTCTGGAGTGCAGCAAGGCCGAGGATTCTGATGCCACGGGCCACGAGTGGAAGTTGGAGGGGGCGCTCTCTGAGGAACCGCAGGGCCCCGAGCTGGGCTCTCTGGACCTTGTGGAGGACGACACAGTGGATTCAGATGCCACAAATGGCCTTACCGATTTACTTGACCCGGAGGAAGGTCAGAGGTCAGAAGAGAAGCGGCCAGGCTCTAAGAGGCAGGATGACTCAACAGGTGCAGGGCAGGACTCAGAGAATCAAGTGTCTCTTGTTGCAGGCCAGCAGAGGGTGCAAGCCCGAATCACAGAATCCCCCACCGTGAGTCGGGTGATGGACAGGAGCCAGGACAGGTAAGGACTTTGCCGCTGTGGCGGGGGTGACATAAATCGGCCTGGGCTTCTGGGGAAGGAGTGTGTGTGTGTGTGTGTGTGTGTGTGTGTGTGTGTGTGTGTGTGTGGCAGCGTGTACAGAGGGAGTTCTTAATCAGAGAAATGGATTGACACGGTGACCGCAGCTATGGGCTCAAGTGGGTCTGAACATGGCACAGGACAGGACAGGGTTCAGATCCTTTGTTCATAGGGTCACTGTGAGTTGCATTTGACTCATCAGCACCTAACAACAATAACCCCAACAGAGTCCTAAATGTCCTCGAGCAAATAAACTCAGTAAGACACCAACGAGGTGGTTCAGGATTCGATTGCTAACTAATTGCTAATCCCCCAGTCTCTTTGTTGGAGATAGATGGGGAAGTCTACTTCTGTAAAGATGTGCAGCTTTGGAAACCATGTGGGGCCCATCTACTCTGTCCTGTGGGGCACTATGAGCTGGAATCAACCTGGTGGCACACAGCTTGCCACCAGCTTGCTCGCTCAGCCCTTATCCAGGACTGATCTAGCAGTTTCACTGCTGATCCAAAGGCCATGTCTCTGGTGGATCTAATCCACCAGCAGTCCCTGGAGGGAAAGGTTAGCCATTTCACGCCATGCCATCTGCAGTCTCAGAGGGGCAGCTATGAGTCAGTTCCAACTTGAAGCCAATGAGGTTTTGAGGTTTTTAATATTGATGGTGAACCACACAGACCAGTCCTTTCCCAAGACCCTGCAGACCAGCTGAGGTAGAAGAGAGGCTGAGGGAGGGGAGAGGGTACATAGGAGAGGGAATGAAGGCGGATGAAACAACATTCTAAAATGCGACTGGAGCTGGGGCTCACAGTGCCCGTCATTACTGCGTAATTAGTGGTTAGGGCCGTTTTTAGAAACAAGGATGCAGCGATCACATGTGTGGTCATACAGTCTGTGGGTGCCAGAGCTGATGGTGATGCCCCTTCTATTAGACTCCTTCAGGAGAGACTGGTGCGCTTGTCTGGGGGAATGAGGTAGAAGTAGACCACCTGTACTCTTCTGGAATGGTCATTCCTCTGGCTGCACTCTGAGCAAGCTTCTGGTGGTGCAGAGGAGTGGCACTGAGGGTCACGAAGAGCCACGCTAACAGTTTGGGCAGAGGGCTTTATTCAGACCCCAAGAGCACTCTGGCTGAGAGCCGGTTCCTTTTTCTCTTCTCTCCGCTCATGCGTGGACTGCCAGCACATACCTCCCACTGTGCTGAGTACAGAGGAGGGTAGAGTGGCAGAGGCCTGCTCCTCTATATTTCTTCCTACATTTTTGCTAAAGCAAAGAGACAGCTCTTCTGCTCCCAGAAGGTAGTGGCCACCCGAGGAGGCCTGACGGACAATTATCCTCTTTCCCTCTTCTTGTCCACGTTGCTCCTTGGAGCCACACTGAAGCGCAGACAGGGCAGGCCGTTCCCCAGGATCCCTACAATGTGGCCTGGATACTGTAGTAGGAGGGAGAAGAACATAGTTTAGGAGATGAGATGACAAAAATTTATTCTATTTCCTACAAGAATCCTCTGGGAATGGAAAGGTTAGACCAATGAGGGTTCACAGTGACATCCTGGCATTCCTGTAAAAGAGGCCATCTTCCAACAACCAGTGATGATTATTCGTCCACTAGCTGTTGCTAATGTAAATGACTTAATATTTACTATCGTGGCCATGTAATAATAGCCGACTTGCTAGATGGGGAACTAAAAGGCCTGGACGTTGGCCTACTTCCCATCACATCTGGCTCTGTGACCTTGGCAAGCCTTTCAGGAGGGACAGAGGACTTTCTTCCACTGAGTCAACTATACTTCTTGAGGACCTACTATGTGCTGACAGAGCCCTGGTGGCGTGGTGGTGAAAGCACTCAACTGCTAGCCAGACACTCATTGGTTCTAACTTGCCAGCTGTCCCATGGGAGGAGAATTCGGCAGTCCACCTCCATGAAGATTATATCCTTGAAGACTCTATGCAGAAGTTCCCCTCTGTCCTCCAGTGGCCTTATTACCTGAAGCTGGTTCACCAGCAGTGGGGGCAGTTTTGCTTTCCATGTGCTGAACATTATTCTTTTTCTCTAGGTGCGAGGGACTAGGGCATCAAACAAAATAGACAAAATAGTATGGACTAAAAGTGTAGCTAACTGGCCATCGAAAGCCCCACTGAGTAACATTTGAAAGAAAGCTTTAAGTTAGGTGAGCCAAGTGAGTATCTACTGGGAAAGTATTATAGAAAGAACAGGCAGTGCAGAGGCCTTGGAGTGGAGCGGGCCTTGACAGTTAGTGAGCAGGGAGAAGGTCCTTGTGCTTAGAGCAACGTGAACAAGGGAAGTGAGGTGAGTGAGGTAAGGGGGCCAGACCTTTAGGGCCTTGAGGTCCTAGAAAAGACTTTGGTATTTATTGAGAGTAGAGGGGCACTATTGAGGCAAGGGAGTGATGTGATCTGCTAAATATTTTTACAGACTCCCTCTGAAATTGCCTTGAGAATAGCCTGGCATGGCTAGGTTGAAGCAAAGAGGTAGTTTGGGAAGAACTGATGGTGAAACAAATGAAGATGGTAGCAATGATCATATGAAGAAGTGGTTGAATTCATGATACAGTTTTAAAAGAGGAAACAAAAATATAAGATTAAGAAAGATGTGAAATCAGAGAGAGAGAGGGATTGAGGATGGCACTGGTACCCTTGACCTGAACAATTATAATGGAGGAAATGTTGAAGCCGCTTTGAAGTTCAAAGTAAAGAGCTGGGGACCCGATTGAGTGTGCACATTAGCAGTTCAAGCAAGACATACATTTGATTTGGACATTATGAGAATATTGTTGTTAAGTGCCATCGAGTCAGTTTCACCTCACAGCAAGCCTGTAGACAACAGAATGAAACAGTGCCCTGTTTCCTTAACCTCACCATGTATGAACCCAGTGTTGCAGCTGCTGTGCCAATCCATCTTGTTGGAGATCTTTTTAGCTGACCTCCACTTTACCAAGCACTGTGTCCTTCTCCAAGAACTAGCTGTGGTCTAAATGAATGTGCTCACTAAGGAATTGTTGTAGTAGATGAAAGACCCAAGCCCTGAAGCCTGGGGCACTCCAGTGTTCAGAAGTCAGAGAAATTAGGAGAAACCGAACATCTTAGGACAGTTGACCACATTAAGCTCAGATAACCAGGCAAATGAGATGTCCTGGAAGCAACAAAAGAACATGTTGTGAAGAGGATGAAGGAACAGAGGTGGCAGGTGAAGACTGAGAGCTATTTAGGAACTATCATACTCAGCAAGGGAAGAGGGGACTGGCGACCCTCTACTGGCCACAATGCCCGAGGAATGAGAATGTGCAAAAGAAAGTAACACTAAGGAGCAAGGATGGAAAGGTTTTCTGGAATGAGAAGCAGAGAAAAATGGTGGTACTTAGGAAAATCAGTTCAAGAAGATAAGTCTCTGTGTATGTGTGTGTATGAAAAAAAAAATAAATAAATAGCAGCTGTGGCAGCTGCTGGTCGCTGTGAGTCAGAATCTGCTCAGCGGCAGTGGATTTGGGTTTTATGTTTTGGGAACAGATCCTGTA
The DNA here is from genome assembly GCF_000299155.1 of Elephantulus edwardii. Lineage (NCBI taxonomy): Eukaryota > Metazoa > Chordata > Mammalia > Macroscelidea > Macroscelididae > Elephantulus > Elephantulus edwardii. Next base: position 3,096,508 of record NW_006399945.1, read on the forward strand.
GAGGAGGAAGTGTTGCTGCAGGAGAGAGAGGGAGGCTCACATCCTTTCTGGAGAACGCACACCCCAGCCAATGGGCCCAAGTCCCAGGGATTAGATGTTCTGTCGGTGGGAGTGCAGAGCAATTCTCTCACGGTTTCTTGGCTTGTCATGTAAAATAGGAAACAACATATTTTGAAGGTGTGAGAGAAAAGAAAAAAGTAACTGTCAAGGGAGGGCCTGGGCCCAGGAGGATGGTGTATTTGCCAGGCAATGCTGGAGGGGCCACTTGACACTGTCTGTCACTGAGCTCTGTGGAGTCAATTTAGACACACATTAGACTCACTGCCCCATTGAGTTTCCTAGTCTATGATCTCTCAGAAGCAGATCACCAAGTGTTTGTCCCAAGGAACTTGTGGGTGAGTTCCCACCACTAAGCTTTTAGTTAGCATTCCAGTACTTAATCAGCACACCACCAGGACTGTCAGGTTGTGGTAGTGGGCAAATTCCAAGCTTGAACAATCAGGGTGGGTTTTATTTCTGTTCAGCTGTGTGCAGAGGCATCCCTAGTGCACAGAGAGAGGAGAGGATATAGTTTGACCAAGTAGAAAGTAGGGGAGAGAGTATACAAGGTAGTAAGCAGGACTCATCGAACTTAGGCTGTGTAAGGAGGGAGATATCAGGGATATTGATGGTTCAAGAGCAGAATTCTTGCTTTTAATATGAGATACCCAGGTTCAATTCCTGGCCAATGCACAGCCATCACGACCCATCTATCAAAGCCTGCTGCCATGATGATAAGCAGATTTCAGTGGTGCTTCTAGTTGAACTAGGAAAAAAGGTCTGGTGATCCACTTTCAAAAATCAGTCAGTGACAATTTAACGAATCACAACAGTTTAATCCACAATTGATCCTGACCATGGGATTGGCCCCAAATCAAGCAACACATCATTAAGTCGTGTTCGAGGTTGCAGGAGTTTGGGGCCAACTTTACAGCAGCTAACAGCAGTAAAGGGAGGAGAATGTGAGGACACTGGACTGAAGGTCTTGATGTAGGATCAATCCAAGGTTGTTGGGGTCAGAATTCTAGAGGCAGTGAACTGAAATAAAGGAGGAGCTGGTCGAGAGAACATCGGAGTTGAAACTGAGATAATGGAAGAGAGGCAGTTAGTGAAAGACATTAAGTTTGAGGCTATTAATATGAGGGTGAGACAAGGAGATCAGGCAGAGGTCATGATCATCAGAGGAGGTGAGGTCAAGGAACAGGAGGCCAAGGTGCCAGATATTGAAATGGACTATTTTGACATGAGTTGTCTTGAAGAATTGAGAGAGTGGCCTGGAGGACAGGCGGGAAGATGGGTAGAATCATCTGAGGATGTGAAATGTAAAGGCAGAGGCAGTGCTAGTAGGACCAACAATTCAGGCAAAGTTCCCTGGGATCCCAGAGTGGGGGAACTTCTCACCAAAAGAGAGGGGACCAGTGGTCCTGGGATCCATAGCCCTTTCCACTAGTTCTGTGGGGGTAGGCCATGTCATGCTCTGGAGCTGAAGAGAATTTTCTTAGTTCCCTCATCCTTAGATAAGCAATATAGGCATATGGATGGATGGATCAGAGCTCTGCGTGGGAGAAGGGTCTGGGAGAGCAAATACTGGAAGGTAATTAGGTGTTTTTTCTCTCTCCCCAACCACTCCTGTCTCCTTCTCCTGCACTTCAGACAACAGGACTGGGATGGGGAAGGCTCCATTGTCTCCTACCTACAAGGTGCTGCAGAAAGTTCTAGGCAAGAGGAGATCTTGAGAGGCCCACACTCATTCCAGACAATGGTCACCACCACCAAAGTGCTGGAGCCCAGTGGGTCTCAGGAATATGAGAAGGTCCTGGTGTCTGCAACCGAGCACACGCGGATACAGCAGCCGGAGAGCCTCCTGGCCGACCAAGAACCGAGACAGCAAGGCCACTGGGTGGTAAAGGTGAGAGCACCAGATATCTGCCTGCTTCTGCCTGGTCAGTGTCGAGGGGCCTGAGAGGCCCTAGGGCCCCGAGCCAAGCACACTTCAAAACAAAAGAAACAAACAAAAAAATATGGGGATTATTCTTTCTCTAGAAATACAAAAACAAGGTCACTGACTACCGTTTTGTCCCCTTGATCCCTACTATTGGGAAGAGTGGGCTGCCATCTCTAGAGCACTGCTCTTCCCGGGTTACAGCAGATAAACGTGAGTTCAGGGTGGTTGTGACTTTTTCAAGGTTGTGGTTTCAGAAGTGGGCTGGAATTAGGTCCAGCAGACCTCAGAGCCGTGGTTTTTACCTGTTTGCTTTTTCCGTCATGTTTCAGAGAGGGCTTTGAAAGTAGAGACTCGGGTATCAGGTTAACCCTAGTCCTCCCGAGTGTATGACTGACGGCTCCCAGCACCTCAGTCTCCTCACTGGTAATGTGAGCGGGTGCTTGGATGATTACCCACGTTAATCTGGCTCTGAAATTCTCTGATTCTGTGGGTGACCTTTGGGCTGGAGTCACCAAGGATAGTTGGATAGACAGAATTTCCCCCACCCAGGCTCTCTCTTCCCTTCTTCCCATTTCTGGATTTCCTCTCTCAATCCTCCCTCTCATTCTTTCCCTCTCCTTCCCTGTCTTTCCTTTACCTTATTTTATCTGTTTTCTTTTATCTTTACTGTCCTTTCTCATTCCCTTGGCCCCTCCCTATCCCCCTAGTCATCCAGCCTAATTAATAATGTATTAGATGTAAGTTTGTATAAGTTTTACTTGTTGGTTTTTAGCTTGTTGTAATGGACAATTGCAAATAAATATAAAATTAGAATAGGCTGTCTGGCAAGTGCATGAAAAGACGGTAACTCTTGTTGAGACATTCCCTGGTGAGAATGTCAAATGATGGAACCACTATGGAAGGCAGTTTGGCGCTTCCTTAGAAAGTTAAAATTAGAAATACCATTTGATCCAGCAATTCCACTACTAGGTACAGATCCCAAAGAAATAATAGCTGCAACACACACTGCCATGCTCACATCGTGTTTATTGCAGCACTGTTTATAATAGTGAGCTCAGGTGGGAGGCTTAGTGGTCAGAAGTTACACTGCGAACTCAAAGGCAGTTTCCTCCTGGGACATTTACTGCCTCTGAAAACCAACTGGAGAGTCAGATATGAGTTGGTTCCAACTTGAAGGTACATAACAACAACATTTATAGTAGCAAAGAGTTGGAAACAGCCTAAGTGCCCATTAGTGGATGAATCAATTTTCAAAACTGTGGTACATGCACACAACAGAATATTAAGCATCACTAAAAAACAGAGAATTATGATCAAGAATTTGTAAAATGCGGCACAACATGGATAAAACTGTTGTTGTTGTTGTTGTTGTTATGTGCCATCAACTCGTTTGCAACCCTGCTCTATCCTTTGCCATCCTCACTTTCTGACACACCTACTCCCATTACCCCAGTCACTGAATCAATCCATCTCATCGACGGTCTTCCTCTCCTGTGCTGTCCCTCCACCCTCCCAAGCATGACATCCCTCTCCAAGGACTGGTCCCTCCTTGTAACATGTCCAAAGTATGTCAGACAAAGCTTCAGAATCCTTGCCTCCAAGAAGCAACCCGGCTTCACCCTCTCCAGGACAAATCTGTTTGTTCTCCTAGCAGTCCATGGTATATTCAACACTCTTCTCCAGCACCACAGCTCAAAGGCATCAATTCTCTGTCATCCCTAGTCACTGTCCAGCTTTCTGATGCATAGCATGCAATTGTGAAGACTATAGTCTGGGTCAGGTGCACTTTAGTCTCCATCCTGATATCGTTACTCTTCAATACTCTGGAGAGGTCCCTGACTGAATGAAACTAGAACAGACTATCCTGAGTGGCATAAATCAGTCACACAAAAAAAAATCATGGTTTTAACCACTAATATAAAAAGCTATAGTGCAACAATGAATGAATGGAACCCCAAAATCTCTGTAAATGTTTATGAAAATTAATAAAATATAATCATAGAGAAAAAAGCTAAGGAAAGGCTTATACACAGATAGAATCAATTTTGGAAGGTCAACAGACGTGAGAGAGAAGGTAGAAAAATTATTACAGTTCCGTTAAAAACAAAAACAAAAACAAACCACCTAACACTTTCTCTATAAGTTGGAGGCTTATGGTAGCAGTTTCCCTCCCCCTCTGCCCCTGTAGTCCCTTTTCCTTACACCTTTTTTTTTCTTTCAAAAAAAAAGAGAATAGTATATAAATTTCCCATGAGTACTACTCATGGTGTCATTTGTTGCATCTGTACTGCCTCAGTTTCCCCCTCCCTCACCATATTATACAGCAGAAAATTCTAGACTTTAATTAGTATATTTTTTATTTATGGAAGGGAGTTGTTTTGGTTTTTTATAACATTTGCTTTGTCACTTTATGTGTGTGTTTTTAATAAGTGGCATTATATGTCCTATCCATTTTCTTTCTCTCAGCACTGTGTACTGTGCTTCCAGCCCATCAGGGCCCAGAGCTTCTAATTTACTCTTGTTTGGTTTTTTTTTCTTTCTTTCTTTTCTTTTCTTTTTTCTTCTCTTCTCTTTCTTTCTTTCTTTTCTCCCTTCTTTCCTTCTTTCCTACATGAATCTTCATTCTAATTGAGCACCTCTGGGTACTCAGGACTGGGTTTGCTCTAAAATGTCCCTGGCCTCCTGGCTCTGCAGAACTGCCAGGAATTAAATCAAGTTTTATTTAGAATGCCTCCCCGCCAAGTATGTGCTTTCATCAGGACAAGCAGCATGTCCATATTTAACCTGAGCCCATTCCTCGGCCTCTTTTCCATCTGGCAGGTCTTGCCCTGTTGCCCTCAATTATAGGCAGTCGAGGTCTTCTCAAAGCACAGGTGATCATTCTGAGCTCTTTTCCTGGGTCGCTGAGGCAAGAGAAACCAGCTAGAGGGATTCTTCCTACTGCCACTCATTTGGGAGGAGAAGACTTGGGGGTAGGGAGGGAGCAGAGACAGAAAGCAGAACAATTTGAAGAAATTATGGAGAGAAATGTTCTAAGTTACGTTGCCCAGCCCCCTCATCTATACATGAGGAAACTGAGGCCTAGAGAGGCCGAGGGCTTTCCCCAAGGTCGAACAATAAGCCTATGTCAATGCCAGGAAAGCTCAGATCTTTCGGTACCTCATCCAACATTCTTAAATGAGTGAATAGGCCCACCACGCCCAGCCTTCGAATAGAGAATGCCTCCCTGCTGGATTGGATGGCCTGGACACTGCTGTTGACAGCAGCTCTTTGACTGTGGTATGTGGACCGGTGATAGTGAAGTGTGCTTAAGGGATGGTGTGCAAAGTTTCCATCAACCAGCACAGCATTTCCACTGAGTCACTCAAGACGTGAAGTTGGGACAGAGGCCATGTCATTTATAACCCGGGCATATTAAAACAAAAATCCTATTAGCCCAATAAAATAAATGGAAAATTTGTTTAATATATTGTTGCTATTGTTGTTGTTTTGTACTTTCGAGTCAGAATCGACCCACAGCTGACCTTCCAGCAGATTTTCAGAGGCATTTAATTGCACCGGAGGAGTTTGCCCATTCTTCTCCCATGGAGCAGCTGGTGAATTTGAACCACATGCCTTTCTGTTTAATATATTACTTGCAAATCAGGCAACACTTCTGACTAGAAAATCTAGAGTGCCCAAGGAGAAAAGCATTTTCAAAGATTCTTATAACCTGTCCTACTGATATTGCCACGGGAAAAGGCTGGGTAGCAGTGTTTACATTAACAACACTTTACCCATGAACACACCTTCAAGTCCCATCCTGGGAAGTTTCTGTTTCCTGAAGCTTCACAGAGATCATTCTTTAGAAGAGACCCGTGATAAGGCAGAAGGAACCTCTGGTAGCATAGTAGTTAAATGCTCAAGTGCTAACTGAAAGATTGGCAGTTCAAACTCACCAGCAACTCCCCAGAAGAATGATGAGACAGTCAAATTTTGTGAAGATTTACAGGCTTAGCAACTCTGTGGGGTCATCTGCAATGTCCTACAAGATGGCTCTGGGTCAAAAATGGACCCAATGGCAGTGAGTGGAATGAGACAGAAGAGTAAGCGTCTTACTAGGCTATGGTTTGGCTTAAGGTGACTTTTGGGAGACCAGTCTGCTCAAGGCTCAGAGAGATGATCAGGGCAGTGTTCTGGGTGAGCCACCCAACTCCATGCTTCTCAGAGATCTGGCTTCTGTGGGAATTAAAATCTTGTTTCTCAGAAGGCAGGCCTGGAATGACTAGGCCCAGCTGAATTCTCTTAGTATCAGGTGGAAACCTCTGACGCTTCTCTCTGCTTGGACTGGACAACACCCAATACCCCAGTGACCAGCTCTTGTGTGCGTGTCACGGGCATTTGTTCCTCTGCATGCTGTCTTGTTGACCTGAGGCAATTTGTAGCGATGAAACCTGGAAATCTGACGCTTTCATTTACTCCTTCACCTAACCGGGTTACCTCTCTGTGCCTCAGTTTCTTTTGTGTAGAACAGGAAAATTACAGGACCCACATGGTAGGGTTAATATAAGGCTTTAATGAATTCTCTTGTGAAAAGCCCACAAACCAATGCCTGCTGAGCAGTACGCCCCATGAGTGTTCGCTGGTATTATTGACACGAAAAGGCAAAACCCCACGAAGCAGTTACTGTCAAGTCAAATCCAGTTCTGGGCAACCCCACACATGCAAAGTAGCATGACCTGTAAGGTGTTCATGGTCGGGCCCTTTATGGAGTAGATCACTAGCTCTCAGACAGCAGCAGAGTACTTAACCGTTGTGTCACCCACCCACTGCCATGGAGTCGATTCTGACTCGTGGTGATTCTGTAGGAAACGGTAGACTTGTCCCTGTAGAGTCTCCAGGGCTGTAGCCTTTACGGGAGCAGACTGCTACATCCCTTTCTGATGGAACAGCTGGTGGGTTTGAACCACTGACCTTTTGGTTAGTGGCAGGGTGCTTTAACCAGTGTTATCTCCGAGGACCTACTATTATTCACAGTAGTAGCACTCATAAATGCAGTGGTCCTCATAGCAGTCTTGATGAGTTCTAGGGAGAGCATGGTAGCCTCTGATTTATGGATGAGGAAACCGAGGTACAGATAAGGTCCCCAGATTTCCTGAGACCTGGGAGTAAGTTAGTGGCAGGTCAGAGTGCTATGTCTCAGGTCTTTGTCCATTCACCAGGCTGGGCTTCTAGTCTAAGAGGGATAAACGAATCCAGAAAGTGGCATTCCTTGCAGGCACAGCTGTTGCTGCTGCGGTATTTATTAATTAGCTCCGTGAAAGCAAGTTAATATGTGTGGTGCCTGCTCAGTGGCTGTTGATGCCAAGCATCGGAAGAGCCTTGAAGGACAGGCCTTACATGGACATACCAGTTACACGTCTTAGGTCCGGGTTTCCGTGCCCAGTAAAGGAAGAAACCGAATGCCTGCAGGGCCGCTGGGAAGCTAGGCCTCCAGGATTTACGAGTGGCTTCCCTGTGGTTCCCCTACCTGTGCTGCACCCCTGCTGTGTTTATTTGTCTGAGTCTGAGTACATCATCATGTCTGGGACTTTAAAAAATATATTGCCTTAACTCTTCTGGTTCCATTTCTAGGCATGGGGTATGCATCTTTCTGACACAAAGGGAAGTCCCTAGGAACACTTGAGTAACCACATTCATGGGACGTCCCCCCTCTTATCCCTGGGTGAAAGGTGCTCTGGTGACATAGTCCATAGAGAGTTGGGTTACTGACACAAAGGAGGTGCCTCACTGGTAGTTCAAATCGACCAGCAGCTCCTTGGAAGAAAGATGGGTGATTCCCCCCTTCTCCTATAATGTACAGCCTCCAGAGCCCAATGGAGAATCAACTCTGAGTCAGTTCTAACTCGAAGGCAGTGCTTGTTTAATTTGATCCCTGGATGAGAATGTTTTCCTCCCTCCTCCCTCTAGTTCCCCATAAGGACTGCCCCCTCCCCAGGCAAGCAGGAAAAACAGGAGGGTGAGACACTTTTCTGATGGGGTTCTGGAGCAGTGGGGGTGTCACTCACACAGTGACTTTGACATGCGCTCTGGTTCAGAGGACAAATGCACCTGCCGGCTTCCTTCTCGCCTCATTGGACAGCTCCAGCAGCTGGGCTTCGGAGCTAAAATTATAGAAGAGCCTGACGTCACCTGGGCATAGGGGCCAAGTTTGGGGCTGTTCAGCAGGAGGGGCGCTCAGCTCGGACAGTTCTAGTCATAGGGCCTCTGGATCTCCTGTCTTGGGAGAAAGAGAGGCTGAGAGCAAAAACCAGAGGAAGCAACAGTGAGTGGACGAGGCTGCTGGGGCAATCAGGAGTCCCCGAGGAGAATGAGAGGGCGGACTCCTGTGGTGGCCGGGCCCCTGGCTGCACGGGCTGCCGGAGGGCCGGGCTGGTGAAGAGGAGGTGAGGATGTGGACGTTCATCATCCAGCTCCTGGTCAGTCTGGTGCTCCTGGGCTTCTTCCTGGTCAGCTGCCAGAATGTGATGCACATTGTCAAGGGCTCCCTGTGCTTTGTGCTCAAGCACGTCCACCAGGAGCTGGACAAGGAGCTGGGGGAAAGCGAGGGCCTGAGTGACGACGAGGAGACCATCTCCACCAGGGTGGTCCGGCGTCGTGTCTTCTTGAAGGTAAATGCCAGGCAGGCAGGACTGGGCCAGGGGTGGATTTGGGGCTGTGGTGAGGGAAGAGTGGGGGAAAGTGCTAGGATTCAGTCAAGACGTATGCTGGAAGAGAAGGAGCAGAAAGGCCTGAGAGAGGTGCTACACAGAGAGCCAGGTAGACAATGCCTCTTCAGACCTCACAATAGCCTGTGGCGGTTCCAGGCTGTTAGGAGACCTGCTCTTCAGCCTATAGCTTCAGGATGGTGGACAGTTACACGCAGGGCAGCTGAGTGTGCTGAGATATTTTCTAATTGGTATACAGTAATACAAAAGTGAGGTGTCCACCTTCTCCCTCAAGTCTTCCCCCGTTTGTGGTCATCCCTGTTTTGCCTGCTCCCCCAGGGTGGTTGTGAGAATGGCAAACACAAAGCTCTAGCCAGCAGTAGGCCGCACCCCATCTTCAGGCCCCACTGGGGCGTCTCCACCACTCAGTAAGCCATTGGTTTGGCTGCCACAACTTGCTGAGTGGGAGTTTCGCGTGAAGAGTGTTACTGGACGGGTGTATTGCTGCTGCTCTTGCTGTTTTACTGCTTCTCCCTCTTAGTCCCAAATGGTCACTTAGCAACCTCAAGTTTTTACCTTGTCTCTAATTCCAGGGGAATGAGCTTCAGAATATTCCAGGGGAGCAAGTGACCGAGGAACAATTTACGGATGAACAGGGCAACATCATCACCAAGAAGGTGAGTACATTATTAAGATGATTGTAAGGGGAGAAAAAGAAAATCCCAATAGATATGAACAAAATATAAACTAAAGATTGTATAAAACACAGTGTGTACATGCTTGAAACACAATATATGTGAATGATAAAAATACTAATTTTAAAAAATAGAAAGTGGGTACAGAGAGTCCCTAGAGCGGGGAGATGTAGGTAGGCTAGAAGTTGTTGTTGTTGTTGTTGTTATGTGCAATCAATCACCTACAACACATAGCAACCCTGTGTACAATAGACTTGGATCTTGCCTTATCCTGAGCCAATCTCACCTCCAACAGACCTAGTCCCATTTCTCCAGTCACTGAGTCAATCCATCTCATCCTGGCTCTTTCTCTCCTGAAGCTTCTTGCTTTTGCCTCCATGGAAGGATGAGAGCGTGACTGTGCTGCCCTCTTGACTACTCAGTAAGCATGGTTTCAGCTACTAGAAGCTTCTGGTGGTATTCTTTGATCCACACACAGTTCTCCTCGCAGCCTTTTGCCTGCGTCAGACTGAATAGTTCCTGTAGCTCTGTTTCTGAGGGAACAGTCCTCTCGTGGAACAGACCAAATCTAGTCCCATGACACGTAGCCTAGAAGCCAGCACTTCAGGAGAGCAATATGATTGTCCCTGGCCTACCATGGGCCTCCTAAAATAAAAGGAATGTGTAAATTCATAGAGCTAGTAGCGATTTTAACTCAGCAGACATAATTTTGCTTTGCAAGTGCCAGGACCTATGTTAGGTATGAGTGAAAAAGAGAAAACTCATTGTGTCACTTCAGCTGACCCTCTAGCAGGTTTTCAGAAGCTCTAAGTCACATGGGAGGAGATTGCCCATCTTTCTCCCAAAGAGATTCAAACCACTAGAGAGGTATGACTATTGAGTTAGCAGCACAGCTCTTTACAGACAAACCTTGATTATGTGTCCGTGGAGATACTGCTCATACTGCACTGTAGCCAGACCCCATGTGGCCATCTTCTCCCCTGGCACAGGACGATTTTTGCAAGCAGGGTTCATGCCTTATTTATGCTTACATCTTCCTCTCCCCAGACAAAGTAGATAGGTACAGAGTTAATGACAGTTTGAATATTGGGATGAATGAATGAGGCAATGTGTAGATGCAGTCGCATTACTGTACAACAGCAAAAATACACTCTCCTTTTTCAGGCGCTTACAGACCTTTGAGGAAGACACACATATACACATATTCATGCCACAGCACAGAATGAATAAGTGCTTTTACCTAGAGATAGAAGTTACATATGTTCAAACCTTGGTCCTTATGCCTGCTAAGATCTCTCTTCAAATTCTAGCCTCTGAGGTTGTCAACTGTGAATTAGCCCATAAAATGATGGGAAATGAGAAGTATCCTTATCTCAGCCAAGCAAGGGAGGGGCCCCTTAGGACAAAGGCTGCCTCCCCCTTGACTCTCATCTCCGGGGACTTACTCTTCGAAAGCTCTGACTTGATTGCTTGAACGGGCTTTTCCCTTCTTTCTTTTCCAGATTGTTCGCAAAGTTGTTCGGCAGATAGACTCGTCTGGTGCCGATGACACCCAGGTGCACGAGGAGGTGATTGTTGCGGGGTCCCCAGAGGATGTTAGTGAGCTGGAAGCCGATGTGGATTTTTTAAGGGAACTCGCCAAGGTACTGCGCAGGCGCCAGCCCTCGGGAGCCTCTTGCTCTCCCGAGCGCCCCTCACCTCTGCTCCAGCTCACTCTGGGTTTCTGTCTGCACTGGACACTCTCCCCTCACCTTGTGCTGGCTCCTTCTCGAGCCTGCTGTCTCCACTGCATCCGGATGATCCCTCTTTCCTTCTTTTGCCTGTCTCTCTGTGTGATCCGTCCTGCTTTCTGTCTCTGCTGCCATCTCCAGGTGGAGTTGAGAGGGAGTAGCCTACAGCCGGACCTGCTCGAGGGCAGGAAGGGGGCTCAGATAGTGAAGCGGGCCAGCCTGAAAAGGGGAAAGCAGTGATCTCCAAGCCTTTCTCCCGGAAGTAGCCTCTTTGGAGGTAACACCCTTGTTCATCTTCCCTGCATGGCCTGAGACCAGGAGGCTGCTCCTGGAAGTCTGCATGCTTCCTCCCCTCCACCTTCTTCTCCCAGGAATCTCACTCCTCAGGCCCCTCATCCACCTCAGAACTCCTCCTGAAAGCATGATGTGGCATGACAGGGCCCCTAACAGCTGGGGCAGGGGAGGGAGGCACGCTTAAGGCATAGATTCTAGTTTGCCAGCCTACTAACCGCATACCAAGTAAACAGTCACCATATCTAGTCAATCAGCCTTTCGCCTTGCATACTTCGAGCATTTTGCTAAGAGAGAGAGAGGCTGTTCCTTGGAGAGGGACATGATGCTCAGAAATGTAGAAGGTCAGCAGAGAGGAAAACCCTCGACCAGGTGGACTGGCTCGGTGACTGCCTCAGTGGGCTCTGGAGGGTCAGCAAGTGTGAGGATGGCACAGGACAGGTCGGGGTTCAGATCTGTCATTCATGGGGTCACTATGGGTCATACTTGACTTGATGGCACCTAACAATAACAACAACAACCTCTCAGGAAATGCTTGGGGAAAATAGAGTTTGGAAAAGGCAATGTTTGGATGAATGGGGAAGGCACACTGTATAGCTAAACCGTGTGGTATTATCTTGGAAACCAGGCAGTGGAGAGGACAAAGACGTAGTGGGACCCGTGTGGCCTGCAGCAGCATGGGTCCCCAGAAGAGCTTCAGCATTGTTAATAAACATTCAGTGAGCAGACATTTTTCCAAATGTCTCTTGAATCAAAAACTTACTGAAGTCTTGATGAAACCAAGGCTTAAATTCTCCAGGATGATCCTTCAGACATAGTTTCTCCTTTGCTTTCTAGGAAAGCAATCAGTTGAGCAGGCCCAAGGGGGCCTCTCCACCATTCTACTAGTGAGAATGACTGGAGATTGGCTGGCGGTTGGACTGCACAGCGTGTGTGCATGAGGGCTTGCTGGCGGAAGAAGGGTGTGTTGGGCCAGGCTGGGCTGTGAGGGGTCACTATGAAGACTGCACTGGTGGATGGGCCTCCACAGCCTTGTGCAGTGCTGGGGACATCAGCAGCCAACTCTGGTCTCCACCCTCCCTGATGGATCCTGTACTGAGCTGCCCCGAGGCCCTTCATTGTGCCCAGCTCGGGGCAACTCAGTACAGGATGCATCGTGGTGGGAGTCAGCAGGAAGCAAGGAAGCACTGAGACCCCCTGCACAGCTCTGCCCAGGCTGTTACCTGTTAGACCCGCAGGGCCCAACTCTGGGGCCAAGCCCACGAAGGCTTTGCCTTTCAGCACTCAGCAAAAAGCAAGCCTGCTAAGGCCTGAGCCACCAGAAGTGCTGACTCTATGCTTCCCATCGTATCTCAGCCCTTGGATAAAAAAAGAGGACTGGCGGATCCAGTTATAGGATAAAATTAGACCTGACTCCTCAGCAGCTTAAGGAGGTCACCATGTTAACCCTGGAACTGCCAGTCTGTTGGTACAGAAAGTTGTGATGAGCTGTAGTCTGGTCCTGGAGATGATGCAGAGGTGCAGATAATCTGAAAAGGCAGAGCGTGAAAGGAAGAGAACACTCTTCTGCTTCATTTTTCTTATGGTAGCAGCAGCCGGGGCTCTACAGTTCAGCTTCTGTTTGGCTCAGATTCTGCTGATATTCTTAAATGAGAGAGAAAGCAAAAGAGAGAGAGAGAGAGCCTAGTAGCCAGGCTGGAGGGAAGAGGGGATTATTATAATTATCTGGGATTTTTATTATTCTTTAAAATTTACTAGTGTGGTCAGACACCCATACACATGCACACACGCACAGGCGATGCAGGGACCAGACCACACAAGGGTGCCTCACAGGAACACAAGGAGCCCAGCTCGGGATGGTTCAGGGCCTCTGCCAACAGGGGGCTGTGGAGGGCCCATGGTGAGGGAGTCAGTGTGGAGGAGGGCTCCCACATAGGTTACTAAGAGTCTTCTCACCTCCCAACAAGAACAAAGACTAGGAAGGAGTTAGGAAAGGACAGAGAAGCTCCCTGGTCCTTGGTAGCCACTGCCACCTCCCACTCACAAGCATGCATTTAGAAAGAGTGAAAGCTAGAGCTTTGGAATCTAGATTCAAGTCTGTTCCTATTTCCAGGTTTTGGGAAAAAAAATCCCCCAAGAGTTGGCTGACTAATGGTGACCCAGTGTGTGTCAGAGCAGAACTGCACTCTGTAGGGTTTGCAGCAGCTGATTTTGGAGTAGAGTGACAGACCCTTTTCCTGAGGCCCCTCTGGTAGACTTGAACTACCAGCATTTCAGTTATCAGCTTTATAAAAAAGGCTGTGGTGCCTTAAACAAATCACTTGACTCCTAGTCTTCTTGAGTGCAGATGATAAGAGTCCCTTATGAATGTGTGTTACTCATTAATACTATTAATATGCTGTTGCTGTTTTGTGCTGTTGAGTTGGAACTGACTCAGTTGCAGATCTGATTGTAATGTGGCTCAGGTTAAGTGGATTGACTCCTAAACCTCCCGCTGCTTATTCATACAAAGAGCAATAAAGCCACTGTTGCTTCTCTCATAGGATGTGATCAGTGAGTTTATGTTTGAGAAAGGGCTTTCTAAAAGATGTATTTCTAGTTCCCTGCTTCTTAGTGGCATCCATAAACCTCCAGCATCAGAATCATCTGAGTCTTACTAAAATGAAAATTCCTGATCCCTGAGACAGACCCTGTGAATGACAGATTGGGACCTGGGATCCTGCATTAAACTCCTGAAGTGATTATCATGCAAACTGGAGGCTAGTTGAAGACTGATTTGAGTTCTGCTGTCCAAACTTCCTAGAAGTAATGTGGCACAATGGTGGACTTTGTGTCTAAAAGACAGGCTACAATCAATGATGGTTATAGTTTGTCTAAAGACAAGAAACATCTTCATAAAATGAAACATCTCACCATGGGTTGGGGTGAGCATTGAAACTGCTCAGTGCTGGTTCAGGACAGGAAAATGGGTTTTGGTAACAGTTTAAGAAACCAGAAAATTGTTAGATAGTCAAAAGATGAACGCAAGAGGCACACAACACATAGCAGATAATGGGTTTTGCTTTGCATCTGAGAATTTTAGGTCCAAGTATTAGGGTCTCAAAGCTTGGCTGGTACAAATAGTTAAGGTTGTTCAGCCGCTAACTAAAAGGTTGGAAGTTTGAGTTTACTCAGACAAAAAGCCTGGCAATCTACTTCAGAAAAAAATCCCAGCCAGCGCACACCCTGTGGAGCACAGTTCTGCTCTGACGGTCACCATGAATCAGAATCAGCTTGACAGCAGCTGGATGTTTAGATGACCATATCTGTCTTGCTAACGGGGCAGAGTGAAACTGGGCAGTCAGGAAGGGCCCATAGCAAGGCACCCGGCGGTGATCTGGATTTCTAAAAGCCAGGCCAGGGGCCTCATTCTCAGCAGCTGTCTACATCTGCAGATGCAGGGTGCCTTTTTATCTTTATAGCTATCCTTCCAACTCAGCTACCATGACTGTAACACTTGCATTAGCTCTGACAACAGAATATTTAGTAAGTTTTGAGTTTTGGTTGGGGTGGGGTTTTTTAAAAAAATAAAAAGGTAATTGGCAATCTCAATGGGGATGGGGTAAGACAGTAAAGTATTTTGATTTGCTATTTTAAGTCGCAGTCCACCCTCAGTTCCCAGCCATTGCAAGTTTATTAGACTCTAGATTGGAGAAGAGGGGAGAAAGCTGCAAGTATTGGGTGGTGTGTTGCAGAGACCAAGCGATAGAGCACTGAGAGACCAAATGAGGGAGAGAAACTGAACAGTGCATCGCAAGTGTGGGAAGGAGTTATTAGCATTTTAAAAGACAAGATTTTTCTCTGAGTGGAACCAGGAAAAGATGTACAGGACAGGGGCGTAATGAGCCAGGAACTTGTATTCTAACTTACCCCAGCTGCTGTCCACATGCTCTGGCTCAGATCTGTCACAACTGAGTCTCAGTTTATCCAGTGATGAAATGAGGGGTTATGTTAGAATGATCTCTGAGGCTTGAACTTCTTCCGCTCAGGACTAGGCAGAAACATGGGGGAGAAATATTGTTTATTCAGATACTCAAGCTTTTACCGTGGTATATCATATTGCTGGATTTTATCATGATGTATCATTTGAGGAGTGCTGAGCAATGACAACACAATGAGAAACACTGCTGGTAAGAACTTGTGATTTCCCTCCACCAATTTCCTTCACATTGATCTTGACCCGTGGTGACCCCATGTGCCAGAGTAGTCCTCTTCTCTATAGGGATTTTGATGGCTGGCTTGTTGGAAGTGGGTCAGTCACTGGGCTTTTCTTCCAGGGTTGCCTTTTGGTTAGCAGTCATGTGGGTACTATCTAGTAATTCCAGCAGTTTCCCAAAGAGTTGTTTATAATCCACCCAGGGGAAAAAATGTTGTTACATGTAGTCAAGTTGGAACCAACTCATAGCTGACCATCAAACCGGTTTTCAGAGACTGTAAACCACATGGGAGGTGACTGCTTACCTTTCTCCTTCAGAGTAGCTGGTGGATTGGAACTGTGCATACATTACAGTTGGCATCACACCCCTTACCCACTAGGCCAATGGAGACGTTAAAAATAGAAGATTAAGACAAAACCAGAACTATTTCCAGAAGTCCACATAATCATTTGCATTCATAATGTTCACTATTTGTAAGCTCTTTATGTATTTTATTATTTTAATTATCACAATAAACTAGCAATATAACTGCTGTTATTATCTTCATTTCCCAGCTAAGGAAAATGAGTCACAGAGAGTAGTGATTTGACCAGTCATGAGGCAGTAACTAGCAGAGCCAGGATCTGAATGCAAGCTGGCTCCAGAGACCTTCTTCGTAACCAGTGTACTGTCTCTTTAAATGAAAGGCTGTGACAGAAAGAACTCCCAGCATGTAGAAGAGAGAAATATGAAAGAGCTGGAGTAATCCAGAAGGCTCCGTAGAAGAAAGGACTTGACTTTTGTCTTAAGAGCACTAGCTAGAATGTCAGCTAAGAAAACTGATAAAACGAGAAGAAATTCCATAGCTTCTGTGGGCCTAGAAATGACAGACAGTAGGACCTGAGGCCATCCTGGCCAATAGTTAAGCTGCCCTGAAGTTATGCTTTCTTCTTCTCTCACATGGTAAGATAGAAACATGGCCCTGTACCTATTTTTTTTTATGCTCATAACTGTTTTTGTTTTAAACAATGTTGGAGAAAGGTATGGTAACCCTTAATATGCTAGTCCTTTAAAAATGACATTTGATAAAAATAATTAGTTATTTATTGTGCATAACATGAGTAATCAGCATTAATGACTAAAGAGCTCTGGTGGCCTAGTGGTTTTGGGGTGGAGCTGTGCTTCCAACCCAGAGCCATCCAGTTCAAAGCCACCACCTGTTATGCAGGATAAAGGTGGGCAGTCTCCTCTTGTGCAATTTACTGCCTCTGAGAACCCACTGGAGGGTCGTCTGTACATTCTCACTCACTGGCACGTACCAACAACAGCAACAACTTACCCAGAAGGGGGCAGATGGCATTTGTCAGAAACAGAGAGGCAAGGAGCACTGTGGTTCCAAATGTCCAGCTGATAGGAAGGCCTACCAGCTCAGGGGAAACCAGGTTTCTACATCACCAGAAGAAAGAGCTCTGTCCTTGAAGATAATGATTCATTTGAGTGGGAATGAGTAGAAGGGCCTGCTTTTTAAGTTTTACAGCAGCATCTGGAAAATAACCATCCCTGCCATCTCTGAAGAACCACAGAGTTGAGTCGGTCTGGCCACCTTCAGCATTCATTCCTTTTCCCCATTCTAGAGAATGTAAGATTGCTTTCTATGAAAACAACCCTGCCTCAGAACAAGCTGCTGCCCTTCTGTGTCACTTTTTCATTCATATTCAGTGGTCCCTTTGTCGATCATTCTCCCATGGATTGTCAAGGTCCTTAAGGACAGAATCCTCAAATGCTGATCTTGAAAACAGAGTTTCACACCAGGTTGTAAAATGAGATACCCTGACATTGTAGGATGGGTGCCTTGCTATGCTCACCTGGGTTTACCCAGGCTGTGGGTGAAGCTGCAGTCCAAGGCTAGATACACAATGCTTAAGGATCTCTTTGCAACAATATTGTTCATCTATGAGACACAGGAGTCAATGTCACTTGATAAAAGCTTGTGGGCCAGAGTAGACTAGGAACTGTCATCCTTGAGACTGTGAGCTCCCAACCAGAGACCGCACCTGCTTTGTTTCCAGGTCTCCAGGGCTGGGAGCTGTCTGCCTCCTTTCTACAGGCACAGTGCACACAGCCCTCAACCCACAAAGGAGGGTGCTCTGGAAGCTCATCTGCTGAGCAGGGAACCTGGGCAGCTGGCTCTTAGAAGTGACCTCTCTGGAGAGGAGGGTGGGAAGTAGTGGATGGTAGTTCACTAAAGCCACAATCCAGGAATTCAATGCCTTTCACCCATCACCTTGCTAGTTACCAGTACCAGTCACCAATGAGTCAATTCCAGCGCCTGGCAAGCCTGTGTGTGTTGGGGTTTAGTTGTGACCCCTGAGTTTTTCAATGCTGGTGTTTTATAAATAAATCCCAAGGCCTTCCGAGGACTCTTTGGGTGCACTGAGACGTCCAGCTTTTCTGTTAGTATATCAATCATTTGTACCAGCCAGAGACTGAATCAGATTCCGTCTAAGCAACTAGATACAAAACTCTGGATTGGAGTTTAGGGTGGATTACTACCACCACCACCACCACCACGACCACCCCTACTGGTGATTTGCCTCTTCAAATGCTAAATGATCCCTTCTCTCTTTCTGTCCCTCAGGATCACACCTCAACACCCAACCCCTGAACTCCACACACTCTGCCATGCACACAGGAGGAGAGCTGGACTGGTGGGCGATGGAAGTGGCGCACATGTTCCTCTAGGCTCACGGCATGACCTCTGTAAGAGACTTCCTTTAGTCTCCTATCGCATGAACGTCCGGCTGTAGACGCATGACCTACAGTCCTCAATCCTGCCTCTAGTGACGGATCTCTGTCGGAATCAGGACAAAAGCAGCAAGAAGGGGAGGGGGGGAACAAAGGAACAGAAACAAGTGCAATAGAGAGTGAGACCACAAATGTGAACAAGGGCTCTTTGTGGCTGGGGATGGTATTTCTTTTTAACTCATTTTAATTTCGACCTCGTACAGGGTAGTTTTTTCCCCAACCTCATCTGTAAGAAATCCATCTGGGCTTCCTGTAAAGAAAAAAAGGAAACTAGGCATGAAATTAGCTCAGCACCTTAATTCCATGTCCTTATCTGCCAGCCTTCCCCATCCACGCACACATCTCCATTCCATTTGTGACTGTCCTCTTTCACTCCCCAGTGGGACTGCTCCTCCCAGAATGCGAAACATGACATTTAGGACACACACACACACACACACACACACACACACACACACACACACTCTCACCTCGCTCCTCCATGCCATTCAGTATACACACAGATTTTACTGTGATGTCTGAAGCTGTATAGACTCTCCTGTGGATAAACTGGAATTTTTTTTATGTTGTCTCTCTCTCTCTCTCTCTCTGCCAGTTTCAGTATTAATCATCTTCCAATGGAAAATCATTACATTTAGAGTGCATTCGGGGTTCCTTGTGTTAGGGACTTAAGAATCAGAGGCGAGGACCCCCAGGCTTAGCTGTAGGGCTCAAAGGGAGCCAGCACCCCATCTGAAAGGGTCTTCTCTCTCAGCTGGGGGAGGGCCGGTGGCTGTCCCAGGATTGCACCAGCATGTTCCATAGAGAAGAGGTTTTCTATATCTTAAAGCACTTATATCATAGTCTGTGTTCAAAGTGTAAACTGTACAGTAATCAGCCTTGTGTATATGAAAAATAATAAATACTATGCAAACCAATAGAAACACTTTAGCAGTATGTACAAAGCACTAACAGCTCAGCTCCTGAGGACTTCTCCAGGCTGCGGGAGAAGGAGCTACAGCCTGTCCTTTCAGTGAAAGAGGAAGGAAGGGAGTAGGGCTAGTGAATGTATCTGCCAGTTCTTAGAAGTCTGTGACAATCCCAAGGTCTCCCAGAGCGAACTTGGTGCTCTAACTCCAGGAAGCCAGCAGGATAGGGGGTCGCCCTGAGTGCAGGCACTAGGCTCTCGGCTGGACAGCCTCAGTTTCCCCACTCTGGCTGACAAAGCCACCCTGGCCCCACCTGGAAACACAGAGCGAGGGGACCACTCCTGACCACACGCCCAGCGAAAGGAGAACCGGAGGAAAACAGAGCAGAGGACGACCGAGCTGCCTGAGGCTAGGAAGGAGACCCTCCTAGGCCAGGCTCCGGGTCGGGGCAGAAAGGAAAGCTCGCCTCGGTGCCATCAGGGAAGAGCCTTAAAGTTCCACTAGCGCCTCCGGCGAGGGAGGCCCGAATCAGCACAATACGCCCGGCCCTCCGCGGCAGGCGCCCTCTAGGGCCAGGAGAGTGACTCGGCCAGGCTCTTCTCGCTCTCAAAGAGCCACTGTTTATGGATGTCCTGTCACCTTCCTCCCCGTCGCGCGTCCGGGGTGTCCTCAGGACACATTTCAACCTTCCAAGTAGCACAGAGCTCCCTCAATGTCAGAGGTCCCAAGGCCCTGGTGCCTGTGACCTGGGTCTCAAAGATCTCCCCGCGGAGCAGGGACAGCCTGGCCTCCCGCCGCAGGGTCCCCGCCCGCCGGCCTGGCCCCCTGGGTGCCCTCCTCAGGCACCAGGGGCCGTGGAGCCACCAGCCAGCCTGCTCGACCCGACCTGGAGCCCATCGCCCAGATACAGCGCGGTCTGCACCCTGAGTCCTCCAGGATCCGGCGCCCCTGACCCCCGAGTTCTCGTGTGTGCCCGGCGGGTTTTGCTTTTGCTTTCTTAGAGTGGGGAGGAGATATGACGTTCCAACGTGTGGCCCGCATTCTCCTTGAAGGTTCGGGTCAGAGGAAACCCAGGCTCCTGGGTGCCTCCTCTGAGGCTGCACAAGGTCAGAGAGGGCGCGGCCGCCGGCAGAGGGGCCGGGATCAGGCCGGGTCCGCTGGGCTGCCGCGGCCCAACGGAGGAGAGGCGTGTCCCCAGAGCGCACCAAAGCTGTGCCAGCTCGCCTGGGGGACGCCGCCGGCCACAGTGCATTGGGATCGGGAGTCGGTCGGGCCCTGCTGCAACCTCGCCGCCCGGCCGGCTCCCATGCCCAGGCCGCACTGTGGGGGCGAGCTGGGTGAAGGCTCAAGGAAGCCAGGCGCGGGGTTCGCCTCTCCCGCCTCGGTTCTGTACCTCCCTCTCCCGGGTCGCCGCTGCAGCCGAACCCAGTAGCGCCTCTTAGAGACCCGTGTGGGTCCCGCGGCTCAGGCTCCGCTTTGGCACCTTCTGCTCTGTCTGGCATGGCTGCTTGGCCCGCCGGCCCCAGGCCCTCGGTGGCATGGCTGCACGCCCCAGTTGCTAGTAGGAGCTGTTAGGGGAGGAGTTTGGGGTCTCCACTTGATGCCTAGAGAATGCTGCAGTCTGCACATTAGACGCTTTTTAGAAGTTTTGAAATTACCTTGATTTTTTTAATTGTTATGAAAATGAATCTTTTCTGGGGTCTTTCCCACATGCTCTGTTATTGGGAGAGGACTCCCCACCCCCTACTCTGATGTATAGACCATCCTCCCTACACCAGCTGAACAAATGTCAAAATTAATAAAGAAATGGACTCATGGCACAGGGCTCCATCTCTTCTTCCGGCTCATCTTTTTGGGGAGGGAGGATGTGACGTGTTGGGGTAGGAGTGAAGCCTAAGTTGGGTTACAGAGGGATCTGAGGGATCAGCTTACCAAGAGACCTGTACCACTACGAGGCCTGGGTAGCAGTCCCTCCTCAATTAACACTCCCCACACTCAGTGGTATCAAGAGCCACTAGGATATATTTCTGTCCTGCCTCTTAAGTGAGGAGGGGGGGACACCACAAATCCCCAGGATACCTGGTCTGGCCCGCAGTCAGAAAAGGACCCCACAAGTGCTTCCTGAAAAAGGTATTTGGCCCTTGATCACAATGCCACAAGTGCAAGAAAAGGAGAACGAGAAAAAGAGGATAAGACAGACTGAAGTAGGCTGCAATAACAGTTGCAAAGAGCAACAGCTGTGACAGCCCAGGATGGCTGGCACAGGACCCGACAGTGTTTCATTCTGCTGTAAACAGGGTCACTGTGAGTGTATTAGAAGTGGCTCAATGACTCAATGACACGGACCCGACAGTGTTTCATTCTGCTGTAAAAAGGGTCACTGTGAGTGTATTAGAAGTGACTCAATGACACCTAGTAATAATGCAGAGAAAATGGCCCTGGGTGCTACAAATGGCTAAATGTTCAACTGCAGGATGAAAGGTTAACAGTTCAAGCTCACCCAGAGGTACCTCAGAAGACTGTCTGCTGGTGAAAGTCACAGCATTGAAAACTTGATAGAACACATGTACACATGGGATCACCATGGGCCAGAATTAACTCACCAGCCACTAACGACAGTGTGGAAAGCAGAAGGTCTCATTATATTCATACAAGGGGTCATTTTCTGCAAGGCTAGATAGAGCCCTGGGAGCGGAGTCTGCAGGGATTTGCACTGCTAACCCAAAGATCGAGCCTCTCTGGTGATTCAAATTCACCAGCAGCTCCTTAGGAGAAAGATGAGCAATCTTTCCTACAGCTTAGGAAGCCCCATGGAGAGTCAGCTATGAGTTATTGATGGCAGTGAGGGAGAGTGAGTCACAAATGCCTCATGTGTTAAGTGAGGAAACAGAATAAGTGATTGCTTAAAACACTCTTAGTTTAGTTGTACCAGGGTCCACAAACATGAATGCCTTTACCTGGCTTGGAATGACATAACAATCAGCTCATTTGCAGTAGCTTTCCCCCGGCTCCTCATAGGTGCCTATCCTAGGAGGTGAACAAATCACAATTAGAGAGTCCCTCATAATTAGAGAGTCCCAGGAGCATTTATAATGCCCACTCCTCAGCATGTTCCTCTCAGAAAGGCCACCCAAGTCTATGGGCCAATCATGACTGTATAACAGCATCACCTAGGGGATCTTTTTAAAAAGCAAAGATTCACAGAACTGTTCGGAATGCTGGTGTGTTGAGGAATGGGGATTCAATTTCCCAAAGGACTGTAATGGGCGTCCTGGTAGCACATCCAACTCAGATGTATAAGAAACTGTTGTTTTTAGTCTAAGCCTCTCCTGAAACAATTTTCATGGCCTTTGTGAGGAGGACTTCCTTGCTAGACTCAACCTAAATCATTTATACAACAGAAAAGCCTGACCAGTGTCAGAGTGTTTCCACTTTTGGTAACAAAATCTAAGAAAGAAAGAAAAAGTGCTGCTTCATGAATATAGAAAACATCCAAGTACCTGGAAAGTTGGCTCTGATACCTCTACACCTGTTTGTAAAATAAGAATACTGTCTTGTAGAGCACTTACTTGTGTAAAAAGTCATTAGGAGAAAAAAGCCTATGGGTGCTCTCTGATTAATCTATTCAAATCCATCAAGTATTTTCTTGGAACCCATTAAGTGCCCCACACTGGGAATCCCAGATTGATCACATGCCACCCAGCATCAACAATTTCAAACCCAGATGCTAAGTCAGACAGAATGGGCTACTTGCTCCAGCAGAGGGACTAGATTCCTCCGAGGTGCCAAGAAATGAAAAATTCAGACTCACCACCCTCAAGCCAGTTGTGTCCTCAAGTTAGGATGCGTCTCCTCCATTGGGTTCCTAGGCTTGTAAATCTCAAGGAAAGAAGACGTCCCCTCTCTCCAGGAGCTGCTTGTGGGTTCCAACCACCAGCAATATGAGGCCTTATTAGCAGCGCAGCACACCACCGACTACACCACATCTGACAGAGGGTTCAGAGGTCTCCCAGAGGTGCAGGAACACCACACACACACACACACACACACAGAGACACACACACACACACAGAGCCTCTGCCCACTCATTTCAGTCTCAGCCTTAGAAGGCAGGAAGGTACACACCTACCAAGCAGAGTTTCTCCCCGACCCCTACCTAATCTTCCCCCTCTGCTGCAGCAGTCTCCCACCCCAGGCTTTCAAGTCAGACACAAGGATATGCATCCCCTAGAAAGGAGGCACTGTGCAACCTCCCTACTTACCCCGTCCCAGCGCAGGAAAGAAAGGAAACTTGCAGGCTCCAACTTGTCATTATACTCCCTGCACATAAAGGGATCTGAAAATCTTGGGACAGATACCTCAGAGATTGGCTTTCTCTTCCTCAGGGGAGCAGCTGCAGGAACTGTAACTTCCAGGTAGCAGAGCCTCCAGGTGTCCCAGACACCCTCCTTTATCTGCACACCAGGCTTGAGAGAACCAGGAGCAGGTGGACCCTCACATGATGAACAGGGCTTCCAAAGCTAATCTCTCTCTGTCTCTAACACACACACACACACACACACACACACACACACACACACAGAGAGAGAGAGAGAGAGAGAGACGCGCACACGCACACGCACATGCACACACACTCTGGCTGATTTTACAGTCAATCTTTCAAAGTGCAATTTGTCTAGGAAAAGCCAATGTGAGGCCCGTGTGGGTTCTGACCAATGGCTGCACGGCTCCAGCAGCTCAGCCAGTCTTAGGTCTGTATTCTAATGGGCCTTATCTTTATCAGGGAAATGTTGGTTCTGTGAACTTAAAACTTCTCATGGAGGGTCTCCAGACTCAGAAGCAGAGTAGGGGTCTGAGCTGAGGAATGGGTGTCAGCCTTTCCCCAGGCAGGAAGGGCCAGGGAGAGAGAAGTGGGGCTGGGAAGACTGCTCACCTGTCCTGAGGCACCTCCCCTCCGAGCGGCTGACGTGGGTGGCCAGTCCCTGGGCAAAGATTGGGTCAGACGCTTTCGGTGGGAGGGCGGTCAAGGGCTGTGGGACCAGTTTTGACCCTTCAAACTTGCCATGGGATTCTGGGCCGGAGCTTGGAGTCTTGGGTATTAGCGGCCTGGATCCGGGCAGCCGAGGCCCGGCCACCTGCCTGTCCCTGTCCTGGGGAGCATGGAGTCCAATCTGCAGGGAACCTTCCTGCTCAACAACACATCGCTGGCCCAGTTCTCGGAGATGAAGGCCCCCATGTGCCAGTATTCAGTGCAGAACTCCTTCTACAAGCTCAGCCCTCCGGGGCTGGGCCCCCAGCTGGCGGCCGGAACACCCCACGGGATCACGGACATCCTGAGCAGGCCTGTGGCTACGCCAAACAGCGGTCTCCTCTCCAGCTACCCCCATGTGGCAGGCTTTGGTGGACTTGGCTCCCAGGGGGTCTACTATGGCCCCCAGGTGGGGAATTTTTCCAAGGCTGGGAACGAGTACCCAACCCGGACCCGGAACTGCTGGGCAGACACGGGCCAGGACTGGCGAGGCGGGCGCCAGTGCAGCAACAGTGAGTACAAGGAGACCCCCACACCCACCCGACCAATACCCCAGATCTGTGGAAGAAGGAGAAAGTGGTGAGGAGGAGGCCCTCCCAGGGCAGTCTGCACTGGCCGCCCACCTCGGTTGCCATTAGACCATCCAGGTCAGCCACTAGGTCCCTTTCCTCAGCTCAGAGCAAGACCGAATTCCTGCCCACTGCCATTCCCATGCTGCCTGCCCATGGGTTTTCTGGGCCCAGCCCCACCCCTTACCAGCTCCCTTCTTAGGGCACCTAGAGTCTCCGGGTCTGGGGTAGTCCACACAACCCATACTCTTCGTAGGCTCCCAACTGGCATCTCTCCTTACTTCACCGCCAGAGCCCATGGCACCATTTCTGCACCCCAACTACGATCCAGTCCTCAGGACTCACCACTGCGTCACTTTGCCCGCCATCATTCAGGGACAAAGATTGCACCCTGACCCTTTCCTGGCCATTTCTCACCTTCCTCCTCAAGGTTTATTTATGTCAACAGTGGCAACATCACCCACCGGCTCCTAGGAGCTGACATCAGCTGGGTGGGGGCACACTGTCCTGGTTGCCTTAGGCCACAGAAAGCTGATCCAGGGACCAGTTGCTTGATGGCCGTTGGGGACTGGAGAAAGTGGCAGGATATACAGATGGGGCTTACCTATCAGAAAGGCAAACAGCATGATGGTGTCTGTGGTTGTTGAGCCATCCCGAACCCAAACACCCTTCAGGGCAGAGGGAGCTGGCTGTCCTGATCCAGATGTCCACTGCAGTAAGGGCTTGAGGTGGCAGGGAGACCCCCGAAAGCACACCTGTCTCCCACCCGGTTTATAGTGCTCCAGGCATTCATGCCATCTACTAGTTCACCCCTCATGAGTTAGGAAAAATGTGGGGAAAACCCACCAGGACACTTGGTTAGACCCCCAGCCAGTACATGTCAAAGGGGTAGGAGCTAGCCCTCCCAGTAAAGGGGTCCTGTCCCTGAAACCAATGCTACTCATAGGTGGCCGACCAGTGAGGACTTATACTGCCAACCCATAGGCACACAGTTCAAGTCCACCAGTTGCTCCACAGGAGGATTGGCAGTCTCCTCCTGTGTGATTTACTGCCTCTGAAAACCCACTGGAAGGTCGGCTATAAGTTGGTTCTGACTTGATGACACTATTAGATGTCAACAACAATAACAACGTTGAAAGAAAAGGTGCTGTGGTGGCACAGCAGTTAAAACACTTGCCTGCTAACTTAAAGGCTGGTGATTTGAACCCACCACTGGAGAAACATGAGGCCACCTGTTTCCATAAAGATCTTCAGCCTTGGAAACCCTATGGGGCAGTTCTACTCTGTCCTATAGGGTTGCTGGGTTGGAACTGGCATGATGGTAGTGGGATGGAGAGTTAAATAGGAAGGGTGAACCCATTTTATGATCTCCTAGAAGGTATTCTATACCCGTTTTGAGGTATTGAGATCTGCCTCAGGCCATTACTCTCTCTCGCCTCCATTTCCCCTCACATACATACACATGGGCTTTCTCCACCCCTACCCTCCATTCCATTTGCCCGTGCACACATACACGCGTGCACACACATACACACATACAGGAAAATATCTAAGCAAGTCAGTGGCTGGGTTAAAGCACAGGGAGAGAGGCTGAAGATGACAGCCTTTCTTGAGGCCTCTTCCTTTTCTATGACCCAGTTTCTTCAGCTCTAACAGGACAAGGCATGGGCTGTTAGGCTGCTCTAAACAAGGCCTGACCCAGGGGGTTCTGCTTTCCCTGGGCCCTCACTGCCTTCCAGCTCAACCCCCCACAATGGGCAGTGAGGACAGAGGCTCCAGCCACCAGACCAACCTCTCCAGTTTGGGCAGAGCCACATGGTAACATGGTGACATGGCAGAGCAGCTTCTTGGGACTTGATGGCCACCCTCCCTGCTGTTCCGGGAGTCCTAGGAAACTGGGAGCCAAAAGGAAGGAAGTGAAAAGAGAGTCCTAAGCCCTGGGGTGTCATGTGGGTGGAAGAGTCAATGTCAGTGACCTGAGAAGTATCTGAGGCAGGAAGAAAACTGTGGAAGAGGAAGCCGTATCATCAAGTACGAGAGCATGAGCTAGAGAGGCACAAGTGCTGGGTTCAAGGCCTCTTGTCCCCAAATAGTTAAAACCAGGGGCAGCAAGACCCCTTAGGATGCCTACCACTCAGACATGGCAGTGGTCACAGTTGCTGCCACCTGAGGGGCCTCTCAAGGCGGCTGTGAACCCCACGGGAGAGGCAGGACAGGGCTGCACTCCACAGGTAGTAGCGGCAGTCCTGGTCCCTGCTCACACTGCTCACCTGTACTTCCTTCCTCCTGCCAGCACCGGACCCCCTGAGTGACAGCATCCACAAGAAAAAGCACACCCGACCCACCTTCACGGGACACCAGATTTTTGCCCTGGAGAAAACCTTTGAGCAGACCAAGTACTTGGCTGGCCCTGAGAGGGCCCGGCTGGCATACTCGCTGGGGATGACCGAGTCCCAGGTGAAGGTGAGTCTGAGTGGGACGGGGATGTCACTGCACAGAAGCCAAGCAGTTATACTTTCCCAGCTCCTCCCAGCTCTTTGGAGTAAAAACGTCTGGGTCTTTCCAACTGTATCCAAGATGATTAGGATGGGACAGGACAGGATAAGGTTCAGGTCTGTTGTTCTTAGGGTTGCTATGAATTGTACTCGACTCAACGACATCTAACAACAACAACAACAAGAAACCTGTTGTTGTTAGGTATCATAGAAACAATTTTGTGCCCACGGTCCATGTGACAGAGAAGACCTAACTTAAAGGGTTTCTAGGCTATGATCTTTACCATACAGATTGCCTGTGCAGTACAGGTCTTCGACAGGGCCACTGATGGGTTTGAATAGCTATCCTTTCAGTTAGTACCTGAGTACTTATCTAATGTAATACTAGAGCTTCTTCCTAACTGGCCCAAAGGTGGTAACAATTAACAGTAACTCCTTCTGTAGTGTAACTGCTTCTGAAAACCCGCCGGAGGGGCAGCTATGAGTCAATTCCAATCCAATGGTACACAACAACATTAATTGATTGAGCCCGTTATGAAAGTCCAATATATAGTACCTTACATTTAATCCTCACAGCAGCCTTGAAGTTGGCATTATTATTTAACAGGTGAAGAAACAATCTCAGTTAAGCCTTGTGCCCAAGGCCACACAGATCATACTTAAGAGAGGTGGGTCTCAGTCTCAGACATGCAGGATCCTAAACTTTATGATTTCCCTCTGATTGTCTCTGTCAGAGATTTCAAGAGCTGACGATAGCCCCTGGCTGCATTAGGAGTCTGGGACTTGTGCTCAAACCTGTCCCATTAGTTAACAGAAGGAGTTATCCTTTGGTTTGTTATTGTCATTGTCAGCTGCCTTCAAGTTGCCTTCTGACTCCTGGCAACCCCAACAAAATTAAATTGGACCCTTGTGATCCCTAAGATTGTCACTGGTTGATTTTCAGAAGTAGATAGACCTTTCAGCTAAAAAAGGCTGCTGGAATCTGATCAACATCACAGCAACATGAAAGCTTCCAATGACAGAAAGACAGGTGTTTTGCTTGAAGTGCGTTGACTAGGAACAGAAATGGGGTCTCCAAAGGGATGTGATAGTTCTACCACTGAATGACCAGTGTCCGCTTGTCATCAGCATGTTGTTGTTGTTGTTGTTATGTGCCATCGTGTCGCTTGCAACTCATAGCAACCCTATGTACAAGAGCTTATCTTTAAAATGAAGAAATCTCCAGTTCCTGATCATCCAGTTGAAGATGTGAGATCCAGTTGAAGGTGTGAGATGAGAGGTGTGACGCTGTAGAGCTTGAAGGAAAGGCTATTGCTATTGTGTGCTGTTGAGTCCAAACCAACTCAGAACTGACTGACCCTCCAGCCAGTTTTTAGAGGCAGCAAACCACGCAGAAAGACACTGCCCATCTTTCTCCCACGAAGCAGTTGGTGGATTTGAATGGCGTGCCTTTAGACTGGCAGCATATCTCCTTACTGTCTGAAACTTGTTCTGTCTTGCTCCATCCTCACAAACTTGGATGTGCCCGGA
Organism: Elephantulus edwardii; assembly: GCF_000299155.1. Classification (NCBI taxonomy): domain Eukaryota; kingdom Metazoa; phylum Chordata; class Mammalia; order Macroscelidea; family Macroscelididae; genus Elephantulus; species Elephantulus edwardii. The sequence continues at coordinate 3,125,405 of NW_006399945.1, forward strand.
CCCATTCTTATGGTCTCTGTGTCAATCTATCTTGCTGAGGGTCTTCCTCTCTTTCACTGACCCCCCCCCACCTTTCCCGGCACGATGCCGTTATCCAAGGACTGAATCTTCTGGGCATCATGCCCAAAGTGTATGCAATGAAGCTCCACCATCCTTGCCTCTAAGGAGAACGCGGTTTGCACTCGCTCCAAGACAGACTTGTTCATTCTTTTAGCAGTTCATGGTGTATTCAGTACTTTTCACTAACCACACTATTCAAAGGCATTAATAACTCTTCTGTCATTCTTATCCGTTATCCAACTTTCAGAAGCACAGGAAGCCATTGAAAAGACCGAGACTTGATAAATATAAATAGGCTTTAGTAAACTGGCTTTCACCTCCCAAGACTTCCTGGGGTAACTTTTCCCAACTCTGAAGCTAGAAGTCTCTGGGGAAATTTGGAGTGGAACACCAAAGAAGACAGTTTTCACCTAAGCCAGTTCTGCCTCATTCTATGAAACAGGGACAATTTTAAGGGTGTGAGAAGTACCAGAAAAGGGTTTTTGATCCCAGGTCTGGGATCCATTTCAAGCCTTCACATCTCCAGCAAGTCCTCTGATGGTAATTCAGCTGCAGTGAAAACTGATTAAATGGCAAAAGGGGATACTGTAACATGCTTTATTTCTTTAAGTGCTTTTGTCTACTTTTCAACTATCTCAACAAATAGGCATTTGTTAATTTTACAATTGTTGCTGTTATGAAACGGCCCATAGCTGACCTTCCAGCAGGTTTTCAGAGGCAGTAAATTGTATGGGAAGAAATGGCCCATCTTTCTCCGGTGGAGCAGCTGGTGGATTCGAACCGCATGCCTTCGGGTTTGGGGTGGGGGGAAATAACCAAGTCCCAGTCTCTAAACCAGATGAATTCCAGAATTTCCTGATGTGCTCTAACCTGGACTAAACCTTTCCATTCTGGGCATTCCAGCATCTTCCACCTCAGAGCTCCAGATAGCAAAGAGGAAGGTCGATGCCCCACCGTGAGGAGACACTCCAGCTGAAATGGCTGCTGTAATCACATTTCTTTTTGTGGCCCTGCCCTCCCCCTCCCCAGTGATGTGACTACTGCAGTGTATTCCACCATTTAGCCATTTATTTTACAACCGCAGTAACTCTAGTTGCCACCACGTGGAGTCGTCCTCCTGGGGGGAATGGGGACGGGTGCTGCGGGTGCTCTGAGTCCACCTACCAGGTGCAGGGGGCCCACATGACACTCTGTCGCCCCAGGTGTGGTTCCAGAACCGGAGGACCAAGTGGCGGAAGAAGAGCGCCCTGGAGCCTTCGTCCTCCACGCCTAGGGCTCCGGGTGGCGTGGGCGCGGACCGCGTGGCCTCGGAGAACGAGGACGACGAGTACAACAAGCCGCTGGACCCCGACTCGGACGACGAGAAGATCCGGCTGCTGCTCCGGAAGCACCGGGCCGCCTTCTCGGTGCTCAGCCTGGGCGCGCACAGCGTCTGAGCCGGGCCGCGCGCTCCCAGCGCCGCCCCTGCGCCCCGTCCTCGCCATCCCCTTCCCAGCCGCGGCCCGTCGCCATGGAGGCCTCGCTCCCTCGCTTCTCAGCGCTGCTGGGGGAGAAGATGCCGAGTGCAGCGGCTTCTGACCAACTGGAGGAGGTGGGGGGGAAAATAACAAAGGGGAACAGGCTGGACTGGCTGAGGGGAGCGGGCAGCATAGAGCACCTCTTGAGACTTGTGGGCACAGGAACTTTCTTTACTATCCTCCTCCTGTGGGCAGAGGCCTTGCGTGCCAATTCTGCAGGGTTCTTAAATACAACCTAAAATGGCCAGGTTCTGGTGAAGGAGAAAAGATCGGGGTGGCATGTCCAGATACGCTCCTCAGACCTATGCCCAGGTGAAATCCTGCTTGAGATTCCAGAGCCCAACAGTATAGCCCAGATAGGAAACTTAGGGAACAGGGAGAAATCAGCCAGATCCACGGCTGTCAACTCAATTCCTGTTCACGTGGCCCTCCATCAGCTAGAAATGTTTCTCCTGCAGGAAGGTTATCAGCCCAGGAGGTAACCCACTACGCCAACGGAGCTCCTTTAGGGAGGACAAATGGGTTCCAATTGAGAAACACTCCAGATACCAAACTTGAGAATTTATCTGGATGGGCTCGTGGTCTCTTTTCTCCACTTTCACCTAAAAGGATCGCCTGGAATAAGTTCCCACAGGCTAGGAAAGAGGAGAACAACATCCTAGAGGCTTGTGTGGGCGCCTGACAGACACCCTCAGCACCAGTACAAGCACAGAACCATCTAGGAAAGCAGGGTGTCCAGGAGTGGAGAGAGACAGGGCTGGAAAGAACTCAGGGGCAGGGCAGAGGGTGCAAGAATGACAGAGCCAAGGGCCTTCTTTCCTTAGATCACTCCGTAGCCTGGCGCTCCCTGGTCTGGGGCTGCAGGAGGGCATCGCCCAAAAACGGTAGTGTTTTTTTCTCTGAAACTAGTATCTCTGAGCTATTGGCAGGTGGGTGGGGCCACGGTTAAGGGAGGTGGGTGGGGGGCTGGCCATGAAGAAACACAGCCCAAAAGGGACCAAGCATTTCCCCATCTTCACTGGCTTTAAGCAAATATAGAGCAAAAATAAAAGTCCCAGAAATCTTCCCATGGCTTATGTGTTTCTGTGAAAGGAATGAGTCCTAGGAAAATGGTTGTGGGGACCTGGAAATGAGGATTGCGGTTCAACTGTGAGAGTTTTGCCCCAAAGGGTCGAAGGCTCAGGGGGCGAGGTAAAGGGGTGGTGCTCTGAGAATCTAGTCACTTGCTGGCGTCCACACTGGCCTTCGTGTGCTGCAGGCCCTGAGCTGCCCCAGGTCTGTCTGCCCTGCTTTCTCCATAGCCAGCGGGACAGGCTGAAGAGCATCTGGTCGCCAGGAAGTCCAGGAAATGGCATCAGTGGCAAGGGTAGTGGATGAATCCTTGTCTGAGGGTCACAGTGGAGACTCAGCCAATCTCAGAAGAAGATTTGGAGAACTGGACCCTTGAGAAGACATTGAAATAGTTCCTTTTATATTTTAAAGCTTTCTCTTTCCCTATTCTTGGGAGGAAAATGGGAAATCTTCTGTGGATTTAATGTCTCAGAAAACCTTCTGAAGGGTCAGCTATGGGTCAGTTCCGAATTGATTGTATATAACAACAATTTCTCTATTGAAATTGTCTGCACGATACTATCCATTTGGAATCTCTCCTGGAATATGCCAGGTATTGTGGAAGCTGCTGGAAAACCTAAGAAAGTTTTAATGAGTCCACGACCTCCCAGAATTCATACTCTCAACTTACTCAATACTATCGAGTTGGAACTTGTTCCTAGCTGACTCTCCATTGGATTTCCAAGCCTGCAAATGGAATGAGATGGTACCTGAGAGGACATGGTATCTTCCTCTTCCAAGAAGATGTTAGTGGAGTCAAACTGTCAAGAGAGGCACTGGCTCTGGGTTTTCAGTACAATTCCCTATGGATGAAGCTTCCAGAGCTCTCCCCAGTAACCCTAGGAAGTAGGCAATATTCTCAATTAATAGATGAGAAAACTGAGATACAGAAGCCCCTAAGCCAAACCACAGGAAATGGAAAAAGGCAAACCCAAAGCCGATTCCAAGGTCCTTACTTCTGCTTTTCTGGCCCACAAGACATCTTGAAAAATCTTTCACAAAAATAAGGCTTGAATATCTAGTGCTTTAGGGAAGCCTTCCAACTTTAGCAAACACAAGGCCTCGAGGAGCTGTCAACATCAGCCTGACCCTTTGCCTGACCCAACAAGTTCTTCAGCTCATCCCTTGGGCCTATAGGGCAGAGTTGGACCAGTGGTCCCAGTCCAGAGGGGAAACAAGGGTGGGAGGAAGACTCTTAGAAACTGAAGCTTCAGCCTTTCGTAATGGTCCTCAACATACAGAGGACAGAGGGTTGTATGACAAGGAAATGTAAAATTCTTTCAACAGTGAGCCTCAATATGTGACCATGTCTATACTCAGGGCCTGAGTCTTTCCTGTCACAAAAAACATCAGCTCATTGCTTTCAAGTTGGAACCAACTCTTCTCTGACCTTCCACTGGATTTTCAGAAGCTGTGAATTGCGTAGGAGGAGATTGCCTATCTTCTTCTCCAGGAGCAACCGGCGGTGAATTTGAAACGCCAAGAAAATGGAAAAGCAGCTTCTAAGAGTACAACCTGCAAACACTCCTGGCCACACTGGGTGTGGGTCAGTCACAGATCATATCGAGAGGCCTGCCACTGGTGCAGTGTTGCTGGAGGCAGGACACAATCTGGGAAGAGCTGAGGACTCAGCACAGGCCACGGAGATCAGGGGGCTCAGAGCGATGCCCAGTATTTCCCAAGCCTTGGAAGGCAGCCTGGAGCCTACAGCAAGGCAGTTGCAAATATAATCTAGGTGGAAAGCAATGAAGGGGGTGAGGAGGGAAAAGCCAGTCCAAAACCAAAAATGTGCTCACTTATTTCTCCCTTAAGTATATTATAATCTTAACCACTCTATTATGGCTATAATTCTTGTATATCCTATTCACACCATTTGGATCAGTATTAAATCAAGGCTGGAGAAAGTTTCTCCCAGGAGACATTTGCTGAGCTAAACAAAGTTTCCTCCAATTCCCAAGTTCTGGGACAGTGGCCACTGGTACCTCTGGCCAAGACTTAGGTTTCCCAATGGTTCTTTAACTCCACTGCTGCCTCCTCTGTGTGGCCTGAGCACTTGGGCCAAGTGAGGTAGAGGCACGGGCCTCCTGTCTCACCAATTATTGTGCAAGCCTGTTCAGAGGCCAGAGTTGACAGAGAAGACAAGTTGAAAGTGAATGGCCCAGCCCCTGAGGGTAATCAGAATAAAACTAGCCTTGTGTCGGGTGTATGTGTATGTGTCACTGGGAAGAACACAAGTCTACCTTGTTTCAGGATCCATTATAAAGAACTCCTGACGCATAAAACCCAAACCCAAATCTACTACTGTCCAGTTGATTCTGATCGCAATCCAACAGGCCCCACAGGATCGCCAAGGTAATCAAGCTTTAAGGAAGTAGACTGCCCTTCCTGGTTTTGCAGAGCAGCTGGTGGATTTGAATGACTAATCTTTCGGTTAGCAGTGAGCACTTTAGCCTCTACACCACCTAGGCACCTCCTAAACCACGGGTTCCCATTCCTATGCCTGCTTTGCTATGGATTGAGTAGTGTTCCCTTGGAACATGCTGACATAGTCCATAGGGAGTTGTGCTGCTAATCCAACCTGCCTCACCAGTGGCTCCTTGAGAGAAAGATGGGCAGTCTCCTCTCATGGGATTTACAGCCTTGGAAACCAAATGGAGGGTCAATGAGTCAATTCTGACTTGGCAGCAATGAGATGGAACTGCTACACCTGTGGATGCAATCACATTTGGGAATAGGGTTTTCTTTGTTAATGATGCCACCTTAGTGCAGCATGTATCCTAAATATAACCACTTCTGAGTGATTTAAGGAGCAACATAGACACAGAGACAAGTGAGGACAAATAGAAAAAGGCAAAAGCACACGCGAGGAGCAGAACCTCTGCGGAACTGAGGTACAGCAGGACTGCAGACTCTGAGCCAGGGACCCACCTCCCAGAGTCCACTGAGAGAGCCTTCCTCGCCTGCTGCCCTGGGTTCTGACGCCTGGTCTCTTAAACAGTGAGAAAATACATTTCCGATCTTTAACACCAGCCCCCTGTAGCCTCTGTTACAGCAGCACTAGACAACTAAGACAGTACATAAAAGGGACATGTGTCCCTAACTAACTAAAACAAACAAAACTTTTTGCTAACTAAAAGTTTTAGCAAAACTTTTGGCTAACTAAAACAAACAAAAATGTTTGGCAATACTTAACTCCTTGAAACTCTTCTTCCACCACATCAGGAATCTTTCAGAGTTCGGGGATAGTCATTAAGTCCAGTGGTCACTGCTCTAACAGGAAGCCCAGTAGTTCTAGCAAACAGGCAGATTGGGTTTTTCCCTTTCTCTACTTTTCTTTGTTCTCCCCTTACCCCATGGTGTATTTCTTTTTGATGGACCTTTTTAAAAAATATTTTAAATTGGCTTGCTTGTTGTTGAATTGTTGCTGATTGCCTTCGAGTTGAGCACGACTCATAGCAACCCTAAGAACAAAAGGCCTGAAGTCCCTCTACAACTATATAACTAATATACATCTAACAACAATCGACATTTATTAAAGTTTGTAGAGTTTCCAGAGGCATGTTGTTTAGGAAGTGGATGTCACTCCTGCTTCCAAACCTGTCACAGTATGTTATTGTTGTTATGTGCCATTGAGTCACCTGAGGTATATAGCTACCCTATCTACAGTAGATCTGAACCCTGCCTGTCCTGAGCCAGTCTCACTAATTCTGACACACCAACCCCCATCGCCCCAGTTACTGTATCAATCCATACCATCTGGGGTCTTCCACTCCTCTGCTGTCCATCCATCCTTCAAAGCATCCTTACGAGCCCACAGTAAGTGAGGCAGAGCTTCAAAATCCTAGCCTCCAAGGAGAGACTGGGTTTCACCCTCTCCAAGACATTTGTTTTCTTGGCAGTCCATGATATGTTCAAGACTCACTACTGCTCAATAATTTGAAGAGGTCCCTAACTGCAGACTTCCCCAGTACAATAAATTTCCTTATTTCCTGACTGCTGGTCCAAGGATATTAATTGTGAATCCAAGCAAGACAAAGCTGTTGACAGTATCAATCTCCTGTCCATCATGATGCTGTCTATATGTCCAATGGTAAGAATCTTGGTTTCTTGATATTGAGACACAATCCATACTGAAATCTGCATTCCTTGATCTTCTACACAAGTGCTTCAAGTCCTCTTCACTTTCAGCAAGCAAGGTTGTGTCATCTGCATAATGCAGGTTATTGATGAGTCTCCCTCCAATCCTGATGCCGTACTCCTCTTCACAGCATCCAACTTCTCAGATAATTTGCTCAACATAAAGATTGAATAGGTATAGAAAGAGAATACAACCGTGATGTACTCACTTCTGAATTTTAAACCACAAAGTGTTCCTCTGCTCTGTTCACACAACAGTTTCCTGGTCCAGGTATAGGTTATGCATGAGCACAATCAAGTGCTCTGGGACTCCCATTCTTCTCAATGTCATCACAACTTGTTATGGTCCACACAGTCAAATGCCTTTGTATAGTCAATTGAGCACAAACAGACATTCTTCCAGTATTCTTTACTTTCAACCAGGATCCATCTAACATCAGCAATGATATCGCTGGTGCCACGGTCTCTTTTAAATTCTGCTTAAACTTCTGGCAGTTCCTTTCTAGATACTGTTTTAACCTCTGAGCCTTGGTTTAGTCATCTATAAAATGGGAATATTTACATATACCTTGGAGGGTCTCTGAAAAGATTAAGAACTGAAGTGTGTTCCTGGCACAAAAACACTAAACATCAGTTATGTTGTTCATAGAAAGCTTTAGAGAACAATAGTCCTAAATCTTGATCCTCACCCCACCAAAACATAGCTGGTTATTAAAGTCAAGTTATTTAGTCTCTAAAAGTCTAGTCTCTTAATCTATAAAACAAGGCTAATCAATAGTACTATGAGAATGTGAAATTAGATGAAATAATAGTAAATGCTTAGAATAGCAGTAGTATTATTATAAATATTAGTACACTCACATTTTTTCATTCTTCCTCAAATGCATGTGGCTAGAAAATTTCTCTGGGAGCTCTGATGGTGTAGTCAGTAGGGAGTTGCACTGCTAACCTAAAGATGGCTAGTTCAAATCCACCAGCAGCTCCATGGGAGAGAGATGGGCAACCTCCTCCACTGTGGTTTATGGCCTCTGAAAATCTGCTGGAGGGGCAGCTGTGAGCAGGTTCCAACTGGATGGCAATGAGATAGAGAGTGAGTGAGTGAGTGAGTGAGTGAGTGAGTGAGTGAGTGAGTGAATGAGTGAATGAGTGAGTGAATAAATGGCAGAGCCAGGCCAAAAGTTCAGGCATTCTAAAATGAGACAAGCAGCTCCAAAACTGCATCCACCTATTCTTCTAAATGTTCACACCCAGGGGAGAGTGTGGGAGGGGAGTTCTGGTGGCCTAATGGAAAGGAGCTGCACTGCCATCCCAAAGGCACATGACTCAAATCCACCAGCTGCTTCTTGGAAGGAAGAAAGGCAATCTCCTCCCATGAAATTTACCTTCTCAGAAAACCAGCTGGAGATTTAACCAGGAGTCAGTTCCAATGGGATACAACAACTCTTCTACAAGTTCACGTCCAAGGGAGATTGTGGTTAGACTCCTCATGTGAGCAAATTAGTTTATTCCCCACAGATTCTGGAGTAGGACCGAGCATATAAATAGGGCTCTCCGAGAAATGTTAGTTTGTCTTCAGACAGCGTGATCCAGGGTGTCATTGTTATAGCATTCTAAATCCCACACCTGAGCTACATCACTTGCCAGCCATGAAAACATTCACATATCCAGTTGCCATAGACCTGATTCCAACTCAGGGTGACCCCACGTGGGTCAGAGCAGAGCTGAGCTCCACTGGGTTTCCAATGAATGGCTTTCCAGGTAAATCACCAGGCCTTTCTTATAAGCCAACTCTGGGTAAACTCCAGCCTCCAAACTTTCAGGTAGCAGTTAAGCACATTTATGCTTTGCACCACCCAGGGCCCCAGGGTTTGTATATCCCACTCTCAAAGTCTCGTTAGTCAAGCAATCGTGAGAACCAGAAGCAGTGGCCTTCCCTGCGAATGTATTAGAAATGCAGAAATTCGGGCCTCTCTCAAATCTGCTCCACCAAGAGTGTGCATGTTGGCAAGCTCCCAGCTGTTTGGTATGCACTGAATAACAGGAGAAAGTCAGGAGTACGCTGTGCAAATGTGTATGTTGTAGTTGCTGTTAGGTGCCATTGAATCAATTACAACTCATAGTGATTCTATGAACAATAGATCTGAATTTTGCTCTATCCTATGCCAAACTCACAATCTCTGATACACTTGAGCCCATTGTTTTGTTTTGTTTTTAAATTTTTATTGTCACCACAACAAGATAAAGGTAAATAATCCAATTGAAAAATGGGCACAGGATATGAACAGACACTTCACAGGAGAAGACATTCAGATGACTAACAAACACATGAAGAAATGTTTAAAATCCCTAGCTGTAAGGGAGATGCAAATCAAAACAACGATGAGATATCCTCTCACCCCAGTCAGAATAGCAAAATTTAACAGAACAGCAAGCAACAAATGCTGGCGAGGTTGTGGAAAAACTGGAACCCTTATTCACTGTTAGTGGGAGTGTAAAATGGTATAACCACTGTGGAAGGCAGTATGGTGTTTTCTCAAAAAGTTGCAAATAGAAACACCATTTGACCCAGAAATTCCATTACTGGGAATATACCCCAAAGAGATCATAACTGACACCCAAGCAGATATACGCACACCCATGTTTATTGCGGGTTTTGTTCACAATAGCAAGGAGTTGGAAACAACCTAAGTGCCCATCAACAAACGAATGGATAGAGAAGCTGTGATATACTCACACAATGGAATACTATGCTGCATTGGAAAACAAGGAACTCATGCAATATTATTCAAAATGGGTGACCTGAAGGACATTATGCTGAGTGAAATATCTCAGTTACAAAAGGACAAATACTGCATGGTGCCACTTTTGTAAAACAGGACTGACCTTGGGGTTGGGGGAAGACTGAGAAAGATGGGTTCAATAATGTATACTGCATTGAAACAGATGAGGGAGAAAACTGTTTAAAAGGGATATGTGATTAGGTATTTTTGTCATGACAGGAGTCCAGAGTGAAGGCTGCATAGTGGAGTGGACCTGGGGGAGGGTTTGTAAAACAATGAAAGAATTTTTCTCTTACTTTTCCAAGAGGGGAGTGTACTGAGGGAGAGGGTTGGGAGGGGAGAAAAGTGCAACAATGAATGAATGGAAATCCAAAGTCTCTGTAAATTTTCATAGAAATTAATAATTTTTTAAAAACCAAAAAAATTGTCATTTTAATGAAAATTTGGATTTCTATTCATTCATTGTTGCACATTTTCCTCCCTATCCCCCCTCAGTTTGCTTTTCTCTTTAAAAACATAATTCATTGGATTGAGGAATTATGGTACATTCACACAATGGAATACTATACAGCACTCAGAAACAATGATTTTGTAAATTATCACCTAACTTGAGAGGCACTGGAGAGCATTATGCTGAGTGAACTAACTCAATCCCACAAGGATAAATATTGTATAAAAACATTATTGTAGAATGAGTATGAGGATCCAGGAGGGGTGGGAGAGGTTGGAGGCAGAGGATGAAGATGTGCAGAGGGAGGGGAGGATTAATCATGAGGTTGTACAATTTGATGGATGAGGGGGTGAGGGAAAATGAAAGAATCTGTTCCGAAAAGAATGTATTAGAATTTTGTAAATAAGCTACTGTAAAATAAAAAAAAGAAAAGAAATATGTCATTAAGGAAAAAACATTCATTGTTGCCCAAATTCCTTCCCCCTCTAGTCCACTTTGCTATGCACCTCTTGTTTTGGACTTTTGTCATGTAAATAATGCCTAATCATATATTCCTTTCCCTCAGTTCTTTCCCTCATCTGTTCCAATGTCATGTACGTTATTTATCCCCTCTTCTCTTAGTTTTCCCCCAACCACCATGTCATTCCTCTTTTATATCAGTGTTATTATGCAATATTAGTCTTTTTGTGACTGAGATATTTCACTCAGCTATAATGTCTTCCAGTGTCACCCATTTTGTATGATATTTTATGAGTTCCTTGTTTTTCAGTGCTGTATAATATTCCATTGTGTGAATATACTACAACTTCTCCATCCATTCATTTGTTTTTATTTGTTTTGTTTTTTCTTTTTTTCTTATTGTGTACCATCAAATTAGATCTGACTGTCCCAAGGGAGATTGCCCCTCCTTATCCAGAGGAAAATCTGGTGGATTCGAACCATATGCCTTCGGGATTGCAGTGCAGCTTCTTGCCACTGGGCCACCAGAGTTCCCTATTCATTTGTTGATGAGTATTTGGATTGCTTCCGTCTCTTTGCTGTTGTGAACAATGCAGCAATAAACATAAGTGTGCATACATCTGTTTGGGTGGCAGTTCTGGTTTCTTTAGAGTATATTCCCAGTAGTGGAATTGCTAGGTCAAAAGGAATTTCTATTTCCAACTTTTTGAGAAAGTGTCATACTGCCTTCAACAGTGGTTGCACTGTTTTACACTACCACCAACAGTTAATAAGGGTTCCAGTCTCTCCACAACCTTGCCAGCATTTGTTGTTTGTTGCTCTGTTGAACTTTGCTATTGTTACTGGCATGAGATGATATCTCACAGTTGTTTTGATTTGCATTTCTCTTTGAGCTAGGGATTTTGAACATCTCTTCATGTTTTTGTTTGTTGTTTGAATGCCTTCTTTCGTAAAGTGTTCTTTCGTAAAGTATCCTGTGACCATTTTTCAATTGGACTGTTTACCTTTATCTTGTTGAGGTGCTAGAATAATCTATAAGTTGTAGATATAAGTCCCTTATCAGACATGTCACTGTTGTTGTTGGGTATCATCAAGTCAGAACCAACCCTCTGGCAGGTTTTCAGAGGCAGTTAATCTCACAGGAGGAGATTGTCCATCCTTCTCCCTTGGAGCAGCTGGTGGATTCAAACTGCCTGCCTTCGTGACTGCAGTACAATTTCTTATCACTAGGCCACCAGAGCTCCAAAATATTTTCCCCAGTCTGTGGCTTTGCTTTTTATCCTGTTGGAGAAGTTTTTTGATGTGTGTAGAGATTTTATTCTTAGCAGGTCCCATTCATCTATTTTATCCTCTCCTGGTTGTAGGTGAGCCCATTGTTATAGTCACTATGTCAATTCTTGTTGAGGGTCTTCCTCTATTGTTTTACTATCCACATTTCCCAGTGTGATGAAATACTTGTCACTTGAAATGGTTGCTGCAGAAAATCAAGGGCTGCAACCATCAATATGAATTACATGTCAACATCAAGAAGACAAAACTCCTCATTACTGGGCCTATAAGCAACATTGTGACAAACAGAGAAAGACTGAAGTTTTCAAGGATTTCATCTTACCTGGATCCATAATCAACACCCATAGTAATAGCAGTCAAGAAATCAAAAGATATTAACTAAAGAAATATACCAATTGACTGATGTTAAAAAAAAACACAAAGAAAAAGAAGAAATCAAAATATGTATTGCATTGGGGAAATCTACTGTTAAGGACCTCTTCAAAATGCTGAAGAATGAAGGTGTCAATTTAAAGAGGAAGATGTGCCTGATCCGAGCAAATTACTGCCTATGCATGTGAAAGCTGGTCAATGATTAAGGATGATTGAGTAACTGATACCTTTAAGTTGTGGTGTTGGAGAAGAGTACTGAATATCCTATGGACTGCTAAAAGAACAAACAAGTCTGTTTTGCAGGAAGTGCAACCAGAGTGTTCCTTAGAGGCAAGGATGGTCAAAGTTGTCTTATACACTCTTGGTATATTCTCAGGAGGGTGCAGACCTTGGGAAAAGACATCCTACTGAGAAAGGAGAAGATTCCGAGAAATAAAGGAAGGCCCTCAAGGAGATGGACTGATACTTTTATGACGAGCTTGAGTCCATTAGAGATGCTGAGGATGTGGCAGGATAGGACAGAGCTCAGATCTGTTGTTCATCGTGTTGCTTGAGTAGTAACCAGCTAGATGGCAACCAGTTACAACAACATTAACCTAAAGGTTCATGGTTTGAACCACCTAGTTGCCCTGAGTAACAGAAGTGCAGCAATATTCTTGTATTAAGATTGTTGTTGTTGTTGATTGCCGTCGAGTCAAGCACGACTTAGAGTGTATGAAAAAAAGACCTGAAGCCTTTCTTAACTATCATCATTTCTCAAAGTTCATAGAGTTTCTAGAGGCAAGTGGTTGAGGAAGCGAATTTAAAAAAATTTTAAAAATGTCCTAAGGAGCCATTTCTACTCTGAGCCTTTTGGGATTGCCAGAAATTGAGACCTCCATGGTGGTGGGTTAGATTTGATTTCTTATGCCCATGATCATAAAACACAGAGTTGGAACCTGGTTTCTAGCAAAACAAAACCAACTTCTGAGGTGAAGAAAGGATTGCCCTAGGGCCCACATCTGTCTCCCAGCTGAGGCTTGGAGCCAACCAACTCAAGTGCAAGACGGGACTAGGAGGAGCCCGTGAGCAGAGGCAGCAGCTTCTGGCAGCAATAAGCAAGAAGAGAAGGTATAGTCCCTGCGAGCATTTGATAAAAGGATTCAAAACCCAATTTATTTCAGACACCTTGAGGATATTACTATGGTTCCTATTCCTAACAACGGCCCAGAGCAATCAGAAAGATTAAACCATGTTCTTTATCTTCTGCTTAAAGCAGCCTAAACAATATAATGTCTCAGCAGTATTTCTTTGGGGAAATTACTTTGCTTAGAACAATTCTCTCTCCGATGATGCTCAGATGAACAACCAGATACATCCAAATTCTGCTTTTGGGTAATCATTGTTCGTTCCTGTCATTTCAATGTGTTTTCTGAACTTGGGCATGGGATGATCAAGTATAAGTGTGTGGCTGAAAGGATCTTCCCTTATCAGAGACACAGAGGTCAGGGGAGTGAGGCAGGCGGATGCTCTGTCACTGTGTCTGCAGGGCACAGTGTCCAGGTATCATTTGCTTTGTAAACCTTCCCTCTTAGATGGGAATCCCAGGGTGCAGGGAAGACTCACAGCACCTTCTCAGTGAGATATGCACTTTTCCATGCTCTACTCACCCTCATTGTTAATCTCGAGAAAACTTATCACTTAGTGGCCTCATTTCCCAGGAGCTGAGAAACTGACACATAATCATGATGTGTGTATGCTCAGCATCATTTCTACTCTACTCCAGGCCCGTACATTCTCTTCTCACCACATGGCTGAAGAAATGGCCACATTACCACTGTGCCTGCTGCTACTTTACTCCCTGCTGTTTCTTAAGAATTCATTACATGCTATACTCTGTTCCAGGTGCTTTCCTTATTTCTTTTTTTAAAAAAATAAAATTTTTATCTATATTGGTTTACCTACAAAGTTTGTATACGTTGTTTTTCATACTTAATCTTTCCCCTTTCCTTTAACCAGCCCTCCCTCCACCCATCAAATCATGTGACCCCATGATTAAGCCCAACCCTCCTCTTCCCCCCCCTCTGCTCCCCTCCCCACCTTGGATCCTCATAGACGTTATACAATAATGGTCTTAATACAGTATTTGTCCTTATGGGACTGAGTTAGTTCACTCAGCATAAGGTTCTCCAGTTCCTCCCAAGTTAGGTAGTAATTACAAAATCATTGCTCCTGCGTGCTGAGTAGTATTCCATTGTATGAATGTACCACAACTTCTCAATCCATTCATTTGTGGAGAACATCTGGACTGTTTCCATGTTCTTGCGATGGTGTTTAATGCTGCTACGAACATTGGTGTATAGGTTTCTGTTTGAGCCTCAGTTCTCATTTTCTTGGGGTATATTCCAAGGAGTGGAATAGCTGGGTCATATGGAATTTCTATGTTCAGCTTTTTGAGGAAATGCCAAACTGCCTTCCAGAGTGGTTGTACCATTTTACAATCCCACAGCAGATGCAAGAGGGTCAGCCGAAGTCATCCAATCAAATGTATGCCAAATGAGTATGCTTTAGTGCAATGTCACAAAAGTTTAATTTCTATTGTTGTGGAGAAGAGCGTTGAATATACCATGAACTGCTAGGAGAACAAATAGGTTTGTCCTCGAGAGGGTGAAGCCAGAATGTTCCCTGGAGTCAAGGATTCTGGGGCTTCATCTGACATACTTTGGGCATGTTGCAAGGAGGGACTGGTCCTTCGAGAGGGGCATCATGTTTGGGAGAGTGGAGGGGCGGCACAGGAAAGGAAGACCCTCAATGAGATGGATCAATTCTGTGAGTGGAGTGGTGGGAATGAATGTGTATAAGACCGTGAGGTTGGCACAGGATAGAATGGCGTTTAGGGCTCTTGTACATAGGGTCGCTATGAGTCGCAAACGACTCGATGGCACATAACAACAACAAATTTTCTATGGGCAAAATCTTTAATGATCCAGGAACCATCAAAAGAATATACAGTGAATACAGAAAGTCACTGTATTACAATTAATTGATTGACACAGAACCATTTTAAGAAGTATCATATGATCAAGAATAATGGTAATGAAGGAAGCTGCTCTGAAGGCACTGGCAAAAAAATAAGGCCCCAGGAATTAATGGTGGTATCAATTTACATCTTTCAACAAACAGCTATTGCCCTGGACATGCTCATAATTTTTTCAAAAACTTTGGAAAACAGGTCAGAGGATTGGAAGAAACCCATATTTGTTCCCCTTCCCCCCAAAAAATGTAATCCAGCAAATAATGTGGAAATTATTGAATAATATCAATATCACAGGCAAATAAAATCTCACTGAATATTATAAAAAAACTGGCTGTAAATCAACAGAGACTTTCCAGAATCCAAATTGGTTTTAGAAGAGGCCATTGCACCAGGAATATCATGTTGGTGTCAGATGGATCTTTGCTGAAAGCAGAGAATACCAGAAGGATGTTTATTTGTTTTATTGACTATACAAATGCATTTGGCTATGTGGCTCATAAGAAATTGTGGCTAATATTGAGAAGAATAGGAATCCCTGAACACTTAATTGTGTTCATGTGAAATCTATAGCTAGAGCAATTAGCCCTAGGAATTGATGGAATACCAATTGAGTTATTTCAACAAAGCTATACCAAGAAATCTGAAGGACAACCACCTGGCCAACTGACTGGAAGAAATCCATATTTATTCCCATTCTAAAAAAATGTGATCCAAGAGACTGTGGAAATTATTGAACAATATCACTAATATCATATGCAAGCAAAATCCTGATAAGAACTATAGTTTTCCATATGGATTGAAACCCAATATCAAGAAAACAAAGATTCTCACCACAGAGCCAATTGGCAGCATCATGATAAATGGAGAAGAGATTGAGATTGTCAACAATTTCAGCTTGCTTGGTTCAGTAATCAACACTCTTGGCACCAGCAGTCAGAAAATTAAAAAATGAATTGCTTTAGGAAAATCTGCTGTCAGGGACCTCTCTAGAGTACTAAAGAGTAAGGAAGGATATGAATCTAGAAAATCATGTGTGCCTGATCTAGCCCATGGTCTTCGCAATTATTTGATGTGCATCAGAGAGCTGGACAATCAATGCCTTTGATGTGGTGCTGGAGAAAAGTATTGAACATACCATACAGAATGCCAAGAGAACTAACAGGTCTGTCCTGGAGAAGGTGAAACCAAGCTGCACCTTTGAAGCAAGGATTTTGAGACTCCGTCTTACATACTTTGGGCATGTAGTCAGACTGGAACAGTTTTTGGAGGAGGATATCATGTTTGGAAGGGTCAAGGGACAGCACAGGAGAGGAAGACTCCAGATGAGATGGATTGACATGATAACTGGGATAATGAGGGTAGATGTGTCAGAGACAGTGCGACTAGCTCAGGATAGAGCAGGGTTCAGAGCTATTGTCCATAGGGTCCTTATGAGTCATAGTCAACTTGACAGCACATAACAACAATAACAAGAACAGTACAAGAGAACACTGCATGGTTTAAAATCAAGGAAGGTGTGCATCAGAGCCATATCCATTCTCCATACTCCTCTCACTACCTCCACATATCCAATCCGTGTGTTGAACAAGTAATTTGAGAAGCTGCAGAAGGTCAAAGCCATTAATATGGATTCCATCTTTATCAACATCAAGAGAACAAAAATGCTTACCACTAGGCTAGGCAACATGACAGATGGAGAAGAGATTGAAGCTGTAAACATTTTCATCTTTCTTGGATCCACAATCAACACTCTTGGTTGTTGTTGTTGTTGTCATTGTTGTTGTTGTTGTATGTGCTGTAGAGTCACCTAAGTCTATGTACAACAGCTCTGAACCCTGCCCTACCCTGCTGTAGAGTCACCTAAGTCTATGTACAACAGCTCTGAACCCTGCCCTACCCTGAGACAGTCTCACTGACGCCAATACACCTAATCACATTGCCCCAGTTACCATGTCAATCCATCTCATCAGGGGTCTTCCTCTCCTGCTCTGTCCCTCCACTCCTCCAAGCATGATGTCCTTCTCCAAGGATTGGTCCCTCCTGGCCACATGCTCAAATTATGTGAGACAGAGCTTTACAATCCTTGCCTCCAAGGGAGCTCTGGTTATGTATTGGCAAGGAGCTGTACTGCAATCCTGAAGGAACATGGTTCAAATCCACCAGATGCTCCACTGGAGAGGGAGGGGCAATCTCCTCCTGTGCCAGTCGGATCCGACTCGATGGTACACAACAAGAAAAAGAAAAAGGACAAAATCCTTGCCTCCAAGGAGAAACTTGGTTTCACTATCTCTAAAACAGACCTATTTGTTCTCCTAGAGGTTCACACTATGCTCAATACTCTTCTCTAGCACCATAACACAAAGGCATCAATTCTTCTTCTGTCATCCTTAGTCATTGTCCACCTTTCTGACACATAGCAAGTAATTGCAAAGACCATGGCACTCTTGGTAACAACTTTAGAAAAAAAAATAAAAAGAAATATTGCATTGTACTGTCAATGACTTTCCAAGGTGCTACGGAATAATGATGTTAGTTTGAAGACTAAGGTGCATCTGATTCAAGCCATGTTGGGTTTGTGTGCTGTCAAGTCAAAACCGACGCATAGCTGACTCTCCAGTGGGTTTTCAGAGGCAGTAAATTTCACAGGAGTAAGACTGCCCTTCTGGAGTAAATGTCACAGGAGGAGATTGCCCTTCCCCCCTAGACCAGCTCTTTAATTCAAACTACATAGCTTTAAGTTGGAAGTGCAATTCTTTACTCACTAGAGCTCAAACCATAGTCTTTTTTTTTTCTTTTTATAAATTTAATTTTATGAACGTTTACAGAGATTTTGGATTTCCATTCATTAATTGTTGCATTTTTCTCCCTGCCCCCCCCCCACCACCACTTTGTGCTTCTCTTTGAAAAGTAAAAGAAAAGTTCCTTCATTGGTATACAATCCACACACACACCCATCCCGAGTACACTCCACTATGCAATCTTCATTCTGGACTCTTATCACAACCATAATATCCAATCATACATTGCTTTTAAACTGTTCACTCCCTCTTCTGTTTCAATGCAGTATACAAAATTACTTCCTATGCATCTAGAAGTTAAACAATGAATAAGGATGACAGAAGACAAATAGGTGCCTTTGCGTTGTGGTGTTGGAGAAGAGTATCCTGTGGATTGCCAAAGAACAAACAAGTATGTTTTGCAGAAAGTTCAACCAGAATGCTCATTAGAGGCAAAGACAGTGGAATTTCATCTCACATACTGTGAACATGTTGTTAGAAGGAGGCAGTCCTTGGAGAAAGATGCCATTCCTGGAAAGGTAGAGTCAGTGAAAGAGAGGAAGCTCATCAACAGGATGAACTGACACAGTTACCGTAGCAGTGGGAGTATGTCAGGGATGACGAGGATGGCACAAGAATACAGCAAGGTTCAGATCCATTGTTCATAGGGTTGCTGTAGTCAACTGGACAGCACTTTAAAGCCACAACACGTGGACTTAGGAGCCCTGGTGACAGAGTAGTTAAAGAATTCAGCTCCTAATCAAAAGATCAGTGATCCAATCAAACTCCCCAGCGTTTCAGAAGAAACACATGAGAGTGTGCCTCTGTAAAGACGTGCTGCCTTGGAAATTCTATGCACTTTGTCCTACAGGGTCACTGTGAATCGGAATCAGCTCAGGAGCAGTGGGGATTGGTGGGTATATGAGATCAAACTGGTGGCATCAACGTCAAAGATCAGATAGGATATTTAGGGGGCAGCGATTTTTATTTTCATGGAAGAGGAAAACTCAGAAAAAGAAAAAGTGAGAATTGCACTTAAATAGCATGGTCAATGTCACTAATTTTACAGATAAAAACTGTTGGTGTTTATTTTGTTGTATATTTTCTTGACAACAAAATAAATAAAAAATTTTAAACGGGTACTATTGAAAATATTTTTCTTTTCCCCCCTTTCTTCATTGCCATTGACTAAGAACCAATTCATAGCTCACCTTCCATTGGGTTGTTTGGTTTTTGTTTTTTTTCCATTAGGTTTTGAGGCCGTGAATTGCATGGAAAGAGACTGTCTGTCTTGCTTCGGTGAGTTATTGGAGAATTCAAACTGCCAGAGAGACACGGTATTTGGGTTAACAAAACAACTCCCTGTGAACTATCCCAAATAACTCCAGGGCTTTGGAATTAGGCACATTTTAAAAGCCCAATTCATTTAAACCTGTAAGTGTTGTGATCCCTGCCCAGTCTGGATTTGCTCACAATGACCTAAATTGAATTCTGAGTGGCTCACTCCTTCCCCCAGTGCACAGATCTGAATAGTCAAGGAAGGTGACGGGTGTGGAAGCAAAACCTCAGGGACTCGGGCTGTTTTCCTGAGAAAGATGACAGGGCCCTTCTGGTTTCCTACTGTCTCCTACATCAGCAGGGATCCTTGTGGGAGGATCTGATATAATGAAACCTCATTAGACTCTTGGGATTTAAAATTTTATTTGACAGGTCCTGCTCTACTGGAATTGCTAGGTCACTGGTTCCGTGTTCTAGAAGAGACAGAAATATGGACTTATAATTCAGCTTTACCTAGGACAGCTCTGCTTTCAGCCACATGCCAAGGTATGAACAGCCAAGCAGAGGGTCTATGGCCCACTCACAGGGGACTCTCAGAAGCACACCTTGGAGATATTTCAGGTTCTGCTCCAGGCCACCACGATAAAGTAAATGTTACAATAAAGCAGGTCACATGAATCTTGCTTTCCCAGAGCCTGTTAAAGTGATGTTTACACTGTGGTCAGTGTACGTTGTTGTTGTTGTTCTGTGTCGTCCAGTCAACTGTGACTCACAGCAACCCTATGCACAATAACTCTGAACTCTGTCTACCCTGAGTCAGTCTCACTGTCTCTGACACACCCATGACCATTACCCCAGTCACTGTGTCAATCCTTCTCATCCAGGGTCTCCCTCTCCTGCACTAAGCCTCCACCCTTCCACGCATGATGTCCTCCTCCAAGGACTGGTCCCTCCTGGAAAACATGCCCAAAGCAGTATGAGACAGAGCATTATGAAAAAGTTTTAACTACTTCACAAATTACCAACATGTAACAGAGACACAAAGTGAATACAAGCTGTCGGAAAAATAACACTGACAGTCGTACTTGATGTAGGATTGACATAAACTTTTAATTTGAAAAACCGAAACAAAACAGTTGGTACCTGGAAAGTGCAGTAAGATAAAAGCACAATAAAACTACGTATGTTCTGTAACGTACTGTGGGTTGTTTATGAATTACAGCTTGGGGTTGTCCATAGGGAGTTGCACTGCTAACTCAAAACACATGCCTATCTGGTAGTTCGAATCCACCAGTGGCATCATGGGAGAACGTTGGACAATTTCCTCCTGTGTGATTTACAGTCTCCAAAAAGCTGCCGGGGCGCCAGCTCTGAGTCAGCTCTAACTCGATGGCCTGCCCTAGAGAAATGTGCATTGATTCTGAACCTTGCTCCAAACCCGGCTGAGGGCATGCCGGGCTCAGTTCAGCATACTCTGATTTTAGGAGGATCTGCTGACTGAGGCCCCATTAGCATGGAAGGCCTACACGGTGGAAGAAAATTCTTGTGAGACCCTGAAGGTACCAAATCCAGGTTTGAAATAGCGTTAGTAGACACAGTCAGGGCCAATGATTCT
Organism: Elephantulus edwardii; assembly: GCF_000299155.1. Lineage (NCBI taxonomy): Eukaryota > Metazoa > Chordata > Mammalia > Macroscelidea > Macroscelididae > Elephantulus > Elephantulus edwardii. The sequence continues at coordinate 3,146,267 of NW_006399945.1, forward strand.
GCTCTCCTGACTCAAGTACTGTGGCTCTTTCCTGCCCTATTTATACTGTCTGGGTCCTACAGAATCAGACCAGAGCTGCTCTAATCCATTCCTGTTAGCCTGCTGTTTACAGGCCCACACCTCCTAATCTAAGATCATGGCAGTCTTGGTTGTCTCCGTGCTCAGTGTCCAGCTCCTCTGCCGTCAGCCCCACCTCAGAAGTCCGGCCTGGTCGCCTCTGATATTTTGCACCAAAGACTGATTCTACATGGACAACCTTGGGTGCAAATGGAGCAGGGTGTGGGGGGCGGAGTGCAAAGGCAGCAAGGGCGCTGACAGGACAGGCAGGGAGGCTGGCTGCTCTCCAGGAGGTCCATCTTCCCTGGGGCGTAGCTCACATTCTTTAACTACTAACTCTTTCACCTGGTATATTCAAAACGGGGAGGGGATTGTATAATAATAATTTTTTTTTCTTTTCAAAGAGAAAAACCAACTGGGGGTAGAAGTGGACAGAGAGGAAAATGTGCAACAATGAATGAATGGAAATCCAAAGTCTCTATAAACTTTTATTAAAATTTCAATTTTTAAAAAAAGGGGGAGGCACCAGAGCCTGGACAGGAGCAATGACATTGGGAGAGGTGGGCAGAGGCCAATTTCCCCCCAGACTGCAGTTTGTCAGTCTCCCCAGCATTTGTTGAAAAGCCCCCTCATTAAACCTCTCTTAGCAAGCAAACAAACATAATTTATCTTGCTAAAGTGAGTGAAAGCACATTCACCTGTCCAAGCAAGAGAATTAATGCTGTGTCAATAGGAAATTAGTGTTTACCTCTGGCCTTTCTGTCGTCCTGGGCAGACCAGCCCAAACACAGGACCACAACCACAGAAGGGGAAAAAAAATCCATGCAGGGGTCATAAGGGCAAGGTGAGGGTCCTGGAAAGACCTGGGGGGGGGGTGTGGCCTCTCAGGTGGCTCCCCAGGGGAGGGAACAGAGAAATAAGTCCCCAGCCTCAGAAAAAAGTGACTGGTGACAGCAATGCCTGCAGGGCAAACATTCCCAGTAAACTCTGGGCCTTTTAAAAGACATGCATCCTTCCTGTCTTCACATGGACCAAGCAGCTGGTAGAAGGCCCCTCTTCCTTTCCCAGGGGCATGTCTGTGAGCCTCTCATATCCACGGTCTGTAGCTGCACAGGCCAAATCATTCACCAGAGCGCCACAATTCACTCTCCAACAGTGAGTTCGAAGTTTTGGAATTGGGTTTGTGTGTGTGTGTGTGTGTGTGTGTGTGTGTGTGTGTGTGTGTTTCTAAGAATTGCACTTGTTCCAGCAACAATAGCAAAGTTCAACAAGGTAGCAAACAAACAAATGCTGGTGAGGTTGTGGAGATTGGAACCCTTATTCACTGCTGGTGGAAGTAAAATGGCACAAAACTATGAAAGGTGGTCTGGCACTTTCTCAAAAAGTTGGAAATAGTCATACCATTTGACCCAACAATTCACTACTGGGGATATACCCTCAAGAGCTGCCACCCAAACACATATACGCATACCCACGCTCATTGTTGTGTTATTCACAATAGCAAAGAGATAGAAAAAAAACCCAAGTGCCCATCAACAAATGAATGAATAGAAAAATTATGGCACATTCTTACAATGCCATACCATGCAGCACTGAAAAACAATGAAATAATAAAACCTTTTACAACATGAGGACATGATGCTGTGTGAAATATCTCAGTCACAAAAGGACAAATATTGCATACCATCACTATTATAAAATAGGACAGACATGGGGAAGCTGGGAACAGAGTGGGAAAAGAGTAGATAGACAATGAATGATGTATTAGAACAGATGAGAAGAACTGTCCAAAAGGACTATATGATCAGGCATTATATGTGTAAGAACAATCTGAAACAAGAGATACATTGTGGGTTAGGCTGAGGGAGGGGAACAGAATGGGGAAGAAAATGTGCAATATTTTATGTGCAACAATATATGTGAATAAATAAAAGAAGGGGGGGCAGAAAGAATTGTATTCTGCTCAATGGCACCTAACAACTATGTTGTTTATTTGTAACAACAAACAAAACAGGCAGTTGTTAGGTGCCACTGAATCAGAACTCACAGCTCATCCTCCAGTGGGTTTTCAGAGGCAATAAATAACATAGGATGAGATTGTCCATCTTTCTCTCAAGGAGCTTTGGGGTTGGCAAGTGCCAACTCTTTATTCACTAAGCCAAGTAAGTATTGTGCATTTTTCTCAGAAAAGAGATACTGAGGTGCATAAAAATGAAATAGGTCTTATACACGGAAGAAGTAGGATTTGAACCTCAATCTGGCTCCAAAGCCAGTGTTTTTGACAATCATCACCCCTTTACCCCACCTCCACACACACACACCCAGGTCAAGTGCAAAGACAGGAACTCTGAGAAAGCCCTGTGGTCATTCCCCTTACCCACCCCAGGAATGCCTCCTGGGGAGGGGCCAGGAGGGGCACGTCTGGGCCGTCTACCTCGGCCTGTGAGGGTGTGTGCGTGCCTGCGTGACCCAGGAAAAGAAGCCAAACAGGCCGATAAGATCTGTTGTTTCCAGAGCAAAGCACCAATTACACACAAGGCAGCTGTGAGCAAATAAAGCTGTGGCGTCCAGAGAGAAAATCAATACCAGATTATATGTCCTAACCCAATCATATACCAATTAATACAGGGCGGGTGGGACTGGGTTGGGGGCGGAAGATAAGTCCCTGCGGCCACTGGCCAGAATGCAGGTCCCTTCAGCCTGTCCCGCCAGCATGCTTCCAAGGTGATTTCAGAGGATTTTACTCCTCTCCAACTTTTCTTTGTGGAAAGCTCCCCTTGGGACCAGAGCCCTTGATTCTAAAGGTCTTGGAGAGGAGTAACTGTGTGAACGCTGGCTCAGGATAGGGAAATCCAAAACCCAATGCCATCGAATACATTCTGACCTTGTAAGATAGAGTTGAACTATGAAAGATAATTTCTTACTTGCTGGAAGCAACCTCCATATTTGAACTACTTAGATTAATTAGAATTGCCTTTTTAAGAGGAAGGTATCTGCAACCACCAATTTCCAAAATTGTCCTTCAAGCTAGATTTGAACCAGCAACCTAAGGATATCTCAATGCCACCCCTATGGCCCTCCATTCTACCAACTAAGCTTTCGGAGGACCCTTGATCATGGTCATCTTTATAGACTTTAGAGAAGCTGACTGCCTCATCATCCTGCTGGATGGGGCTGGAGGGTTCAAATTACTAATCTTTCTGTTGGCTGCCCAACGCTTGACCACTGAGTCACTAAGGTTCTTATGATGAAGAAAGACGTACTGGTAGTTGGGGGCAGAGGGAAGAAAGGAAAATAAAATGAGTGAGAGGTGTTTCTGAAAGCAAGACACCCACTAGGGAAGAAGACACCCAAACCATGCAGACAGGCTGCTAGATAGTTATTATTAAATTATTATTAACTATTTTAGCTGCAGCAAAAATCAGAGGCTTACTTTTGGAAATTGACAGAAATATCAGACAGAAATACAAAAACAGAAAAGCAAATTTCTACCTCCAAGGAATGATACAGAAACCTCTGGTTCTTCTGTATTTAATTTCACTTAGAAAGCACAGCTAAGCAGTTAATAAGTTATTTCCAAGAGGGGAAATGAAAGGCAGATGGCAAGGGTTTGCAGCCCGGCCCCAGGTGACTGTGGACAGTGAGTGCCTGGAACATTCCATGGGAGGGCTTGAGACTCATCACAGGAGTGCCAGGGATGAGGCAGTGTGACACCTGGTCACCTGCCCACAGACAGAGGCTTTCTAAAGTCTAGTAGGGGCACCCACCCTAGAAGCGATGGCCTTGGCATTGTCAGAAGGACAGGATGGCCTTGGCATTGTCAGAAAGACACATCCAAGTTCAGACCTCCCTGAGACAGGAAGTCTGGCTGTGGGCTCAGGGCCCAGCCACACAAGGCAGTTACAGATTTGGTAGATCCTGCTTGAAGAGAGTCAGGACACCAGGAACCAGGGCAAAAATTCCCAACACTGTTGGAAAAAAGGAGATGAAGGCTGAGAATGACTCAGAGAACCAAAGGTGGTGATTTAAAGGGGGACCTGTTTCCATTTCCCTCACAGAAAAGTCCTCTATTCAGAGGTCCCATTTATCCCAGATACTCCCCAACACACAGATCCCCACCCCCACCCCCAAGCCAGGAGTCCTTTTTGGTGGGAGTTCTGTGGGCCAAGGACTGTTGCATGCCAAATAAAAACGAAATTTGCTAGCCGAATATTTTTTAGACATTTTGCAAGATGCACGGCTTCCTTGACAATTTTTAATGTACTAACTGCCTGGTCCAGTGAGCTGATTAATTGGTGCTGGAGAGATCAATAAAAAACAGAAAATTAAAACAATTTTAAAGTGATTAAGTAGTTTAACACCTGTCTCCCGTCATGTCAGCGCAGGAAGAAAAATAAAGCAGGTGTCGAAGGGGCCTCCTGAAGCCAGAGAAAACAGCGCCTGCCTTGGAGAGATGACAAATCACAGCTGGCCGATCAATCCGCGCGGAAGCGGCCCCTGCCCAGCCCCACTGCAGCCGCAGGAGGAGAGCGGGGGCCCAACAAGGTGCTGGTGGCTCCCCCAGCCTCCCCTGAAGAGGCTGAACCCAGGCCCCACACCTCAAGTTCCCAGGGAGGAAGGGCTTTGTCCAAAGCCAGGAAGCAGACAGGGAGCAAAAGGGGCTCAAAACCCCTCTTCATCTAAAATGCTCAGTGCAATCAGATGAGCGGGGACCAGCTAACCTCCTCTTGATCCATTTCCTGCTGTTAAGAACCGGGCTAGATACACATGGGAGCTCTGGTGGGCGAGTGGGCAGGGAGCTGGGCTGCCATCCCAAAGGTGGAGCCTCCGATGGTTTGAATCCACTAGCCACTCTGAGGAAGAAAGATGGACGATCTCCTCCATGTAATTTATAGCCTCCGAAAACCCACTGGAGGGCCTGCAATGAGTTGGTTTGGACGGACGCCAATGAGAGAGAGAAACAGGTATATACGCTACTCAAAATGCACTCGGGGCCCCTGAGGTTGCTAGGAAGGGAACATGCTGCTGTCGCAGCTACCTCTAGGATGATCATATCCTCCAGGCAGATCTCCTCCTTTACTGCCAAGGGGAAACAGAGCCTCCCAGGCTCCACCACACCCCTGCTTCCTCCATAGCAACAGGTTGTGCAGGCACCTGCTGGGTGATGGGGGAACGATTCCCAGTGACTCCTTGGTGCCTTAACGCTCTCTGCTGCCAACCTAATCCTACTCACTCCCACCAGCAAGTACTATAGACGCTGCAAAGAAACTCCCCTTCCCCATTCACTCCCAGCCATTGGGTCAGAATCGAGCCTTCACTGACCCTCCAGTGGGTTTTCTGAAGTTGTAAAGCACTTTGGGTGGGGGTGAGAAGTATCTCCTTGGCTGGCAGTTTAACTCCTTATAGACGCCATCACAGAACTGGCCTAGAAGTAAAACTCATGAAAGATGAGAAATCAACTTGGAGCTTCCTCACCAAAACCCTCTCTCTTCATAACAGCAGAAAGAGCAGGGCCTGGGCAAGAACCAGCCAGAGCCTGGTGGGAAGTCCCCATGGGAGACAGTCTGGGAAATGCACTGGTTTTACCTTGAAAGTGGACTTGCATTTTGCACTTGTAAGATGCCAAATGTATTTAAAGGCAGCTCATGTTCCGGGTGGCTGTACCCATGCTCTTTGACCCAGGCACATCCCCACTGAAGCCAGGGTGGGGAGGAGGTCAAGTCTCCCGCACAGACCCGAGGGTCCTTTGACCAGAAGCTGGGTTCTCTTTCCCGACTTCCTGCACAAAGGACAGGAGGGGGCGCGCTCCTGCACTCTATCCCGCTGATAACGCACCTGCTCTGTGGATCAGCAGCACCTGTCTGTTCTCTACTAAAGCCCCTTTGGACCTTTCAAGGTTCCCAATTCACTTCAAAGGGCCTGGAATGCAGCAATTTCACCACTGAAAAATCCTAAACAAAAATCAAGCAAATAACAGAAAACCTGGCAGCCAAGTTGAAAAACATGAACATGCTCAGCTGAACTTTTTTCTTTTTAACAACCTCAGAAGAACAAACAGGTCTGTCCTGGAGAGGATGAATCTAAGTTGCTCCTTGGAGGAAAGGATTTTGAAACTCTGTCTCACATATGTTGGGCGTGTTGCCAGTCCTTGAAGAAGGACTTAATGCTTGGAAAAGAGGAAGACCCCAGATGAGATGGATTGACACAGTAACTGGGGCGATGGGATTAAGTGGGTTGGAATCAGTGAGACTGGCTCAGGCCAGGCCAGGGATAACAGCTATTGTGCACAGAGTCACTGTGAGTCAGAGTCGACTGGACAGCGTATAACAACAAACATCAACAACCTTTCTTCCAAAAACCCTTCCATGTTAGCAGCCATCTCACTAAATAGTGAATGGAAAAAGAAATCAATTGGTAGTGGTAGCCTAGGAAGGGCTGGACTAAGGAGTTACAAGAAAAAAACCATTTTACCCGTTAGATTTCTTCCCCACTTTTCACTGGACTAAGGATACTGGGTCAATTCAGCAGGTGGGCTACTCTATAAATAATGGCCTGGGATCGAAGTAGTCTCAACAAAGGATGTCAAACCATCTCCAGAACATTTGATGCCAATGAAATCCACACACACAGATTTCTGATCCTGAGTTACTGACTTTTAAATATGTTGTTGTGTACCATGAGTCAGGTCTGACTCATAGCTAATTTCCTAGCAGGTTTTCAGAGGCAGTAAACTGCATGGGAGATTGCTCACCTTTCTCTTGTGGAGCATCTGATGGACTCGAACCATGTTCCTTAGGGTAGGCAGTGCAATTCCTTACCATTAAGCTACCAGTGCTCTTTGAAATATAATCCAGTCAAATCTCTACATTACAAAATATAAACCAAAGCCAACATCTAATACAGATGCTACAAGGTATAGATTTGGTGGAGATTGAAACAGGAAGAACATCTTATGGTCCTATAGTCAAACTATTCTCCTTGACTCTTGAAGTCTGTTCCTATGTTAGTAAAGGGTTCCTGCTCCGGGGACACATTTTAGTTTGGGTGGGGGCTGGCCAGTGGCCCTGCCTGTGGCACCAGCAGAGCATGCGTGCTATTTAAGAAGGCAAATGTGGGGATGGGCAGTCCAGGTATCTCACCACTTTCTGAAGCAAACAAAGTTGTTGACACGGCGCGCTCAGGTTTGGAAGCTGCTCCCCGTGGAGTGAGATTCAGACTGACGGAGATAAAGTTTCCCTGAGCCCAAGTTCCAAACTCGGCTGTTTTGTTTCTGTTAAAATGCAATTGTTTTTCTCTGGAGTGTGCGGTGACTGCTCAGCGTCAGGAAGATGTATGAAAACCTCCACTTCAATTCAGCATCCCTTTTCTCCCAGACAAACACGGTCGGATTTTAATAAATCAAAGAGCCACACTGTTTAATAAAAATTTATTGACTTACAAGTGATTATTTATCAAAAGACCATTAATAGCAGGTACTGAAATGATGTGTTACTGGGTGGTGCTGGGAGACTAATAGGAAATCAATGCAGCTGGCCGCCCGGAATGCATATGAGAAGCCCACCCCCCGCAACAGCTAGCGCAATTTCACCAGCAAAATACACCAGACGCTAGTCCTGGTGCAATGAAAAGTTCCCCCTTTTTATTTATCGTTTACAAATGAAATGATCAATACTTTTAATCTAGAGCAAAATTTATTAACTTTCCCATCGGAGAGAGACATATTGACTAGGGGGGAGAAGGGGTGTTAGTGCAGTGCAAGATAGATGGTTGGATGGTCGTCTCTTAACCTGTCCAAGAGTCAGTGTGCGTGCAGCTGCCCTTCCAGCACCTCCAGCCCAGGCCACACAGCATGGGACCACCGGGACACAGAGCAGAGGGATGGGACCTGAGATACAGTGGTGTATTTCATGCATCAGGGGACAACAGGAAGCCCTGTCCTATAGAAAATTGAGTGGTCAGTGCAGGGAGGAAATAACAGGCTTTGTAGATCCAGATTCCCAAAGGTCAGGGAGTGCCCACCATCAATAGGGCGCTGCTGTGAAAGTGTGTGACAAGATGGTGTCTGAGGAGCGCCTCACCCTCTTGGAATAGTCACTTGGGCTCTGTGGACCACACCCACCATCCCCCACACCCCAGACCTAATCACTGCTGAAGAGTAACAGTGAAGAAATGGGATCTGAGACAGTAAAGAATTAAGCTCCAAAGTTGGTTCTATTATGTCACAAAGATGTCATCTCAAAGTGCTCCATCAAGCAAGAGCCTGGTCGACAGCCTACTATTGAGCTTCCCGAGTCGGGAATTTTACTAGTTCTATCGGGAAGCTCCTGCTCTAAACTAGCTGGAAAATCTCCTGTTTGCTAGACAGGAAAAGTGTTTGCCTAAGTTCACAACCAAAGGCATCTAGCTGAAGAGAAGGGTGAATCTGAATCTCCAGTTATCTAAAATCCTCCAGGGCTCTCCTTTCTTGGGCTACCCTCTCATGGGCTTAGGCTCATTAGCTGCAATGCTGTGGAGCAAACAAATGGACGGAAAATGGCCTTCTCATGCTTCTGGGCCCAGGTGACTTTAAGAAATCAAAATTGGGCTAACACCAATTGAACTTCAGCCTTTCACCAAAGCATGCATTTAAAAATAAAGCGTATTTGAAAAGAAATCAAAATTGAATTGAGTTTAAAAACCACAAGTTTCAAAGGTAAGATTACAGATCAGGAAACAGACACAGAAAAGTAAGAGCAAACAGGCAAGACTGGCAGGATGATGAGAGGCTGACTAGCAATCACACCACCAATTAACATCACTCGGTTTTATTGCAAGATCCTCCTCACCCCTCGGGAGTCCCAGCTTGCATGTATTTTGCACTCTGGACCATTTTGTTTCATAGTTATTCCATAGTACCATGAGTTCTTACCACCAGAGACCAACTTCGTTAGCCCTAGCCAAACCAAACGTCCTTACTTAGGGATATTTTGGGGCCTGCAGGATCTTCCACTAGAAAGGAGGGTGCAGTATGATGCTTTGTAAATGCTTATCCACAACACTAAATAAAAACCTGAGAATGTATTTTTGTTAGTGTAATTCACATTCCTTTTTTATTAAAAAAAAGTGCGACAATTAGTGCTTGGTCTTTTTAGTAAAAGATCGTGAAAAAGTGAAGGGGTGTGTAACTTCTAAGGTATGAAATAAAAGTACTAATTAATAGAAGTTGAAATTTGGGGTTTTTTTTAAAGCTAACTTCAAATTTAAGGCCCATTTTAAAAAAATCATTTGATAGCTTTTAAACAATCTCCTATAAAGGTTGAAAATAACTTTTTCTTGAACATTTATAAAACAGTTCAGAAGAGGCTGTTACCAAAGTAATAATAATGTTGAGAAAGTTAGATGGTGGACTTTTTCACTGGTTAGCATTGGTAAGAGGAAATGGGAGGCAGTTAAAAGGGGACTACAGATGCCCTGGATGTTGCTTTAACTAATCAAGTTGGACAATTCATTAGCTTCACTTCACCCTTGCCCTCTTTGTAGTTACCTATTTCTCTCACCATCTCCTGTCATCTAGAAAGATCCTGCCATCTCTCATTATTTCCAACTAAATTAAACAGCACTTCCCCCAAAACCACCCGATTATACACTTTAGGCCCCAGCTCCCACTGTGGAGGAATCCACTCCTCGATCGACAATGGGAATTCTAACCTGACTCCAAGCATTTGGGAATGAGAGCTGCACATGCATCTTATGTTGCCGTTGAGTCACTTGCACCTCACAGTGACCCTATGCACAACAGCCCTAAACTCTGCTCTATCCTGTGCCAATCTCTTTATCTCTGACATCTCATTGAGGGTCTTCCTCTCCTGCACTGTCCCTCCACCCTTCCAAGAATTATGCCCCTCTCCAAGGACTGGTCCCACCTTGCAACATGTCCAAAGTGTGTCAGACAAAGCTTCAGAATCCTTCCCTCCAAGGAGCAGCCTGGTCTCACCCTCTCCAGGATGAACCTGTTTGTTCTCCTGGTTGGTAGTCCTGGTATATTCAATACTCTTCTCTAGCACCACAGAGGCATTGATTCTCCTTCTACCACCCTTAGTCACTGTCCAGGTTTCCAAAAGCTAGTCCCAGCATTATCTTCAAGTATATCAATTGCAAATGTGTTAAGAAGCATGTTACATAAGGCTATGTCTAGGGAAGAAAAAGAGAAGGGAAAAATCCCTCAATTCATTCACCATTCAAGAAAATTTTATTTACTCACAAAAACAAATCCAAAGGCCTGTGCAGCAGCTCTGAGCAAACCTCGTCCTGCCCACATATCACCGACCTGTACTTAGAACACTGAGCATTACTTGTCCTTCACTTATAGTAGCACTTTAATCCCCACAACAACCCTGTGAGGTAGGTATCACCATCCCTCCCCTTCTGATCTATGTTACAGATGGGGAAACCGAGGCACACATTAACAAAGAGTGAGTCACACAGGGAGTTCAGAGTCAGCACTGGATTTTGATGAGAATATGAGTCCTGGGTCTTACCACAGCCAGTAGAGGACAGCTAGCTTCTTCCCACCCCCTTTGGTGACTTCCCATGGGTAGTAACACAAGAGCAGAAAACTTCATTTTGCCAAAAGCCCCTGAAGACTAGGTTCCTCTCTACCAAACCTGGGGAACTCCACAGTGTGGGGCAATGTTAAGGCTGAAGCAAGTCACGGTACCTCAGTACAGCCGCTCCTCAAGAGTGAGCAGGTTCTTCCCCAGCAAAGCGGCCTGGGACGTGGGCCACTGTGACAGACTGACATTCAAACGTCCCTCACCGAATGTTGCTGATTCTTCCTAAACACTCAGTCCTTCACAACATGCTCGGGTGGAGAGTTGACTTTAATGGCATTCCTTCAATGGACTTAATTGTAAAAGAAATAAAAAGGCATTTCTTCCCTGGCTGTCACATCCAGCAGCACTCACTTCACACAGCTGGAGGGCAGGCTGCGCTGCCCTGGTGTCCAGGGATCCTGGCGCTCTTCGAGGAGCCCTGAAGTCTGGAAAGGACGCAGCATGGGGGCAGTGGTGGTGGTGGTGGCAGCAGCAACTCCAGCTGGCTCACAGGTCATGATTTGAGCGTGGTGGCTCTAGCCAGCACAAGGCGAAGACTCAGGAACGACTCCTGTCCTCGTGATTACCAACAATCATCTTGCTATACAACTTCTGCTGCTCCTCTTTGAATGTATCCTTCACCTTCTCCCTCTTCAGACCACCATCCCTGTAACAGAAAGGCTGGATGTCAGAGCAAAAAGAATCCCTACCCCGGCCCTATCATGTTGTTGTTGTTATAGGCCACAGAGATGGAGCTGACCCAGAACCGACCCTCCACTGGGCTTTCAGAGCAGTAAATCACATGGGAGGAGACCATCCATCTTTCTCCCATGGAATAGCAGGTGAATTTGAATCGCATACCATTGTATTGGCAGCTACTCACAAAACAAGACAAACTTGTCAAAAACAAAAGTACTCCAAGGCTCCTTCAGGATGACCTGGGATGGGCCCTGCATTCTGGGAGCCAACCCTTTCTACCTCAAGACTTCCACTTTTGTCCTGAGGTCAGTTTGATACTTGTAAATAAAACATTAAAAAGAAAAGGAAAAACCAAGCAAGATTAAGGGGAAAAGGAGAATTCACTATTCATACTTAAAAATATTTTAGAATTGATTTAGCCTACCAAGAATTTTAAAATTCTTTTTACTGTCACATTTATCTTTACCTCACAAAGGAAAAAAAGTATTCTGGCATCAGGAGGGTGAATCAGGCTCTAAAATATACTGAGATTCATTGGATTTATTTTCACCCCTCCACACTGGCTTTAAAGGAGTAATGAGAAAATTCAGTGGAGTATAACCCAGTGAAAAACCTCCAAATCCATGCAAATAAGAAACACAGACAAACCCAAGTTCTTCTTTCTTCCATACTTATGTACCAACCAAGTGTGTGCCACTGAGTCAACAAACTCCCAAGTATTTCAAGCCTAAGAACTAGGCCCCATAGGCAAAGCAGAGTTTCCTGAGGCATATCTAGGCAGTTAGAACTGCTAACCTTTTATCTAACATTAGATCATCTAACTGTGTTTCACTCAGAGCCAGATGTTACAGTATCTGATGGAACCAACACTGAAAACACCTGGATGGCTCCATCTAACCTCAGCACCTCCCAAATTCCTATAAAAATCCTGTATGGTTAGATCTATTTCTTCATAGCCCCATTCTTACCCACTTTGCTCACCAAATCCTTGCCTGCTAACCTCCAGATTTATCAAGACTTTCAATGACTAAAGAAAATTCATTCTTACCTTTAGCCTTTTTGCTACATCTTTTAAAACTCACCATACTTCTCCCTGTTCACTATTAGTGACGGAGAACATGAACCATTCAAGCTCTAGAAGCTGACAAATCTGGTTAAAAATCTAGCTCTAGGGCTTATTTTATGACTTCGTAAAAGTTACTTAACCTCTGAGAATTTTAGGTTCCTTCCTAAAGATGGTTTGGTTTTAACAAATACACTGGTCAAAGAAAATCTAGTACATCTATAAGGTTTTCAGGGTGCTCTGGTGGCCTAGTGCAAAGAAGTCATGCTGCAATTCCAAAGGAACATAGTTCAAATTCACCAGTTGTTCTACAGGAGGTTGGTAATCTCCTCTGTGCAATTTACATTCTCTGAAAACCCACCAGAGGGTCAGCTATGGGTCACTACTGACTTGACAGCACACAAGAGGTTTCCAGATCACCATGAAGTCATCCTTATCCAAGGAGACTGGGATTGCATGGGTGCCCAAATAGGCTGGCAGAAACTACAAAAGGGTACACAGAATTGGCTGCGTTGGTGGAAATAATCTGTCAGGTTGTCATATTGTATTAACTTGCGTGTAACTGTGAGCCTAGAACCAGTGCCACCAAGATTTCCAGTATCAATCAGTGGATTTCAAGTATCAATCAGTAAGGTCAGCCATGGTGGACATGTTTCAGCAACACTGCAATAGTAAGACAGACTAGGAAGAAGGACCTGATTATTTCTGGGGAGGAAAAAAGGTCACTGAAAACTTTCTAAATAGCAGCAGAACACAATCTTATCCACAGTGCTGGAAAAGAACTGAAAATATAACCAGGAGAGCACCATGCTAAGTGAACAAACTCAATGTCATAAAGACAAATACTATACAGGACCATTATTGTAGAGTGTGCATGAGGATTCAAGGAGGGGAGCAAGGGCGCTTAAACATAGGGTTGCACAAGTTGATGGGTGGAGAGAGGGACTGGTAAAGGAAAGGAAAAGGTCCAGTATGAAAAACAACGTACATGAACTTTAAATTTTGTATGTAAACCAGTATAAAATCAAACAAAATAAAAAAAAAATATATATATACACATTGACTGCCGTCAAGTAGGGCACAACTCATAGCGACCCTATGATCAAAAGGCGTGAAGCCTTTCTATAACTATCATCATTTATCAAAACAAATAGTTTCCAGAGGCAAGTTGTTGAGGAAGTGGATGCTATTCCTGCTTCTAAGTATATGAAAGCCCCTGATTCTTACTACCTTTGGAGGCACTCAAAATTACCTTTCTACAATTTTCTTATCTGGTGAAGATAAAATGGGATTATTTTAATAACACACACACCCCCAAAAAACAAAAAAAAACAAAACAAACAAACCCCAAACAGGATAGTGCTGCCTGCCTACTCTAAGCACCCTCTAAGCTCAACCATTGTCACCAATTTCATTTCAACTCAGTCACTTCACAGAGAGCAGAGTTGTCTAGTAGGACTTATAAGGTGGTAAATCTTTCTGAAAGCGAACTACCATTTTTCTCCCAGGGAGCAACTGTTGGGTTTGAATCATGAACCTTTTCGTTAGGAACTATGTGTTTTCATCACTGAGCTGCCACAGAGCTGACTAATACCTGCGTTGGTTGAGGGGCCTGTAAGTTGCACGGGAGGAGACTGCCCATCTTTCTCCTGTGAAGCTGCCGGTGGATGCCAGAAAGGGGCTGCCTTTGGGTTAGCAGCACGATCCCCTATGGACATCAGAGCTCCCCGGAGGATTGGGCGGTAGCTAGAAAATATGACCTTGATGACAGAAATGATGCTGGAAGACATCATGACAGAACTGTGCACTGGAACAACTTTTTTCACAACAAAAGACAACTAACTATATATTTGAACTTCAGCAGATGGAATACACAGAAGTCTGTATCTGTGGACACCAAAGAACCTCAATATCATCAATAAGAATGAGGCCAAGGACAGACTGTGGAACAGATCATCATTAAGTGCTAATATGGAACTTCAAAGTGAAGCTGAAGAAAATAGTTCATGAAAGCCAAAGGACTGTGCGGAGTACATCTCTCCTGAATCCAGAGGCAACAAATGGATGGTAGTGAACATGAATGGCCAAAGGCCAGGCAAGTTGTGAGCAATATCATACATGATAAAAGGAGAAAGTAGTGGGAAAAGGAAAGACCAAAATGGGTGGGTGTCAGAAGACACTCTGAAACCTGCTCTACAATGTAGAGAACCTACGCAAAGAGAAGAAATGGTGATGTAAAGGAGCTGAACAGAGATTCAAAGTACAACTTGAGAAGACAAAACGTGTTAAATGTACTGTACAGAGACCTGAAGTTAGCTCCTCCAAAGGTAAGAATATGCTAAGCATTTTTCCAACTAAAAAAAATGGAGGGGAAACCTCAAACTTTTAAGATGCAATACTGAAGGATTCTATGGGCAAAATACTGAACAATGGAGAAAGCATCAGAAAACGATGGATGGAAGGAACACAGTGTTAATGTACAAAAGAATTGGTCAATGTTCACCCACTGCAGGAGGCAGCACATTTGATCACAAACTGATGGTTTTGAAGGAAGAAGTCTAAGCTGCACTGAAAGTAGACATTTTTTTAGGAAAAAAATAAATTAAAAAAAATTTTTTTTGAGAAAAACAAAATTTCAGAAATTGATGGAGTAACAATCAAGATATAGACAGTTCCTAACTTATTACAGAGACGCATTCCTAATTGTGTCTTTGAGAATATGTAGGTTAGCTGCAACAAGTGCATAGGGCTCTTACTTTACCTTACTTTAGTTAAAAAAAAAAAGCCCACACCATTTTCAAAGACTTACAGGATGCATGCAAGCAAGTGAAGCTGCTTGTGATGAAAAACCCCTTTTAAAGCAGGGGTTAGTAGTGGTTTCAAAGCAAGTACATATTTACATAATAATAGCAGAGCTTCCAAAACAAGCTGCCATGCTCAAACTCGGTGGCTGGTGACACCACTGTGAATGTGTGCTGCACCATCCCACAGTCCTGCAACAATCCAACCCCCTGCACCAGGTCACCCGGAAGGCTCACTACACCACACCTGCCTCCGAACCCCCAGGGCTCTGACACAACATTTTCCCCATTCTAGTTACTGTGACAAATCAACCAAACTAGAAATTCTGGTCTGTTCTTGTTTCACTTTCTTGGTCATACAAAACCAGTTTGAAGTTCTACATTCAAGGGCAAACAGAGGTTGTGCATGAAGTTAGATGTTCGTGACCCTAAGAGGACCTCTGCTTCAACAAACAGACGCAATGCTGGATGTGCTCCCTGGTCTATGTGAAGAAGTTTGGCAGTGGCCTGGATGACCAACTTTTTAGTGGTCATATTTGTCCCTAGACTGAAGAAAGGTGACACAATTGAATGTGGAAATTATGAAACAATATTAATCTCACAAGCAAGTGAAATTTTGCTGAAGATAATTAAAAAGTGCCTACAGCAGCATACTGACAAGGAACTGGCAGAAATTCAAGCCAGGTTCAGAAGAGAACATGGAATAAGCATTATCATTGCTTTATGTCAAATGAATCCTGTTTGAAAGTAGAGACTATATGAGAAAGATATTTACTACAAGTAAGCATTTGATTATGTCAGTAGTCTTGACCATGGAAAAGCATTTGATTATGTCAATCCTGACAAAGCATAAGTAATACTGTGAAATAATGTGAATCCAAGAATACTTACTTGTACTTACATAAAGTGTATACTATTCAAGTGTCTTAAACAGAACAAAGTGATACAGTGTGGATTGTTGTTGTTGTTATGTGCCATCGAGTCGTTTCCGACTCATAGCGACCCTATGCACAACAGCTCTAAACCCTGCTCTATCCTGCGCCAACCGCACCGCCTCTGACACACCCATCCCGATTACCCCAGTCACCGAATCAATCCATCTCATAGAGGGTCTTCCCCTCCTGCGCTGTCCCTCCACCCTCCCAAGCATGATGTCCCTCTCCAAGGACCCCTCCCTCCTGGCAACATGTCCAAAGTATGTCAGACGAAGCCCCAGAATCCTTGCCTCCAAGGAGCAGCTTGGTTTAATCCTCTCCAAGATGGATCTGTTTGTTTTCCTGGCAGTCCAGGGTACCTTCAGTACCCTTCTCCAGCACCACAGCTCAAAAGCATCCACTCTCCTTCTGTCCTCCCTAGTCATTGTCCAACTCTCTGATGTATAACAAGCGACTGCAAATACCATGACCTGTATCAGGCGCACCTTAGTCTCCAGAGAGACACTGTTGCTCCTGAGTACGTTTGAGAGGTCCCTAACAGCAGACTTTCCCATCGCGATACGCTTTTTGATTTCCTGACTGCTGGTACCAAGAGTGTTAACTGTGGAGCCGAGCAAAGTGAAGCTGTGAACACTCTCAATCTCTTCATCATCCATCCTGACGCTGCCAATTGGTCTAGTGGCGAGAATCTTTGTCTTCTTGATGTTGAGCCTTAGTCCATACTGAAAGCTGCAGTCCTTGACCCTTCGCAGGAAGTGCATGAGGTCCTCCTCAGTTTCAGCAAGCAAGGTTGTGTCATCTGCATAACGGAGATTGTTGATAGATCTTCCACCAATCCTGATGCCACAATTCTCCTCATAGAGCCCAGCCTCTCGGATAATCTGCTCTGCATACATGTTGAAAAGGTATGGAGACAGGATGCATCCCTGGCGTACACCCTTCCCAATTTTGAACCATGCAGTGTTACCCTGCTCTGTTCTGACTATTCCCTCTTGGTCCAAGTATAGGTTTCGTATTAGCACAATTAAATGTTCTGGGATTCCCATTCTTCTCAGAGTCAGCCACAGTTTGTTATGATCCACATAGTCAAATGCCTTTGCATAATCAATGAAACACAGATAGACATTCTTCTGGTATTCCCTGCTTTCAGCCAAGATCCATCTAACATCAGCAACGATATCCCTAGTACCACGACCCCTTCTAAACCCAGCCTGGACTTCCGGCAGTTCTCTGCTGATGTGCTGTTCTAATCGTTTTTGGATGATCTTCAGCAGAATCTTGCTTGCATGTGAAATCAATGACACTGTTCTGTAGTGTGGATTAAGATAAAGAAAAATATGTATCAAGGTTATATCCTTTCATGATATTTAACCTGTATGCTGAGCAAATAAAAATGAAGCTGTACTATATGAAGAATGTGGTATCAGGACTGAAGGAAGGTTCTTTAACAATTTGTAATATACAAACTATAAAACCTCCCTTGCTGAAAAGTGAAGAGGACTTGAAGTATTTACTGGTGAAGATCAAATCTTCAGTATAGATTGCTCTCCAATATCAAGTAAAATTCTCCTAAGTGGACCGATAAGCAACATCATGATAAATAATGAAATTGTCCAAAATTTAATTTACTGGGTTTTTCAATAAACATCTATAAAAGCAACAGTGAGGTTATCAAACAATGTACCGCACTTAGCAAAATGTTTGGTCATGAACAACGATACAGTGTTAAAATCAGCGCTGTCACCATGAGAACAGACGCTGGTGTACCTCGTCATCCAAGCCACAGTACTGTCAGATGCTTCTTTAGCAGTGAAAGCAATTTAAAGCAGTGACGGCTTTCAATTATGGTGGTGGTGAAAAATGCTGATATGCCATGGAGAACTAAAAGAATAAACAAATGTCTTGGGAGCAGTACAGCCATGAATGCTCCTCAGAAGCAAGGATAGCAAGACTTCATCTCACATACACTGGACTTATCAGGACAGTTACCTGGATAAAGGAAAGGGTCAAGAAAAATGAGGACGACCTTTAATGAGAGACTAATACAGTGGTTGCAATAATGGGCTCAAATATAGTAACAACTGTGAGGATGGCACAGGACTGAACAGTGTGGCCAACACAGGTTGGTATAGGAATTGCTGATGGCATCTAAGAACAAGAGTAAAGAGGTGTTACTATTGTTAGGTGTTGTCACATTGAGTACAACACATGATGACCCTATGAACAACAGATCTGAACCCTGCCCTATCTCTGACACATTTGAGCCCACTGCTGCAGTCACTGGGTCAACCCATCTCATGGAAGGGTCTTTTTCTCTTTCACTGACCTTTCTTCTTTTCAAGTATGATGTCCTTTTCCAAGGAATAGCCTTGCCTAGAGGCACACAGAATTAACTCTGTGGTGCAAATCCATTTTCTCTGAGAAACAGGTCAAAGCAGCAGAGACAACTAAGACAGAAGTAGGAGAAAGGCATCAAACTGCTTACTATCTAGAAGTGGTAAGTCTAACTCTTCACACCAGGGGAAGGAAGACTACTGGCAAATGGAGTCAATAAACCAACATTTGCTTCAGAAACCTATGTTCTCCTAAACTTAGTGGATGAAGTGTGGCTCTAAACTTACCACAGTAGGTCCACAAGTCCTCCTTGCCTGGCAATGGCAGATTTCACCCTATTTGCAAATTGGACAGCATCTTCATCTGTCTGTATGAAAATGAATGAAACCACTCAATGCAGGCTCGAAGTAATAGGAGAATACAAGGAGACCTCTGTACGACTAGATCACCTACCTCTCTGGTCATGGGTGGCAGGTACCAAACGCTGCAGACAATGGCCCAGCTGGTCATCATTCTCAGCAGGTAAGTCACCATCCCATATTTGCTGCTGTTCCAAAAGGCATCACCAAACTGAGGATCATACTGGAGAAGAATGGAAAGCGAATGGTAAGTTGATAGTTCTCACAATGTGTGGTGTCAAGTTTCAGAGTGGGTCAACTGGAGCAGTCGCAGTGCTAGATAATGCCACTGTCAGACCCCTCAGGAACACTCCTGAAGCAAACACTACTTCCAGGAAGTTCTGACCTACAGCAACCTCCCCCTGACAGTATCAAACTTGTGCCGTAGGTCATGAAGGAGGACTCTCCTAATAGCCTTTCTCAAGAAAATCTTAAGCAGCCACCCCTCTTGTAAAAGCCATCTCCTGCATCACAGCATTTCTCTGATAAATATTTTAACATGTATATAACCCCAATAAGCACATTTATTTACTTAACTATCAACTTTTAGTATTCCTTCTGTTGCCCTAAACCAAGTCCGAGATAGACCTCTGTAGTTAAACTTTTACAAAGTCAGTTTTACAAGAAGACTCTCCTTTTAGTGGCCATGACTCTAGTAACTTAGTGGTAAGAAGCTGTAAAGCACTTGTTTGAATCCACCAGCTGATCCATGGTGGAAGGACAGTCTCCTCCCATGTGATTTACTGCCTCTGAAAACTCACTGGAGGATCACCTGTGAGTTGGTTCCAACTTGACAGTACATAACAAGAAATCATTAATTAATGGCCATGCACCTCAGAGTGTCAAGAGGTCTCAGTTACATGTGTTCTGCTATTTAAGCTTTATCACTTTCACTTCCCAATGACGTTCACAGAGGCAAAAAGTTAAGTGTTTCGTGAGCTATGTGGTTGTACCACCACACTAATTAGTCTCCCTTACACCAATTAAAGTCATTTACGTCACACCCAAGCAAGGGTAAGAGACATGAGGCAGAAGGGAAGTTGTGTAAGAAGCTATAAAACTAAATAAGTCCTTCAGAAGGATTCCTGAACCAAGTGTCTTGAAATTGCTATGGAATGCTGAAGGGGCACAACAGACAAGACCCTAGACAGACTATATAATTATAATGGGAAGACTTGGGACCACAGAGCAGAAAATTAAAAGCAGACAGTTTTAAGAGTTAATCTCCCGACACCAAGATGCCACTAGAAATTATGAATGGTCTGTCACTCGAACAGATTAAAAAGAAAACCCAGTAGGGATAATAGCAACTTGAGCCTGAGGTGGGTGGGAAATCTGTTACCATCACTTGGTTCAAATCCACTAGCTGCACAACAGGAGAAAGATCTCAGTTGTTTTTTGCCATTAAGGGGATTGAACAGCTTGCTAATAATGCAAGCAAAGTGAATAGCACATTTGGAGTAGAACAATGCCACTAAGGTAATGTGAAGATTTGATCAGTTTAGTTACAGTGTCAGGTTTAAATGAAGCCATAGCAGAGGGGAAAATGGGAATTTTCTGCTACCATCAAGAAAAAAAGAGCCTGAGGGCAGCACCCCCTGGATCCAATGGGGAGAGGGTCTAGAACTGTAAGGCAGTGATGGGCCTGAGGTAGTGACCACTGCAACAGAGGTGGCAGAAACAGGAATCTACTATGAGACAAAGCTTCAGGTTCCTGGTCCACAGAGCAAGAAAGTACAGTCTTTGTAAGGAGAGCAGGTGTCTTCAGGCATTTATCAGGTAGCTAATGTGCTGACTCACAGAGCCACAGGAAGGTGCCTATGGGCCTAGGCTTAATGGAAGAGTTGGGGGGGTAAGCTTTGTACATCTGACTGAGCAAGAGATAGGCCAAGGGCCAGAGAAGAGATACTGTAAGGAGGCTCGAGAAGAGAGACTGCTCTGACTGGAGAGCTGTGTCCAGAGTAATCTTGAACCTAAACAAGCCCCTATATGAGGATTTCTGTGAGTTCTATGTGGCCATTGGCAAAGGATTATCAAGGGAGTAGAGAATTGAGTGCTGTGGGAAGAATGGTTGGTGCTGGAATTGATAGAAGAAAGCATCTGGAGCATGGAACACAGATGCATGTCCGACCTCAATGAACTCAGCTTTGTGCTGGTGACATGAATGGAGATTCTCCCCCTTGTGAAGTCAACAGAGGTCAGATGCTGCTGTCACTTTACCCATTCCATTTCTGCATTATGATTAGAAAGCTGTATTTCATACATCACAAGAAGGAACAAATTTTTATATTTTCAGTGGCAATAAGAAAGGCTTTTGTTTAAATTCTGTTCCACGGCAGGGAGATGTGAAGAGGGAAGAACTGACGCTGTTGCTGTGAGGTGCTGTCGAGTGGACCACGACTCACAGTGACTCACAACAGGAACAGATTGAAACCGTGCCCTATCCTGCACCATCCCCTCAATCTCTGGCCTGCTAAATGGTAGATCATGACTTGATTTTCATGGAAATGTAAGAACTTAGGAACTGCTAAGGTTTTCCATGTCTAGTTACAAATGAAGGTCTTCCAAAACTTAGAAAAGTACCTGTGTAGCAGATACTTATCTGCTAAGTAGATACTTATCTGTTTAACCACAGATAAACCAAGCTTTCATGTTGAATTCTAGTCCTATTGTTGAGTCTAGACTCCTAGCAATTCTACAGTGCAGAGTAGAAGTGTCCTATGTGCTGTCATTTCCATGGAAGCAGATGGCCTCTCTTTCTCCCATGGAGTAGCTGCTGGGTTCAAACTGTTAACTGTTTGATTAGCAGATGAGTCCTTAACTACTGCAATAGTAGGATTTCCTTAATCACTAATGTTGTTGTTGTTAGGTGCCACTGAGTACAACTCACAGCAAAGCTATTAACAAGAGATCTGAACCCCGTACCATCTTGTGTCCTCCTCACCATCTGACACACTTGAGCCCATTACTGTGGTCACTGTGTCAATCCACCTTGTTGAGTCTTCCCCGTTCGCTGATCCTCCACCTATTCAAGTCTGATGTCCCTTTCCAAGGAATAGCCTCTCCTAGCAACACGTCCAAAGAATATGAGATGGAACTTTGTCATCCTTGCTTCCAAGGAACACTCGGGTTGAATTTTTTCCAAGATGTATTTGTTTATTCTTTTGGCAGTCCGTGAGATATTCAGCACATTTCTGCAACACCACAGCTCAAAGACATCAATTCTTCTTCTGTCATCCTTAGTCCAGCTCTCAGATGCATAGCAAGTGACTGAAAAGACCATGGACTGAATCAAGAGTCATCAAACTAACATCACTATTCCTCAGTAATTTGAAGAGGGCATTGAGAGAGGACTTGCCCAGTGCAATATGTTTCCTGTCAGTACTAAGTGTGTTGACTGTGGATCCAAGTAAGTTGAAATAGTTAACAATTTCTTCCTTTCTCTATCATGATGTTGCTTATCAGTTCGGAGGTGCAGATTTTTGTCTTCTTGATGTTGAAATGAAATCTATATTGAAAGCTGTACTTTTCTGCAGCAAGCATTTCAAGTCCTCAGTTTCAGTAAGTAAGGTTGTATCATCTGCATAAATGTAAATTGTTGTGGTGGTGGTGGTTAGGTGCCGTCGATTCATAGACGACTCATAGCAACCCTATGAACGAAAGGCCTGAGCACTGTTTGTACATCAGCTTTAAAAAATCCGAGTCAAATAATATTATACCTAAGATTCACAAGCATTTCTCTTAGAGGGAGTCAAAACTCTCCCTAAGGTTCATGCTCCAAAGATGGTCAAGAAACAATGTGAAAGCAATGGGTTTCAACAGCAGCATCAGCACCACCTGGGAATACATTAAGTAGGAACACATTTACCCAGAGATATGTTAGAGACACAAATCCTGGGTCCCTTCTTAGATTTACTGAACCAGAAACTTTAGACCTGAAGCCAAATAATCTGTTTTAGTAAATCCTATAAGTGACACAGATGCTGGCTAGCTTTTATATGCTGCTGCAACAGAGTAATATAGGATTCTACACAGTTGTTTGTTTTTAATAAACATAAACAGTAAAGCATCAACTCCCAATAACACAAATGCAGGATAGGACATGTGCAGTGTTAGTGCTACTCCCTAGTCTTTTACTCACATCAAACAATGGTAACAGGCTATGTTCCTAGACACTGCATAGTCAATAAACCAACTTGGCGGGCCTATGATTAATCAGAGTTCCCCTGTAGCCAATACTCACTTGCTACTTCTGTCTTACTGCAAAACTAACTCAAGTTGAGTTGCTGAGTGTTTGCTTTACCAAAAGGAACAACTCTTTCCTTAGAAAGCACTAGTCATGATGTTGTTAGGTAGTGCCAGTCAAGTATGACTCACAATGACACTATGAATAACAGATCTGAACCCTGTTCTAACCTGCACCATCCTCATCATCTCTGACACACTTGAGTCCACTGCTGCAGTCACTGTGCCAATCCATCTTGCTGACAGTCTTCCTCTCTTTTACTGACCCTTCACCTTTCCAAGCATGATGTCCCTCTCCAAGGAATAGCCTCTACTAGCAACATGTCTAAAGTATGTAATATGGAAGCTTTGCCATCCTTGCCTCGAAAGAGCACTCTGCTGAACTTTTTCCAAGACAAAGCTGTTTGTTTTCTGTGAAAGTCTATGGGATATCAGGACTCTTCTCCAACACTACAGCTCAAAGGCATCAATTTTTCTTCTGTCATTCTTATTCACTGTCTAGCTCTCAAATGATTAAAAAGCAAGTGATTAAAAAGGCCATGTCTTTAAACTGATATTACTACTGCTCCTCAGTAATTTGGAGAGGTCCTGACAGCAGACTTTCTCAGTGGACTACATCTCCTAATCTCCTGACTGTTGGTACTAAAGGCGTTGATTGTGGATCCAAGTAAGATGAAACTGTTAACAATTTCAATCTGTTCTCCATCTATCATGATGTTCCTTATTGGTTCAGTGATGAAGACTTTTGTCGTCTCGATGTTGAGATGCAATCCATATTGAAGGTTATAGTCTTTGAACCTTTGCAGTTAAGTGTTTCAAGTCTTCCTCTCTTTCAACAAGCCAAGATTGTGTCACCTGCATCATGTAGGTTGCTGATGAGTCCTCCTCTGCTCCTAATGTCTCATCCTTCTCCATAGAGTACAGCTGCTTAAATGATTTGCTGTGTACAGACTGAATAGTTCTGGAGAAAAAATATAACCTGACACACACCTTTCATGATTTTAAACCATGAAGTGTTGCCTTGCTCTACTCAAGCAACAGTATCTCAGTCTAGGTATAGGTTTTGCATTAGCGTAATTAAGTGTTCTGGGATTCCCATTCTTCTAAATGTTAGCCATTGAGAAGAAGTCATGTAGGGAAGTAAAAATAAAGAACTATCTCTATAGAACGTTCTATAGAGAACAGACTCTTGCAGAACTTTCAAGACTAAATTCTAAATGTAACACTGACACAAATTTATCTGGAGCGGAGATTTCAAACTATTAGTTTATTAATGCAAACATATAGATAATAACCTATTTTTAAATTGTATATTAATTTGATAATAATCTGTTTTTAAAGAATTAATAATGTGAGGCCTAAGTTTATTTTTAAGAATATTTGCCAAAAAAAAAAAAGAATATGTATTTATGAAATCAGAAGGACGTGAAGAAAAAGAAAAGAGTAAAGGTAAATAAAGTAAACTGGTTGATTCCCACCTCTCCAAGTGAATGTAAACACTGAGAGGTATACTTCTTTATTTTATTAATTTTAATGAACTGTTTCAGAGATTTTGGATTTCCATTCATTCATTGTTGCATTTTTGTTCCTGAGAGGTATACTTTTCTAAAGGTGAGATATAGATTAAAGAATGTCTTAATATTATTTTCTTAATATATCGTTCTTATGTAATAACACTGTCATTATTTCTTTAGAGATAAGGATCTATCTTTAACCATTCATCCTCCTCACATCTCTACTAAATGTTCAAACCCAGCCTGGCTTAGTCATACACCAACTTCCTGCTTTCCATGGAGAACATCTTGTGTTTCATCAGCAGGTCTATGAAGAGCTAATATATTGGGGGGAAATGCAAAGTTTGGGAAGCATTTACCATTTCCTGAATCTGGTGTCAGCAGCAAGGTGTGGAAGGAGCCTGGCTACCCCTCAGTAAATACCTCCCGGCCCCTTTTGACAGAATTTGGACAATTTGGCCTGTAACAGTCAGTCCCCCATGTGTTCTGCTTGAGAGGACCAAACTAAGGACTTAGTGACACTAGATCTTTCTCCTAGTTCGTCCTGCTGGTCTGTTCAAGGCAGCTGTGATAACAATGTGCACCCTTTAAAAGTCTTGTACCTTGATAGCAACAGGGTAAACAGTAGCTCCAATTTCAAAACTTCCCTTTTTGAACATCATCACCGATGTATTATTAATGCAGGTTCCTGAAAAACAGGAGAGTGTGAAATATTATTTCTTTTGACCTTTTACCCCAGAGATTAAGTGTTCCTTAAAAAGAGAAACTAAAACCAAAACCTAATGACTCCTCAAACAGAATAAAACTATCACCTTCCTATCTTGTGAGCAAATCCGTAAGAGGGAATACTTCATTGCTTCCTATGCTCTTTTTACAAGACCATTTTCCCTCAGCAGACTTGGGTGGTCTCAGTAAGAACTATATATGAAGATCAAAGACTTAAAGAGTTTGAAAGAAAGTTTCTTTTTTTTTTAATAAATAAACTTGCTCTGGAGTCCCTGGGTTGCACAAAAGGCTGTGTCTGACTACTAACCCAATGTTAGTGGTTCAAATCTACCCAAAAGTGTTTTAAAAGAGAAGTCTGATGACCACACTCAGCCACTGAAACCCCTCAGGGGCACAGTTCTCCTCTGACACACACAAGGTCAGCAGGAGTCAGGGCTGACTCAAGAGCAATCTTTTAGAAAATATATTTTATATTTTATTTTGTTTTGTCTTAGATTCACTTTATCTTACTCTTAAGTCTAAGCTCTGAAATTGCCAGAAGTTTTAATTTTACAATACACGTTAAGGGGATCTCATTATTATTCACGGAGGCTAGCTGACCTGGTTGCTACACCTAGTTCCCAGGCCAACCCACAGGCATAATTCTGCATAGTTTCCCTGCTCAGTTCTCCATCAAGATCAGTCCTTACCTTCGGGGAAAATGAGGATAGGCAGCTTGCTTTTATCCTGAACGTGCTCAGTAAGTCTTTAGAACAGAAAGAGAAAACCAAAGTTAGATAACCTGTGTCCATCATTTCAAAGTAATTTACAAGTAACCAATTTGCATGTGCCACTCCTTCAAATGTATAAAAGCAGGTTAAAATATATAAACCTGTCTTTTATAATCCAAAATCTAAAACTGAGGGAAAAGAAAACTTAGAAAGTCAGAAAAACACTATTCTTTCCATATAATTTAAAAAGGAAGTATCAAAAGTCTACTAGATGTTATTGTTCAGTCTTGGGAATATATATTAAAAGTTTGTTTGCTTTAAAAAAAGGCTGGCCAGGATGTGGCACGCAGCACCCTCAATAAATGTGTCGACCGCTGCAGAGCAGCCTGTCCATGCCTAAGTCGAAGACCACCTTGCACAATACTCTGTCCTGAGAGATGCAACAGAGAAGAGCTGGTGTGGGCTCATTTAGTCTACGGAACAGACTCTCACTGGAGACTGAATAATTCTTAGTCTGCTGCAAAGCTTACCCAATGAATTATTTGTACTAGATATACTTTCTTTCATTTGAAAACAGGGTCCTCAGCTTCATTGACTTGGTTTTTAATTTTGAGATTTTAATCCATTTCGAGATTTCAAACATATATTTTTTTTTAATAATTATGGAACGCTTCATGAATTTTCGTGTCATCCTTGCGCAGGGACCACGCTTATCTTCTCTGTATTGTTCCAATTTTAGTGCATGTGCTGCCAAAGTGAGCGCTCAAGTATTATTACTTTTAAGTTCATATCTTCTATTGCATGGAAATAAGGAAATAAAACATTATTAACTTGGTAAATAAAACTAAGGCTTCCACACTTTTATGTTGTTATTGTGTATGGCAGAGTCGGAACCAACTCATAGCTGACCCTCTGGTGGGTTTTTCAGAGGCTTTTTAACAGGAGATGACTTTCCATCTTTTTCCTGCAGAGTAGCTGGTGGATTCAAACAATGTTCCTTTGCATTGGCAGTTCAATTCTTTACAAATAAGCCACCAGAGCTCCTTAACTTTAATAATTCATGTTTTAGAAAATATTTTTATCATGAAAACTATACAGGTTCAGGAGACAATAATATGAAAAGTACCAAAAATAGAAAAACCTTAACTCCACTGCAGAGAAATTTTAAAATCTCTTTACACTGTTATTATATACCAATAAGTATAGAGGCAGTAAATTGCAAAGGAAGAAAATGCTCATCTTTCTTCTGTGGAGAAGCTGGTGGATTTGAATTGCTTGTCTTAAGATTAACAGCACAACTACTTATCATTAAAAGTCACCAAAGCACACCTTTTTTATTGTTGTTTTGGTTGGTTGTTCATTTTTTTTAAATAAAATTTATATTTTATATTGGTATATTTTCAAAGTTCATAGACATTGTTTTTCCATTAGATCTTTCCCAATTCCTTTACCCACCCTTCCCTCTACCCACCAAACTATATGAACCTATGATTAACCACCCCTCACCACACCCCCTCCCCATCTTCACCACTCTGCTCCCACCCTCTCCCCCTTGCACATCCTAATGCACATTCCACAATAATGGTTTCACGCAGCACCCGTCCCCATGGGACCAAGTCAGGTCAGCCAGCACAACACTCCCCAGTTCCTCCCAAGCTAGGCCGCGATTTATAAAACCACTGCTCCTGGGTACTGTATAGTTTTCCATTGTGTGAATGCACCATAATTTCTCAATCCATTCCATTGTGGTTGGACATCTGGGCTGTTTCCATGTTCTTGCAATGGTGAATAATGCTGCTATGAATAGTGGTGTACATGTCTCAGTTTATGCCTCAGTTCTCATTTTCTCGGAGTATATTCCAAGTAGTGGAATAACTGGGTCATATGGAATTTTATGTTCAGCTTTCTGAGGAAACGTCAAACTGCCGTCCAGAGTGGTTGTACCATTTTACAATCCCTCCAGTATAGTGCTGTTGTTGTTATGTGCCGTTGAGTCGCTTGTGACTCATGGCGACCCTATATACAACAGCCCTAAACTCTGCTGTCCTGTGCCAATCACATTGTCTCCAATACACCCATCCCAATTACCCCAGTTACTGAATCAATCCACCTCCAAGAGGTCCTTCCCCTCCTGCGCTGTCCCTCCACCCTACCAAGCATGATGTCCCTCTCCAAGATCAGTCCCTCCTTACAACATGTCCAAACTATGTTATACAGAGCCTCAGAATCCTTGCTTCCAGGGAGCTGCCCAGTTTAACCCTTTCCAGGATGAATTTGTTTATTTTCCTAGCAGTCCATGGTATCCTCAATACTCTTCTCCAGCACCACAGCTCAAAGGCATCAATTCTCCTTCTATCCTCCTTAGTCACTGTCCAAATCTCTGATGCATAGCAAGTGATTGCAAAAGACCATGGCCTGTATCAGACCCACATCAATCTCCAGAGAGACACCATTGCTCTTCAGTACTTTTGAGAGATCCCTAAAAGCAGACTTTCCCATCGCAATACGTCTTTTAATTTCCTGGCTACTGGTGCCGAGAGTGTTGACTGTGGAGCCAAGCAAACTAAAGCTGTGAACAATCTCAATCTCTTCACCATCCATCCTGATGTTGCCAATTGATCCACATCCTCTCCAACATTTATTACTTGCTGTCCTGTTAAACTTTGCCACTGCTACTGAGGTGAGATGGTATCTCATTGTGGCTTTGATTTGCATCTCTCTTTTTGCCAGTGATTTTGAGCATTTCTTTATGGGTCTGTTGGCCATTCAAATGTCTTCCTCTGTGAAAATTCCTTCCATGTCTTTTGCCCATTTTCTAATTATGACATCAGCCTTTTTCTTGTGGAGACCCTGTAGGATTTTGTGATCTTCCTTTTAGAATGCAAATCGAGTAGAGATTTATTCAGTTTCCACATGGATGGTTTTATAAGCTTTACCCTCCTGTGGTTAATTTCTGGTTTTACAAGAGTATTTTGCAGGTTTACCTTTTAGCCACTAGGTGGCGATCTTTTACTTCAGAGCGCTCAAACCAGACATGAGGGCAGGCCTTTACCATGGCTCTCTGAATCACACCCATAAGTCCTCCATGCACTTGGCCCACCTAATCTCGGACAAAGAAATAATTATTAGTGAGTCATTTTCATACAAATGTTGTTTTTAGGTGCCATCAAGTCGAGTATGACTCATAGCAACTCTACGAACAGATCTGAACTCTGTCCTATCCTGTGCCATCTACCCACCCCTAACATCTGGGGGAAAATACCCCAGGGTCTATGGTGAAGTACCTTATACTTAACCTTCGACCAACTGTGATTTCCTGCTAACCACAGGCTTCTCACTATCACTTCAAGCCTTAAATTTCTGTTACTGATACCAGACAAGTGAAATCAAAATCATCACTGAAAACCTCCAAACTACAAAGGCTAAGGAAGACCTTGTGAAAAAGATCCATGAAGCTAGTACCTTCAAAGCTTTACTTCTTTAATATTCACCCTTTTTCAAGGTTAAATTATAATATTCAACCACACAGCAATTTAAGGCCACCTCTGCTCAGAATATCCTCTATTTAAATTGCAAAGAGTTCCCAGCAGCAACAGAAGCCAAGGTGACCATGCATATACAGAAGCATGTCTGAATATTTATACACTAAAAAGAAGGGCCCAGAAGCCCCTGAGTCATGACTGATTTAAGATAAAACACTATCACAGAAAACAAAAGAAAGATATCTTACCATGGCATAGTAGCCATCACTGGCCAGAATGATTACATCAATAGGAGAGGTATGATTGGCCACACAGATGCCACCATTTCTAGGTCTGTTTTCCCTGGGTTTGAAAAAATGTATGCAAAGTAACAAAAACTGGAGTGAAACAATTTATTTAGAAATCATCCCTCCCTCACAAGTATGATTTCTAACTAAAAGCTCCCCCTGTCTCTGGTAGTGGGTGGGTCAGGGGTCATGCCTGCAGCTGGTGTACTGGTGGAGCACAGTGGCCTTACCTGTCATGGTAGGTGATGATGGCTGTCAGAGCGCGCACACAAATCCGGTAACACATCAGGTGAACATGTTTACTCAAGAATTCTTTAAACCTGTAACAAGATGGAAATTCATGTTTTATTTTACATTTAGGACAAGGCAAGAAAAGTTGTTCACTCCAACAATTCAACTGCTCCAGTCTACTGTCCTTTATGACTGCAAAATTCATTTGTAAGTATTAGTAAGCAGCTAATAAGTCCAACAGGAGATGCACTGTTAACTCAAAGGCTACATATCTCTGGTGGTTCAAATCCACCAGTGGCTCTGCAGGAAAAGAGATAGTCAATCTCCCCCTGTGCAATTTAGTCTCAGAGAACCAAGGGAAGGTCAGCAATAAATCAGTTCCAACTTGATGGCAATGAGTGAGTATATATGGCAGAATCTTGTATTAGCACCTGCATGTTAATGTATAAGCAAACAAATGATGATGACACTTGCTAAAATTCACCTAAGTTAGTGGGCTTAGGGTTCAGAGCCCTAGAATTTCAGTATGGTGGACCAAGGTGTCGCCTAATTCCTTCTTCCTCCTCAGTCAGTACTGAGAGGAAGAACAGATGTCAGAGTCACACATCCTCACCTGCTCTGGGCAAAGAGAAGTCTGCTGAGCCCCACAACTCCCTAAAGGGATAGAGTTCTCTTTTTTTTAAAAAAAAAAGTATACATATATATGTATATATACACATATACTTATGTGTATATGTACATATATGTCTAATAATTTTTAAAAATCCTATTTTCTTGCCAACTTCTCAAATGCAAATTTGTTATTAGTTGCCTTCAAAGTGGACCCACTCATGGTGACCCCCTGTGTTAAGAGTAGAATTGATCCATAGTGTTTTTTGGCTACAATCTTTACAGAAGCAGTTCAACAAGTCTCTCTTCCACAGAGCCACTAAGTGGGTGCGAACTCCTTTTGGGTTACCAGTAGACTGCAAACTGGTTATACCACCCAAGCTTCCTAGAATGCTGAAAACTAAACAACATGCTGCCAAATCGGCTAATAGATGAGTCTTGAACTCAGCAAGCACTTCTGTCGTTTTTCCCATTTGCTTTTAAAACAGGAAATGTGTAAGGGCTGGAGAGGGAAAAAGAACACAGTTGTAGACAGATTAATAATGACACTGTCCACAGGGAGTTAGTCTGCTAAGCCAAAGGTGGTGTACCTCTCTGATGGTTCAAATGCATCAGTGACTTCACAGGTAGAAGACAGGTAATCTCCTCCTGTGCAACTCAAGGCCTCAGAAAACCTGCTGCAAGGTTGGCAAGCAGTTGGTTCCGCAAAGAGTTTTTCAGAGTTCAGATGCCAATGTTATTATTGATTTATTTCAATCAGCTAAATCCCACAGATTTGGCTCCATCTAAAGATGTCACCTGCCCTTTAGTATCACTGAAGTTCAGAGGCTTAACAGGCTTCTTGTCTACCCAGGATAAGGGGAAGATGTGACTCTGACTTTTGTCAGAGAAACACAATTCCTAAAATAAGCTCCCTTTAGTCAAAGACAGTAGAGTTCTACTCACCTCCCATTTGGCAAATATCCCACCATGGTTGTGCCCACCACCAGAAGGCTAATCCCCGTGAAAGCAAGAGCAATCCTGTAAGAAGAAGACGAGTTAGAAGGCAGTAAATTCTTGCACCAAGTATAGAATTTTATGTGTGAAAATGAAAGTGGACATCATGAATACCAATCCAAAGAGCTAATCACTAAGGCCAGTCCTGGGCAAGTTCCACCAGAAGTGAGAGCAGGCCTCTCAAAAAACAGATCATTTCCAGTCCCGACTCACAGTGAACTCTGGATTTGGGGTCAGGTGACCGCAGCTCCTCAGGCCGCGGGCAGCCAGATAATGAAAATCCTAATTCTGCCTTTTCTACACCAGGACACCTGCCGTCCTGATGGCTTATCTTTCCCTTAGGCTTTCAACCTTGGCAGAAGCACAGCTCCTTTGTGAAGCAATAGGAGGCAGAGCCTGAAGGGATGGCATCTGGCAAGACATACTCAGAACAGCACAAGGTACAGAAAGACTGAGATCAATATTGCCTCTGTATAGAGGCAGGAAAGAACTACCTCTGCCCAGGAAAGAAAAGCCAGAAGGACATGATGTTTCCTCTGCTCCCAGATAAGCAATGTGTCTTCATGAAACTGTCTATCTGTTATGTGGAGACTTCAGTGGCTATTAAAGGACAATCCCCTTCTAAGAGGCAGTGGGACTTGCCAGTAAAAGATTCTTACTGGTCTTCTTTCTAAAATGGAATCACAAAGTGGAGGGAGTAAGATAGGAAAATGATGCATTAGGCCTAGGTGGCAAAAGCTCAAGACCCATTCTCCCCACCATGCCCTGCCCTCACCTGAGTGGTAGGAGGAAGCAATACCGAATCAGCACGCCTAACCCCCATAACACAGTGAGCCGCAGGCTGATATACTGAAAGTTATAATTGGTTCTGCTTAGCAGATTCCAGGACTCCAACTCCTCTGCTGAAAATCTCTTTGTCACCTCATCATCCATAATAGTTTCCATTCCTTTCCGACAAAAGTAGAAAATGTCAGAGAGCTCAAACTCTGGAGTGTTATCCAGAGCCTTACTACTCCCACTTCGGCGAATTTCTTTGATTTCTTCTTCTAGGGAAGTGGGATCTTTTGCAATGATTCCTGCAAAGAGAACACCTTGGTCAAGCAGCATGCTGGAAGAGAGTATGTCAGACACATTTGAAGTACACACCCTACATCTTCTACAGTGAAGTGTAAGTGTGACCATGAAAGATTTAGGAACACATTTGGGAAGAACCTTACAGGATAAGAATCAAGGCACCGTCTTACCATTGGTATAGGGCTTATAAAGTTGGTGGTTCTTTTCCTTGGCTCCCCTCTCCATCCTTAAGGTAGCCCACTGTGAGGAAAAGACAACAAACAAGAGCAAGAATGAAATCTTTCATTTTGTCAAAGCCTCCTTTTCCAGTCGGCTGAGATCAGATGTGAAGAAAGCACACATTCTAAATGGAGGCCAAACCCCTCTACTCCCAGGTAAATCTGTTTGTTGGTAACTAGGACCAAAAGTTGACAGTAACCTATAAGCTGGGTAAGGAATGTGATTAAGTTTCTCAGGCCTAGCTGCCTACCTTCCCAAACTCTACGCACCCAAGTTACTTAAGGAACTCACTAGTTTACACTGGACAAACCTGACAATTTTGTTCTTTAGTGACAAATGGTAGCTGTTCACAACAGCAAAATCAAACATCATTTTAGGCCGATAGCTTATCACTCCATCAGGCCGAGATCCCAAATTATTATAAGAAAGCAACACTTTTTATCTTTAAGTAGACAAAGAATTAAATAATGTGTTTGCCTAGGCTGTGTATTCCACCCTTTAGTAACAGAGGAACTCCATGGCTGACACAGAAAGGCCTTGACAGGATTTGCTAGTTGCTGTTTAGTATGACTCACAGCAGCTCCATGTGCAGAATAGAAATACTTCAGAGGGTTTTAAAAGATGGGACCTTCTAAAAGCAGGTCTTCAGGGGCCTCTGGGTAAAGAGTTCAAACCCCTCAATTTTGACTGGTATATTTGAGAGCTAACCATTTGTGTTACATGGAGACTCCTAGAGAGGCACTTAATTGTGTTTATAAAAAAAAAAAAGAAGTGTGTGTGGAGATAAAATAATCTAGGTTCAGATCTCAAGTTTAACAGTCACTGTGTTCCTAGGGGAGCTCTGCTGGCCTAGTGGAAAGAAGCTGTACTGCAATCCCAAAGATACACGGTTCGAATCCACCAGATGCCCTGCAGGAGAAGGAGGGACAATTTCCTCCTGTACCAGTCAGATCTGATTTGATGGTACATTCACACAAAAATAATAAAATAAATTTAAAACAAAAAAAAAAAAAACCCAGTCACTATGTTCCATAAACAATTCAGTGTTACTCTCTTTATTTTAAAAAGGGTATTCATAATACCTGACCCTATTTCATGAGGTCAGTGAGGATAAAATAAGATTACTATGTAACAGAATTTGGGAAACTGTTAAAGTACTCTGGGTGCCCTCACAGTTAATGAAATAAGTGGACTCTAGATGTCAGAATCTAGAAGCGATGTCTCCAGAACTCTTCTTCTTGCATTAAAATCCTTTCAACTGTGTAGCAAATGAGAAACAGAGTTTGAATCTTTCCTATTATCAAATAATCAGACGTTAGAAACATGAGCACTTATCCCCTAAAAAACATTTTTTTTAATCACAGGCTATAAAAATAGTGGGTCAAAGACAAAGAATGAGTATTTCATAAACTCTCTTTCAAAAAAGCTGGTTTTTACAGTAAGCAAGATAAACTCTAAAGAAGTTCTACTCTGTCCTAGAGGGTCACTATACCAGGAAATAACTTGGTAGCACTGAGATTTTATTCAAGGGCCCACTGTTTCAAAAGCTGATGGCTTGTCTTGCTTCTTAGTTTGTCTTAATCTGTCAGATTCATTATAACCTGTCCTAAATGAGTGACCATGCTGGTATTTAAAATACTGGTGGCATACCTTCCTGCGTGATGGCAACAAGCAAGTCACATTATGACAAACTGAGAAAAGTAATGACCCTCAAAAACCCTATGAATAGCAATGGAACACTGTGGTATACAGTGCCAGAAGATGGGCCCTACAGGTTGGAAGGAATTCAAAGTATGATGAGGAAAGAACTTGCTCCTCAAATCAGAGTTCACCTTAACGGCACAAATGGAATAAAATTTTCACTCAGTGAGGGGTTGGGGTCTTCATCTGCTGATGTGGTCTGACTAAAAAGAAAGAAACCAGCTGTAATTAGAATTATAAATTAGAATGTGGAATGCATAAAATATGTATCTTGGTAAATTGGAAATTGTAAAAAATGAAATGGAATGCAGCAAGTACTGCATTAGTGAGCAGAAATGTACTAATACTGGCCATTTCTAATTGGACCATCATATGATACACTAAGCTGGGAACAATTTAAAGAGGAGGATGATGAATTCATTATTCAAAAGAATATTTCAAGACCTACCCTGAAATAAAATGCTGACAAGATTAATACATATACAAAGACAAAGTTCTGTAAACACAACTATTATTCACAACAGCCAAAATGAAACTGAGGGAAGATATTTAGGGAGCTCTGCTGGTGCAGTAAATAAGGGCTGCGCTGTTAACCTAAAGGCAGCATCTTTCTGGTGAAAGGCAATAAATCACACAATAGGAGACTGACTATCTAAGCAGCTGGTGGACTGAATCATATACCTCTGGTGTCCTCATGGCAAGGCCACCAGCTATTCTGTAGAAGGACAGGCAATCTCCTCCTGTACAACTAACTGACTCTGATACCTTACAGAGGGATGAGGTTGATTCCAACTCTAAGGTACACAACAATAACAAGCCATCAAAGCTGCCAACGGAATACATGCTGTTCAATGGGTACCAATGAGTTACATATAATTCATAGTGATCCTATGAACAAATCTGAAACCTGCCCTATCCTTCTCATTCCCAACATAAATGAACCTATTGTCGAAGGCATCATATCAACTTATCTCACTGAAGGTCTTCTTTTCCTTCACTGATCCTCCAACTTTCCATACACCAAGTCCCTTTCCAAGGGCTAGTCTCTCTTAGCAACATGCTCAAAGAATGTAAGATGAAGCTTTGCCATCTTTGCCTCCAAGGAGAATTCTCTGACTGCACCTTCTCCAAAATGTATGTATGTTCTTTCGTCAGTCTATGGGGTATTCAATACTCTTCTCCACCATAACTCAAAGGTGTCAATTTTTCTTCAGTCATCCTTAATTGACTTTACCATCACAATACATCTTTTAATTTCCTGGCTACTGGTGCCAAGAGTGTTGACTGTGGAGCCAAGGAAACTAAAGCTGTGAACAATCTCAATCTTTTCACCATCCATCCTGAGGCTGCCAATTGGCCCAGTGGTAAGAATCTTTGTCTTCTTGACATTGGGCCTCAATCCATATTGGAGGCTGCAGTCCTTGCACCTCTGCAGCAAGCACCTCAGGTCCTCCTCACTTTCAGCAAGCAGAATTGTGTCATCTGCATATCGCAGATTGTTGATAGATCTTCCGACGGGAAAGTCTGCTGTTAGGGACCTCTCCAAAGTACTGAAGAGCAATGGTGTCTCTCTGGAGACTAAGGTATATCTGATACAGGCCATGGTCTTTGCAATCAGTTGTTATGCATCAGA
>NW_006399945.1:3182720-3197008 GCF_000299155.1 Elephantulus edwardii
CTGAGGCTCCATCTAACATACTTTGGACATGTTGTAAGGAGGGACTGGTCCTTGGAGAGGGACATCATGCTTGGTAGGGTGGAGGGACAGTGCAGGAGGGGAAGGCCCCCATGAAGTGGACTGATTCAGTGACTGGGGTAATTGGGATGGGTGTATTAGAGACGGTGTGATTGACACAGGACAGAGCAGAGTTTAGGGCTGTTGTACAAAGGGTCGCTATGAGTCGCAAGCAACTCGACGGCACATAACAACAACATACTTAACTGACTTTTCAGTTCTCTGATGTATAGCAGGTGAACGGAAAAACCACAGCTTGAATCAGGAGCTTAGCCATTAAACTGACATCACTGATCTTCAGCACTTTGAAGAGGTCTCTGACAGCAGACTTCCCAATGCTATACATGTACTGATCGCCTGACTGCTGGTATCAAGAGTGTTGACTGTGGATCTATGTAAGATGAAATCACTGACAATTTCAACCTTGTCCCCATCTATCATGATGCTGCCCATTGGCCCAGTGGTGAGGATTTTTGTTTTCCTGATGTTGAGATATAATCCAATTTGAAGGCTGTAATCTCTGATCCTCCACAGTAAGTGTCTCAAGTCCTCCTAATTTTCAGCAAGTACAGTTGTGGCATCTACATAATGCAGGTTATTGATGAGTCTTCCTCCAATCTTGATGCTACATTCTTCTTTATAAAGCCCAGCTTTTTGGAATGATTTGTTCAACATGCAGACTGAATAGGTATGGGAAATATATACAGCCTTGATGCATATCTTTCTTGTTTTTAAACTATACAGTGTTTCATTGCTCTGTTACGGCAACATCTTCTTGGTCTAGGTAGAGATTTGATACAAAGATAATAACGTTTTCTATAATTCCCATTCTTCTACACACAATCAAACAAAACATAGTCAATAAAACACAAATAGACATTTTTCTGGTAGTCTCTGCTTTCAGCCAGGATCAAATTAACGTTAGTAATGATCTCCCTGGTGCCATGGCCTCTCCATTGCAGTTCTCTGGCAATGAAGTGTTCTAGCAGTTTTAGGATGTTCTTCAGGATTATTTTGCTTGTATGTGATATTAATACTTGAGAAGTTCCATGTCCTTTCTTGGGAATAGGAACAAATATGGATCTCTTTCAGTCAGTTGGCCAGATAATTGTCTTCCAAATTCCCTGGCACAGACTGGTAAACACATCTAGAGCTTCATATGTTTGTTAAACCATGTTACTTGGTATTCTATTCATTCCAGGGGCCTCATTTTCTTGCCACTGACTTCAATATAGCTTGAACTTCTATGGGATATATACAACTCAAAATTACTACATCTGTGGAAAGAGTTGGTGGAAAAGCTCAATATCAGTCAGAATAAAACCAAAGGCCGACTGTGGAACAAACCATCAGTTGCTTATTTACAAGTTCAAAATATGACCTTAAAAACGATCTCAAAAACAGATCTGATGCACAGAATGTTAAAGGATTGAAGGACGTGAGACACTTACTATGGAGGATCAGGGATTACCTCCTTCAAATTGGATTATATCTCAACATTAGGAAAACAAAAACCCTCACCACGGGCCAATGGGCAGCATCATGATAGGTGGGGACAAGGATGAAAGTTTCAATGATTTCATCTTACATGGATCCACAGTCAACACTCTTGATACCACCAGTTGTAGGATGAAATCAAAGACAACATCTAAGAAAAAGTCATTTAAAAAGGCAAGAAAAGACCAAAATGGATGTAGGAAGACCCTCTGAAACTTGCTGTTTAATACATCAAATCTAAAGCAAAAAGAAGAAACAATGAAATAAGAGAGCTGAAGATTTCAAAGGGCAGCTCAAGAAGACAAAGCAAGGTATTATATTGTAATGTGCGAAGATCTGGAGTTTGAAAGCCAAAGTGGAATAAAACTCAGTATTTCTCAAGCTGAGAGAACAAAAACCAGTTTAAATCTTGAGATGCAACACAAAAGGATTCTATGGGCAAAATCTTAAATGACGAAAAAAGCATCTTAAGAAGATGGAAGGAATAGAGTCACTATGCCAACCGGTTCAAGTCTGCACTCAGGGATTTCCCCAAATTATTGAATAGTACTGGTGTTAATTTGAGGACTAAGATGCATTTGATTCAGGCTTGGACTTTCTGATCACTTGCCATGCATCTGAAAGCTGGATAATGAATAAGGATGACAGAAGAAGAATTGATGCTTTGAGCTGTGGTGTTGGAGAAGTGTGCTGAACAGCACATGGCTGTCCAAAAGAACAAACAAATAAGTCCTGGAGAGGGTGCAGCTAAAGTGCTCTTTGGAGGCAAGAATACCTCACATACTTTGGGCATGTTGCTAGGAAGGGCTATTCCTTGGAGAGGGACATGATGTAAGGAAAGGCAGAGGGTCGGTGAAAGAGAGAAAGATCCTCAACCAGGTAGACTGACACGGTGACTGCCGCAATTCTAATGTGTCAGGAAGTGTGAAGACGGCATAGGACAGGACAGGGTTCAAATCTGTTGTTCATAGGGTTGTACTTGACAGCATCTAACAACATACCAACTGGCTGACACTGAACCGTATCAATTCATGATAGCCAGGCACCCTGCAATTCCTCTGGGCTCATAACAAAAGAGGCTAGTGTTCACAGAGGCAATTACAGTCTCACATTCACCTCTTCCTCCTACTCATGACTTTCCTTCTTCCTGTTGATCCAGGTGAATACAGACCAACTGTATGTCTTAGATGGCCACATGCAACCTTTCAGGACTGCAGGCAATATAGAACTAGGAGGTAGAGCAGAAGGACTAAACACATTATTACGCCAATTAAGTGGAATGTCCTATGAAAGTATGACTTTAAACCTCCCAACCAAGGAACCCAATTCCACAAGGTAGCAGCCTCAGCACCTTTTTTTTTTTTTTTAGGTCACTGTAAATATATCTATTGAACTTTTGCCAATTCAACTTCTTACAGGTGATCACTTATAGTGATTACAATTATCTGCTGTGCAATTCTACCCTTAAGCCATTGATATTTTTTGGTCTCTATGCCAAGAATGTTATTTTAGGAAAGGGGGGGGAAGTTAAGTATGACTCCAACAATGCAGGAAGGTGAAGTCTGTCTGGTTTCCTGGAATTAGGGAAGAGGTGAATTAAGGAAAATGTCTGCAAGCTTGAAATACACCCACAAGCCACTTAATCAGAATCCGGGGCTTTTCTACTTTGGTAAACAATGTAGTATTAGTACAAAAACAGTCAAAATTGAAAATGCTGATTCTGTCCTGACACTTCAGACATTAAAGAGTTCAGTGGGCAAGTAAGAGGTGCTTTCAGGATGATTGAGGCCTGGAGTTGAAGTCTGTTGGGTCTACATACAAAATTCAAGATAAGTGTCACTGTCCAAACCAAATAACAACTAAAAAATTTAAAAATCAAAGACTAAATTAAGCCTAAAGTACTAATGAGCCATGACTCTGAGGCCAAAAGAACTAAATGGTGCTTAGCTATAACTGCTAGTAACTTTGAAAAGAATCATAACTGAAGGCTGCTGACAGAGTGACAGAAAAATGTGAAGGAAAACTCAAAATCATTTAAAAAAAAAAAGGCCACGTTTGTGGTGTGATAAAGACTAGTGGAACTCATCAAACTGACTCCTAAGTCACTCTTCAAGTCTGGACTGGAAATAAACCATGACTCAGCCTTCAGATAGTCAATAATATAGGCTTATAAAGTGACCAGAGGTAAAACTCAGAAAGCAGAAAGGGTTGGAAAGGTCAAATGGAAAAAAGAAACACAGGGACAAAGTAGCAGGAGTGTTGGTACAATGTGGGAATTGTAATCAATGTCACAAAACAGTGTGTATGGAAAACCACTTTTCTCTATAAAAATATTCATTCCAGTTGGAAAAAATCCACCATTTTGGCTTTTTTTTTAATTGGAAAAATGGCTGTTAAATAAGATGGTGGCATCTCTCTTCCAGTTCTATTACAAAGCTCCATAATAAACATGTCTTTGGATTCCTTCTTTGAATACTAGTTTTATTTTTTTCATACTTCAGGGTCACTGGAAAATACTTCCACACTGAGGAAAGTAAAAAAGGGAGGGAGAGAATGGTGGAAGAAGCCTGGTTGTTACTGGGGACTATTCTGTGATTGAGTGGTTGAGTCCAGGAATTGGAGTACCTTTCATCCTGATGAAGAGGAGTAAATAAAAAGGGTCAATATATTAGCAATGTCTGATAATTACACAATGGGTTCTCCGGGAACAAAAATCATTGGTTCCTAGTTCATTTCACTCTAAAAAGTCTTCTCCCTTTTTTTCCTATCCAAAATTACTTAATGATTTCTTTTTAGTTTCCCACAAATTGAAGATACTTAACAAAACTGACCCTTAGGTAACACTGTGACTATAGTCTGTGGTTTTGCAAAGGCATGCCCACCCTGTAGAAACGCAAATAGGTTGATGGCGCCCTTGGTTAAAAATCAGGAAAGGTATGTGTCAGTGCTGTACATTTTCTCCATACCTCTCCAATATGTATGCTGAGAAAAATCATTCTAGAAGTTGGACTCAATAAAGAACCAGGCATCACGATTGGAAGAAGATTCATTAATAATCAGAATTATGCAGATGGCACAACCTTGTTAGGTGAAAGTGAGGAGGACTTGAAATACCTGCTGCAGAAGATTAAAGATTATAGCCTTCAAAGTTGGTTACATCTCAAAAAAATCAAAAAATTACATCTCAACATCAAGAAAACAAAATCCATAACCACTGGGCCAACAGGCAACATCATTATAGATGGAGAAGAAAGAGAAACTGTTAATTATTTTATCTTGATGGATCCACAATAAACACCCATGGTACCAGAAGTTAAGAAAACAAAAGACATAATTGCACTGGGAAAGTCTGCTTTCAGGGATCTCTTCAAGGTGCTGGAGAGCAAGGATATCAGTCTGAAGACTAAGGTGCACCTGATCTTTTCAGTTATTTGCTATGCATCTGAAAGTTGGGCACTGAATAAAGATGACAGAAGAATCAATGCCTTAGAGCTATGGTATTGGATAAGAGTGCTGAACATCCCACAGACTCAAAAAAACAAACACATCTTGGAAAAGGTGCAGCTAGTGTGCTCCTTGGGGGTAAAGATAGTAAAATATGTCTCAAATACTTTGGGCATGTTGTTAGGTGAGGCCACTCCTTGGATTAAGGGTGTCATGCTTGGAAAAGTGGAGGGTCAGCAATGGAGGGAAGACTCTCAGTAAGATAAGAGTTTCAACAAGATGACACCATGACTGCAGCAAAGGACTTATGTCAGAGAGGAAGAGAATGGCATAGATCAGGGAAGGGTTTAGATCCACTCTTCATCGGGTCACAGCTGACTCAACGGCACTTAACAATAAATTTTTTTAAACTCTACAACTTAAGAATAGCTCTTAATGACAATAGTTCATGTGAGTAAGGTTTAAGAGTCTTGTCAAATATAACCTCTGCAGAAACCTCTCCCTGCCTCTTTCCTTCAGTCTCCATTGTCATTTTCCCATAAATTTAGGTCCATGCAAAGAACCAGGCCCTTTTTGAAAAAGCAAGACTCACACCATTTATCATCTTCAATTTCTCACACAAAGACTCCAACTTTTAACAAATCCTTTCCCTTTCTGCTTCAGTGGTAATCTCTAGGTAATAACCAAGCCAAAAACAAATCCACTGCCATTTAGTTGAAAAGTGTAAGCCTACAGGACACAGCAGAACTGC
This sequence comes from Elephantulus edwardii, assembly GCF_000299155.1. NCBI lineage: Eukaryota > Metazoa > Chordata > Mammalia > Macroscelidea > Macroscelididae > Elephantulus > Elephantulus edwardii. The sequence continues at coordinate 3,188,470 of NW_006399945.1, forward strand.
CAGTAGGGTTTTCAAGAATGTAAACTCTACAGAAGCAGTTGCTCTGTCTCCAGTGTAGCAGCTGGTGGGTTCAAACTGCTGACCTTCTGTATTAGTAGCTGAACATGCAATCACTGTACCACCAGTGCTCCTACTCTCCTAGATCATCATCTCATTGATACTGGGTTTCCAAAGCTCTATGTCACATGGGATGAGACTGTCCATCTTTCTCCCTCAGAACTGCTAATAGATTCAAGCCATCAGAGAGTAGACAGCAACTCAGTTCTCTATGTACTATACCATCAGACCTCCCTAACTTCTAGATACCTTCTGTCAAATGTATAACTCTATTTTTTACTAATTAAAAACTGACAACTTCACATTTCCAATTATCTACTGATGATCACCCCCTACCAAGTCCACATGCACCCACAACTCAGAATACTGCATGGCACACTTCCTCTCAGTCCCAAACTTGGTCCCTCTCCCCAGTCTACCGTATCCTTCCCAAATGGTCTATTATCACTATTCCTTATAGTCATTTAAGCTTTCACATGTCTCTCCAAAATGGTCCTCTCAAAAATACCTCCTTTTAAAAAAATAATTTTTTTCATTGTTGAACATTTTCTGCCCCCAGCCCCAGCGTGCAATGTACTCCTTGTTCCAAATTGCTGTCATACATATATATAATGCCTAATCATATATTCTTTTCAGACAGTTCTTCCCCTCATCTGTTCTAATGTAGTGTTCATTATCCACTATTTTGCCATTCTTTTCCCAACACCCCCATCCCCCGGCTCTCATGTATGTCTTATTTTATAACGGCAGTGTTACGCAATGTTTGTCCTTTTGTGACTGAGATATTTCACTCAGCTTACTAACCTCCAGATCACAATGACCTCTTGTTTCATACTTCCTTCACTCCCTAATTCTCTGGCCTACACTCATGTAATAGCTATTTAATTGCCTCCTACTTTGCTCCCTCAAACTATCCAAAAATGCTGTCACAGTCTAGGGATTATGTCACTTCTTTGCTCAAAAGGCTTCCCAAAGCCAGGTTCCTCTTTAAATCCCACCTCAATCTCTCCACATAGCCAATGATGGTTCTGTTCTACGCAACTTCATTGTACCTTAACAAGTCGTGTACTTACTGATGTTTGTTCATTGTATTTCTAGAAAGCTTTTTCTTTTAATGTTATTGTTGTGTACCACTGAGTTGGAACCAACCCATAGCTGATCCTCCAATGAGTTTTCAGAGATTGTAAAACTGCATGGAAGAAGATCACCCAAACTTCTCCTACAGAGCAGCTGGTGGATTCAAACTGTGTACCTTTGCATTGGCAGCACAATTCCTGACCACCAAGCTACCAGAGTTTTTTTATTTTAATGTTCTGTTCAAATGCTAAACCTTAAATGAAATGTCACCTATCCATTCACTCATGTATTATGGTCAGAATTAAGTTGTCCTGTTTATTTTCTACCACATTTTTACTTAGTTTTGTATTGTTGTTGTTGTTATGTGCTGTTGAGTCACCTACGACTCATAGTGACCCTATGTACAAGAGCCCTAAACCCTGCTCTATCCTGTGCCAACCTCATTGTCTCTGACATACCCACCCCCACCACCCCAATCACTGAATTGATCCATCTCATCGAGGGTCTTCCTTTCCTGCGCCGTCCCTCCACTCTCCTAAACATGACGTCCCTCTCCAAGGACTGGTCCCTCCTTACAACATGCCCAAAGTATGTCAGACCAAGCTTCAGAATCCTTGATTCCAAGGAGCAGCCCAGCTTCACCCTCTCAGGACAAACCTGTTTGTTCTCCCAGCAGTCCATGGTGTATTCAATACTCTTCTCCAGTACCTCAGCTCAAAGGCATCAATTCTCTTTCTATCATCCTTATTCATTGTCCAGCTCTCCTATGCATAGCACACAATTGTGAAGACGATAGCCCGGATCAGGAGCACCTTAGTCTCCAACCTGAAGTCATTGCTCTTCAGTACTCTGAGGGGTCACTCACAGCTGACTTTCCCAATGCAATTCATCTTTTGATTTCCTGGCTGCTGGTACCAACAGTTCTGACAGTGGAGCCAAGCAAACTAAAACTGTTAACTATCTCAATCTCTTCACCATCCATATTGATGCTGCCAATTGGCCCAGTGGTGAGAATCTTTGTTTTCTTGATGTTGAGCTTCAATCCATACTGAAGGCTGCAGTCCTTGACCTTCTGCAGCAAGAGCTTCAGGTCCTCCTCAGTATCAGCAAGCAGGGTTGTATCATCTGCATAATGCAGGTTGTTGATGAATCTTCCACTAATCCTGATCCTTTTGTATGTTGTTAGGTGCCGTCGAGTCGTTTGCGACTCATAGCGACCCTATGTACAACAGCCCTAAACCGTGCTCTATCCTGTGCCAATCTCATTGCCTCTGACACACCCATCCCAAGTACCCCAGACACTGAATCAATCCACCTCATAGAGGGTCTTCCCCTCCTGCGTTGTCCCTCTATTCTACCCAGCATGATGCCCCTCTCTAAAGACCTGTCTCTCCTTACAACATGTCCAAAGTATGCCAGACGAAGCCCCAGAATCCTTGCCTCCAAGGAGCAGCCTGGTTTAATCCTCTCTACGCTGAATCTGTTTGTTTTCTTGGCAGTCCATGGTACATTCAATACTCTTCTCCAGCACCACAGCTCAAAGGCGTCAATTCTCCTTCTATCCTCCCTAGTCATTGTCCAACTCTCTGATGCATAACAAGTGATTGCAAAAACCATGGCCTGTATCAGGCGGACCTTAGTCTCCAGAAGACACGGTTGCTCTTAAGTATTTTGGAGAGGTCCCTAACCGTAGACTTTCCCATCTCAATATGTTTTTTTATTTCCTGGCTACTGGTGCCAAGAGTGTTGACTGTGGAGCCGAGCAAACTGAAGCTGTGAACAATCTCAATCTCTTCACCATCCATCCTGATGCTACTGATTGGTCCAGTGGTGAGAATTTTTGTCTTCTTGACATTGAGCCTCAGTCCATATTGAAGGCTGCAGTCCTTGACCCTCTGCAGTAAGTGCATAAGGTCCTCCTCAGTTTCAGCGAGCAAGGTTGTGTCATCTGCACACCGCAGATTGTTGATAGATCGTCCACCAATCCTAACGCCACGCCTCTCCTCATAGAGTCCCGCCTCTCGAATAATCTGCTCTGCATACAGGTTGAAAAGGTATGGAGACAGGACACATCTCTGCCGTACACCCTTCCCAATTTTGAACCATGCAGTGTTGCCCTGCTCTGTTCTGACTACTGACTCTTGGTCCTTTTGTATGCAAATCCTTTATTCTACTAGTCTTTAACGACCTTGAGGATCAGGCATCAGAATTTATTCATAAACTCTCTCTTTACTTTCTGATCAGCTTGCTTTTTTCCTTTTTTAAAATTTATTATTAATTTCAATGAAAATTTACAGAGACTTTGGATTTCCATTCATTCATTGTTGCACTTTTCTCCCCTCCCAATCATCCCCTCTAGGAAAAGTAAAAGAAAAATTCTTTCATTGTTTTATAATCCTTCCCCCGAGGTCCACTCCACTATAAAGCCTTCGCTCTGGACTCCTGTCATGACAAAAATCCCTAAGAATTTTTCCTCTTAAACAGTTTTCTCCCTCATCTGTTTCAATGCAGTATACATTATTGAACCCATCCTTCTCAGTCTCCTCCCAGGAGGTCAGTCCTGCTTTACAACAGTGGCACCATGCAGTATTTGTTCTTTTATGACTGAGATACTTCGCTCAGCATAATGTCCTCCAGGGTCACTAATTTTGAATAATATTGCATGAGTTGCTTGTTTTTCAATGCAGCATACTATTCCATTGTGTAAATATACCACAGCTTCTCTATTCATTCGTTTGTTGATGGGCACTTCAGTTGTTTCCAACTCCTTGCTATTGTGAACAAAGCTGCGATAAACATGGGTGTGCATATATCTGCTCAGATATCAGTTATGGCCTCTTTGGGGTATATTCCCAGTAGTGAAATTGCTGGGTCAAATGTTATCTCTATTTGTAACTTTTTGAGAAAGTGCCATACCATCTTCCACAGTGGTTGCACCATCAGCTTGCTTTTTGACATTTCATATTTGTAACACTTTTACTATCCAATTACTTTTTACAGTAATGGTATGTCTGGCAGTAATGAATCCAGGGGTGTGAGGTGAGAATACTAATGCTGTCTATGAGAGTTAATGTCAATTTGGCTAGGCCTTAATTTTCAGTGGTTGGCAGTTATATAATGATCACCATCTATTCTATGACATGTTGTAATCATTCTCTATTTTCATAAAATGTCAATTTTTATGTAACAACCCAGTTTTTAGAACTTAACTGTGTTGTGAGTTGCATCCACACACTGTCTGATAGAGTGCCTTACACTTTGGTGGACAATCAAGATGAGTTTATCAATTCTCAAGAGTTTGCTTCATCAAAACTTTCTTATGAAAACACAAAACTAAAGTGCAAAACCCTAAAACTACTTCCTATCACCTTGCTACAACTCATATTCTCATCTCCTTTAGCTAGTTCTATAATCTACTATAGGTTATACCAAAAACCATCCTTCTCACTGAGGAAGGAAGGACATATATATTCAGCATTATTTCAGTTATTAAAACCAGACGAAGAAGGTATTGCTATTCTCATTCAATAGAGAAGTAAACAATTATACTTAAGGAATTGTGGAAAGACCTGGAGTTATAAACTCATGAGAAGTACACATTTGGTATTTCTCAAGCTGAATAACTGAAGATTCAAGCCTCAAGTAGCAAGCCCAATTCTATGAACAAAATGCTAAATGACACAGGAAACATGAAGAAGTCACTGTTCCAAAATACAGTGAGCAACACTAAAACACGTCAGTAAGTAGCATATAATCAAGAATCAAACTGAAAACTCACTGCTGTTGACCTGGAACTGGTTTACAGATGACCTTGCCTTGGGTTTTCACAGGAGGCTGTTTTCTAACCTTTTAAGTAGAGATTGCCTGCCCAACCTTTGACGGTGGAGCTGCTTGTTGAATCTGAATCACCAGAGAGACAAGTACCACCTTTGGGTTTACAGCACAACTCCCTACAGATTACACCACCAGAGTTCTAATGATACTAGAGGGGAGAGTCCAAACTGCACTGAAGGCACTGACACACACGAAATATTCAACCTCCAGGAGCTGATGGAGAACCAACTGAGGTCTTTCAACACATAAATAGAACTCTTTTCAACAAAGAGATGAAGCTAACTTACTTATGCATGCCAAGAACATTAGAAGACAGCTGCCCGGCTGACTAGAGGAGATCCATATTTCGGCCCAGTAAAAAAAAAAAAGAAAGCAAGAAAAAGGTGATCCAATACAATTCAGAAATTATCAAACAATATAATTTATTTCATAAGCAAATAAAATCTCACTGAAGCTTATTCAAAAGCAGCTGAAACAGTATTTAGCTGTATTGTTGCTGAAGAGTACTGAGAATTTCCAGAAATGCAAACTGAATTCAGAAAATGCTGTGGAATAAGGGGCATCTTCTGATGTCAGATGACTCTTGGCTGATAGCAGAGAATATGAGAAAAATGTTTACTTATGTTTTTATCTACTGCAAAAAGGCATTCAACTCTGTGAGTCAAAATAAACTACGGGTAATACTGAGAAGAGCTGGGATTTCAAAGCATTACGCAAATGCAGAATATGTACACAGGCCAAGAAGCAGTCATTTGAACAGAACAAGAAAATACTGTGTGTTTTAAAATCAGTGTCAAGGCTGAATTTGTTTATCGTATCTGTCCAATCTATATGCTGAGCAAATAATCCAAGAAGATGGATTATATGAAGAGAAGAGGAGTAAAGCATGAGGATTGGGAAAGAGGAGTGATTCATCAACTTGTGATATACAGATAAAACCACCTTGCTTGGAGAAAACAAGACTTAAAGTACTTACTGATGAAGGTAAAAGATTATAGCTTTCAATATGGATTACACCCCAACATCAAAAAACAAAAATTTCACAAGTGAACCAATAAACACCACCATGGCAAATGAAAAACAAAAGTTGCCAAGGCTCTTCTTTTATTTGGATCTACAAACACCTGTCATGGAAGCAGCAGTCAAAAAATTAAATGATACATTAGAAAAGGCAAAGGAACGGCAAAGTACCTCCTTAAAGTGCTAAAAAATAAGGATGTTAGTTTGAAGACTAAGGTGTTCCAATGTTTCCTATGCATGTAAAAGTGTTGGGAAGTGTACCTAGTATCCCGTGGGATACCAAAAGAACCAATCTGTCTTGGAAGGAACACAGAGTGCTTCTTAGAAGGATGGTGAGACTCTGTCTCATCTACTTTGGACATGCTATAAGGAGATGTCAGACCCTGTAGAAGAGCAATGTGCTTAGAAAATGAAAGCATTAGTTAAAAAGAAGACTCACAATGACTGCAATAATAAGCTTAAGCATAATAGAGATGATGAAGATGGTACAGGGTTTCACTCTGTTGTACCTACAGTCTCTCTATGTTGGAACTGTCTTAATGGCACCTAACTACAAGAGATGAAGAAACTGAAAGGATAGGTGATGTGGGTGATAAGAGAAATGACACAAAAAGCACTGGTATTCAAACTATGGGCCATGTGACTCCCATGCTCATGTATTACTCACTACCACTTCTACAGTCTCTCAACTCTTTGACATGGATTTGTACTACTCACCACCAACAAATTTTGCTTCAGCGCTTAACATTTATTAGATTTCACTACTACCACCACTCTCTCCCCTCTCTGATCTCTCTCTTTCACAGCAGGTAAGAATTCAGGCCATTTCTTTTCATCTTTCTCTTTTATATTCCGTCTTTCTTGTCTTTCTCCAAATCAATCTCAACTCAGTTTTTAAGTCTAAACCTAGAAAATGCTCTCCAAAATGTAAAAATAAAAAATGCTCTCCCAATTATAAAACTTAAGTTCAGAAAAGAGAACTGGTAGACTTTAAATAACATGCTGCTTTCCAAACACAAATCTCTTTTAGAGTTAAGTCTTCTAGGACTGGGAATAGATAGGCATTGATCTACCATATTCTTTCTATATTCCCCTCTTGGCAGGTGTGAAAAGATTTTTGTTTTTTTCCTGGTTCCTTTAGAACTAGGAAAAACTAACAATTGGAAGCTAGTTGTCTATCCAAGGTTTAATAAGATCTGCCAAAACCAAAAAGTGTAGTTACTGCAACCCATTCCCCTCAATGCACTTCTCAAAAACATTTAAAAATTCCACCCACTGCTTTGGGATTTCTCAGGCTGTGCCTGCAGAGTAGTTGGTCGATCTAAACTGCCGACCTTTCAGTGAGTAGTGCAACATGACCACATTATACCAATAGGACCCTTTGTACTGACTTACTGGCCTATTAAATACCCAGACACAGAAGTATTTAGGAACATCATTTAGCAAAATATAAGACTGGCTGATAACATGTTAAAAAAACAAGACCAAACTTGAAACAGAGTTATATAAATATGCTATTAAGGCAACCATAAAATACAGATTCATATTGCCAGAGACTAAAATTGTTGTTTTTGTTTTTGGTAATGTTGAGTCGAGTATTACTCACAGTGACCCTATGAACAACAGATCTGAATCCTGTCCTATCCTGTGCCATTCTCACACTTGCTGACACACTAGAGCCCATTACAGCAGTCACCGTGTCAATCCACCTGGTCTAGGGTCAAGAATCTTCCACTTCTTTGCCAACCCTCAACCCTTTCAAAAGACTAATATAAACAACAAACATTTTAAGATGTTTTGAGTTTTAGGACCATGAATGAATTATTATTCTTATATTTATGTGTATGGTTATTTATTACTATGTAACACGTTACCTAGTAACTTAACCACTAGCATTTATTTTGCACAGGGTTTGGCATCAACTGGAGGGCTCAATAGTTGGGGGGCTGGAGTCCTGTGGGGTTTTGGTTACTCATGTGTGTAGTAGCTGACACTGTGTCTATGGACAGACATGTGATGGATATATATATATCCTTTGTTTCATGATATTCATCAAGAATAGGGTTTCAGACCTCAGTCTTAAGATGTACACAGTTACATGGTTGTTTCCTAAAGATTTTTAGAACATTTTTTTTAAATATAGTTATCTAGTCCCTGACCTGACGCAAATGTCTATCAATGTTTAAATGACCTTTGTGCTTATCTTTTACTTTAAATTATTAACCTTGTCAAACCAATTCACATATATACTTTGGGATCATGTTTTATGAGAACTAATTCTATGGAAATTTATCAAGAATGAATTAACACGCCACTCCATCCTCAAGTGTTTATATTGCTAAATACTTTGTCATTTTATGGTGGTTGTTGTTGTTGTTATGTGCCATCAAGTCGTTTGCGACTCATAGCGACCCTATGCACAACAGCCCTAAACCCTGCGCTATCCTGCGCCAACTGCACTGCCTCTGACACACCCATCCCGATTACCCCAGTCACCGAATCAATCCATCTCATAGAGGGTCTTCCCCTCCTGCGCTGTCCATCCACCCTC
>NW_006399945.1:3198928-3233682 GCF_000299155.1 Elephantulus edwardii
TTTGTGTCTCTTATAAAATGTATTTGCAATGAATAAGTCATTGATTTTACAAAATTCAACCATTCTATCTCCAGCTTCATTCCTGTCACCAGCCCATGTTTTCCGACTACTGATTCTTCTTCTCTGTTCCCAACTTTTGCATTCCAGTCACCCATTATGGTGGTAGGATTTTCTTTAAAATCCCTTAATTTATATTTTTTAATTAGAAAAAGAACAAATGCTATTCTTGAATAAACATCCTTTTCACATAAAAATAAACCCCCAAAAAACAGTCAGAGCTTTAGCTAGGCTATGAGGTAAAATCCCTACACAGTTTTTGAGCTCAAATCCTCACAGCATGGTTAGGTTTCAGGGACAGGTTGTCCAAGAAACATTCAGAAGCTAAACTGCCTTTTCTAACCTTATCTCATTAGTCAAAAAGCATATAATCTCCACCACATTTTTGTTATAAGGGAATCAATCACTAAGGTAAGCCTTTTGTTCTGGACAGGGCAAATGATTAAGCTCTGGATTATTAATCTGAAGTCTGGAAGTTCAAACCCTTGGAACAAGGCCTGGTGAATTGCTTCTGAAAGGTCAGTCTTTTAAACATCATAAACCTAAAATTCACTGCCACCAAGTCTATTTTAACGCACAGCAACCCTTCAATAGGTTTCTGAGGGTGAAAATCTTTACAGAAGAAGACTACTTATCTTTCTCCTCTGGAGAAAATGGTGGATTTTAATTGACTTGTTAAAACAACAGTTTCTAATTCAGTAGGTTTGAAGAAAGCATTTCTAACCAGTTCTCTGGTGAAGCTGTTACTGTTGGTGACCAGGCTGTACTCAGAGCAACAAGAAATTAGACAACTTCTGAAACCATAATAGTGTTCAATCTTACAGGAATACTAAATACTAAAAGATTAAGCCCAAGATAAAATAGTATGGCATTAAAAATATTTCCCACTTTAAAAGTAACACCTCATATAAACTCACTTGACCTGAGTCTCTATTATTTCCTTAATAAAAAACGTAGCTATTTGCCCTGTCCACCACAGAATTAAATTAAAAAAAAGAAAACTATTGTAATAATTCTGAAAAGTCCATTACTACATGAACAAATTAAGAGAGATTTTTCTCAAAATATACATAGGCTCAGTCATGAAATCTCTAAAAATCTGGCAACTAATGAATGCTCTTATTTTAGAAAAACACAATGTAATTAAACTATTAAGTCTTTAGATAGATATTAAAAATCTGTGGCATGGATCAACTTCTAGGCAATATCACTTCTCACCCATTTCCTTTACATTACGACTGGTTCTGTCTGGTCAGTGGTCTATTAGGGAAGCCCAGACATGTCAGCCTATTTATTATTCTTCAGTTGGTGTTGCTGTTATGTACCGTCAAGTATGAACTGATGTTTTTAGAGGCAGTAAATTGCACAGATTTAGTCCATTTTTCTCCAATGGAGCAGCTGGTGGATGAGAACTGTGTGGTTTAAGGCTGACAATGCAACTCCTTACCACTAAACCATTAGCCTACTTATTATCCTTCTAACCTAGATTTAAAAAAAAAAATTTATCCAGTGCTTTATTTGTTTGAATTGCCATTAAGTCTTTTGTTTCCATTTCAGGAACCTATTTAAGTGTCTGCGAGAAAAAAGGCTCTAAGACTTATCAATGAGAATATATACACAGTTCTGTACTTCAATCTCTTCTACAGCAAGAGACAGAAGAGTCTGGAAATGATTTTCTTTTTCAGTTATAAAACCCATTCTTTTTGAAGTAAACAGGCAAGGTGTGGCATCATAGAATAAGTCCCTTTGCTCAGCATAAATGAAACATACAAATACCACAGCTTAATAAGAAATATTCTAAAGACTTTCTTGACATAGTTGATTGGGTTTTTCTCTCAAAATGCTATTTCCCATTTTCCCAACTTTCTTTGTATCTAGTAATGAGGTAATATTCATCCAGATAAGAACTCATTCCCTCCTCTATGAAACAATCATTTGGTAACAGAACAACTCACCGCAAAGATTTTTAACAAAGTTTTCATGTAGAGTTTTCGGATACCAAAAGAGACTCCAAAAATGGCTGGAACAATGATGAAAACAAGAAGAAGGGTGAAGAGGACGGTCAGGGAGATGCCCAGAAGGTTGACAATCAGGCTATCAAAAGGCAGCAACAAGAACATGGTGGAGGATCCAGGCAAGGCCAGTGCCCTCCTCCCCAAAAACAAACGGCAACCTTCAAATGGTCCTTTCTGACAGCATCAGCCTGGGAAAGGAAGCAAGTCCCCAGGGTATAACAAACTCCATGCCAAAGTTCACATCATTTGACTGTAGAGAAAGGCTAGGAGTTGGACTAGAGGAGGAAAAGAGCCACAGAAGGCAGGCTGAAAATGCCAGGCTACCCTAGAAGAGATGATTCTCGAGATGAACAACGAAGAATAAATCTTCAGTAAAAACATCCGAGTCTGGGCTGAGTTGCTGTGAAAGTGAGCAGCAAGGAAGGGATCTGTTATCCTCACTCTGCTTCCAGAGGTTTTACTCTTTCCCCTGCCTAAGAACATTCAGCAGAAAACTCTGTCCTGCAGATCTGTCACTGCCAGAAGTACCAAGAAAAAGTTCCTCTCAGTGCCAGTAAAATCTTGATAACTCCTATGAAGGGGTGTGACTTCTGGCACGTCACAAAGAAGGTTATTCAGCTTGAATATGTAGAAGTTAAATAACTGCTTTACTTAAAATTTCTTCATAAAGTGAAAATCGTGTTCATTGTAGAAAGTTCATATCTGGCCCCATTCTTCCTCTAGAGGCTCCTGGTGCTTTCTGCTTCCAGGACCCTCCTACCTGGAGAGTTATAGTCTCTGCCAGTAGGACACAGATGCTCGCACAGAATGGCTCATGCTGACTGTGGTGAGTGTAATTCCAGACGTGTCTGGCATTGGTTCCCTCTGGATATTCTTCTCCCTAAGGCCCCCTTCACAGCAGTGACCTGGATTCTTGGCAAGAAGTGGTTCACATGCTGCCAAAGCTGAGGGTGGAAACAGAAACATAGTTAGTTAAACAAAACATGAGGAGAAATGTCAATGTGCTCAGGTTGGTGGTGAGGGGGCACTGTTTTAGGGTGAGCCTAGAATCCGTTCCAGTTTCTCAAGTCAACAAGGTCAAAGAGATTTAAGTGGCAGAGCACCAGATGGCACACATGAATGTGAGAGGAAAACACAGATGCTTCATGCAATTTTCAATTCCATTGATAGGATCTGTGGCCACTCAAACTATTTAAATAGGAAACACACACAAACACACACCACACACATACTCCTCACATTTCAAAAGATTTAAAAGGGCATATATTCTTTGAAAAATAAAGCTTCTTTTAGTGTGTTTACCTATTAGCCCTGTGAAATGGTTAAGGTACTAACTAAAAAGGCCACTAAATCCTTCACTAAAAGGTGGACAGTCTGCTCACATTAAGCTTTACAGCCTCCAAAAGCCTATGGAGATTCACCAAGAGCTACCTAGCCTTCTCTTCTACAGATGCTAGCACCTGTCAGCTCTATATCCTTCCAGACAGCATAAGCTTACACAAAACGTGACAGGTCATTTTCCTCTGCTCCTAACCCAACAATAATGACAGCACACTACACACTGTCCTTGCTTTTATCCTTTCCTTTTTTCAATATATTTTACTATGTTTAGGTTAAAGTTTACATTGTAAATTAGACTCCCATCTAGTAGATTTTAAACAAACTGTTTCATGATTTTGGTTACAATGTTTGCAACCTGTCAGCATTTTCTTTAGTTACAGTCTATTTGTTTTGTTTCCATTTATATAGCTTCTCTTTCCTTCCTGGCCTTCTTATCTTAAACTTTTGGGTAAATGTTGGCCATCTAGTCTCATAGAGTTGATTATTTGCTGTGATTATTTAAGAAAGCAAATTATTCACTGGTGATATAGGTTATTTTTTCTAAGTACTTTAACATATCTTAAGGAGCTCTGGCAGAAAAGTGTTGGCTTGCTAATCAAAAGGTTTGTTGAAATCCACCAGCTGCTCCATAGAGGAAGGTGAGGCAGTCTATTCCCATAAAGATGTACAGCCTTGGAAACTCTAATAAGACTGTCCTGAGTCAGAATTGACTCAAGAGCAGTGGGAGTTTGGTTGAACTATTGTGGCAGCAGTCTACCACTGAAACCTATTCTATCGGTCTTTATAAGTGCAGTTTTTAACTGTATGAGTGGTCTGCTGTTTAGATAACCAATCTCCTGAGAGTGTTTTCATTTTGTGGAAAGCTGCACATGTAAAATGCTGCAATGAAGAGTCATGGACATACAAGATTTAACACATACAATTAATTTACCAGCAAATATATTTTCAGAATCAATTGTGGGAAATAAAAGTGCAGGGGAAAAGAAACTTTTCATTTCGGAAGATAGTGCCATCATTTCTATTTAGACATTAAATCCTTGCAGCCTATCTCCTTATAATGGCCACTCATTTTTTAATTATCCCATTTCCAGTATCTCACATATTCCAATTTTATAGGACTTATTCCAAATAACAAGTTAACAATGTAAATCCTGATTCTTGGAGCATTCTATCAAGTCTCCCTAGTAAAATATTTTTGCTTCCAATCAATTACCTTCTAGCTCTGTTCCACTATGCTTAGAAGCTGAAAAAACTATACAATGAACAGGTTAATGATGTCACCTTAAATTTGGTCCCCTGCTTTATCAAATTTAAAGAATTTTCACATACTATTTCATTTAGTTATTGTATAATCTTTCAACATGTATTATTTCCATTTTAAAAATCAGAAAACTAAGTGAGGTTGACACAGATTCAGCTCTGCTGACTCCTCATGCTGCACTGTTCTCCTTACAATCCCATATATCTAGTGATTCGATAACATAATATTTCAGTAGCAGTGAAATACAAATACTAGTTATTTCTGATCTACTTCCATTTTACTTACTATGCATCAGAGAGCTGGACAATGACTAGGGAGGATAGAAGGAGAATTGATGCCTTTGAGCTGTGGTGCTGGAGAAGAGCATTGAGAATACCATGGACTACTAAGAGAACAAACAGGTTAATCTTTAAGAGGGTGAAACCAGGCTGCTCCTTGGAGGCAAGGATTCTGAAGCTTTGTGTGACATATTCTGTACATGTTGCAAGGAGGGACCCGTCCTTGGAGAGGGATGTCATGCTTGGGGGCGGGGGGAGGGACATTGCAGGAGAGGAAGACCCTCAATAAGATGGACTGATTCAGTGACTGGGGGAATGGGGGTAGATGTGTAAGAGACGAGATTGGCATAGGATAAAACAGGGTTTAGGGCTGTTGTACATGGGGTCGCTATGGGTCGCAGGCAACTTGACAGCACGTAACAACAACTTCCATTTCATCTAATTCCACACTATTATTATATATTATTGTTGTTATTTGTGACTCACAGTGGCCCTATGTACAAGAGCCCTAAATGCCATTCTATCCTGTGCCAACCTCGCTGTCTCAAACACATTCATTCCCAGCACTCCACTTACAGAATCGATCCATCTCATTGAGGGTCTTCCTCTCCTGCGCCATCCCTCCACTCTCCCAAACATGATGTCCCTCCCCAAGGACCAGTCCCTTCTTGCAACATGCCCAAAGTATGTCAGACGAAGCTTCAGAATCCTTGACTCCAGGGAACATTCTGGCTTCACCCTCTCCAGGACAAACCTATTTGTTCTCCTAGAAGTCCATGGCATATTCAACACTCTTCTCCAGCACCACAACTCAAAGGCATCAATTCTCTTTCTATCATCCCTATTCACTGTCCAACTCTCCGATGCATAGCATGTAATTGCAAAGACTATAGCCTGGATCAGGAGCACCTTAGTATCCAGCCTAATGTCGTTGCACTTCAGTACTCTTGAGAAGTCCCTCAGAGCTGACTTTCCCAATGCAATTTGCTTACAACATGAAAGGCACTGGACTAAGCTTATTACATATACTATCAGTCAGTGGGCCAAACCACTTGCTGCTCTGTGGTAGAAGTTATAGCAGTCTGTTTACATAAAGATTACAATCTTGAAAACCCTACTGGAAGTGCTACCCTATCCTTTATGGTTGTTATAAACCAGAATTCATTTTGGAGTCATGGGTTAAGCATTTTTAAAAAATTATCACAACCTTATGTTGGTTTATCAATCTTGCCATTTTATAGTTGGGGAAACTGAGGTTTTATTCAAAGTCACAGAGCAGAGGGATTTTTAACAAGCTTATTGGTCTCTTAGTCTATGCTCTTTAACCACTTTGCTCTCTCATCTCTCCAATTATCTTTAAATAAATCAATACTTCCTTAATGTCAGGCCTACTCGATAAAATTTTGTGTGATTACAGAAAAATCTACCTTCGTGTGTCAGAATTTGGTGTTCTCAGAATCCAAGGTACAACCTGTCTTTTCATTTTCACAAATCTGGCCAAGCTGACTGTACATGCCTGATTTCTTAACACATTCCAACAATTGTTAAGGAAGTTCGATTGTATTCCTGAGACACAATTTATTTTCCCGATTCACTGCACTCCTCAGCACCATGCAGGTTTGCACCAGGTCCAATATTAAGGCCACACATCTTTGCCCCACCTGTCCATCTCCGCCCAATGACCCCTGCAGCCAGCATTCTCATAGGAAGAGGACATAGGCGCAGAAATAGCCCTCTACCAACTGACTTTGCCAAGTTCCACGGACCCAAGGTGACCGATCCTTCGATTTTGGATGACAATTAACTGAAAATTCCCTTTTCTGAGAATTTCTCTTTACTTTGGATTACAATCAACTGAGAATTCCCAAAGCTATTATTTTAAGATTCATGTCCCCAAAAGATTAAAGTAAACATATTTAGCAATAAATGCATTTCTTCACCAACCTGCAGGGTAGGCAAATAGAATGAATGCAGCTTTGGTCTGTTTTTCACATTGCCCATGTGCTGAGAATATTTCTAACAATTTTAAAGAATTGTTTGAAAACAAAATAAAGAAGAACAATTATGACCTGCAAAGTCTCAAGTATTTCTTTTCTGGTCCTTTACAAAGAGTATGCCAACCCCGATCCAGTTGATTGTTTCTCCCCCCATGGTAGTGAACCCTTCACTTGTTGTTATGCTCCAGCCCAAGCGCTGGTTTGTGGAGTCTGACTCCACAGAGAACAATAAACTAGTCAAACGAGTTATCTGGCCGACACACGGAAAAATAGTTACAAAAATTCTTAGAAGTAGGTAAACACACCTACAGCAAACAAACTGTTGTTATCAAAAGTTTCCAAACATCCTGCTGGACTGGTAAAGGAGTCATCAAGGCCAACAATACTACAAATTGAACAGCAGATTGTTCAGCAAAAGGGATATGCTAGTTCCGTCAGAGTACTGGTTTGTTGGGATGGGCAAGTCAGAAACTGGCTATCTAAGAGGAGGATATTAAGGAACGTGGCAATGAAGTATCTGGCTTACACACTTTTTTAAGGGGGGAAAAAAATCCCATAATATACATGAACATAATACAATGTAAATAAAAAATTTTATAAAATACAATGCATATGGGGGGGAAAAAACATAATTTTTAAAAAATGTTGGGGGAAAACAAAAGATAACTAATGTCATAAAATAAAAACAAACACCAAGAAACTCTGCACTGAGTCAATTACAGCTCATGCTCTATAGGGATTTTATGGCGGATTTTTAGGAAGCATTACCATCAGGACTTTCCTCTGAGTAGATGCAAGCCTTTATATTCTAGTTAGTTGCCAATAGCTTAATTACTGTTTGCACAACCCAGGGATACCAGGGCCCTCTTAACAGACTTTTCATATCTAGAAATATCAGATAACTGTCCATATCAGAACTCAATCTTATCCCTTCTTGCTTCATTCAAAACACTTTTTTCTATAACTGCTTGTTTAGAAGAAGAAATCATTTCCCCTGAAGTACAAGAAGCCATTTTAACTCCAAGAAATGTATTTACTTATCTTCCTAACTTCCAGAGCTTGATTTTGGCCAAACTCACTGAGGAATCATGTGGGCAATTTCCTCAAGAGCCAAAACTGTCCAGAGAAAAATCTTAAAAGACTAGTTCTGAGTCTTTCAGAGGAAGGAAAATTACTTCATCAGAGGAAGGCAACAGCACTCACTGCTGAGCTGACTAAACAAAACCCACTGAAGGGCAAATATGGACCTTTGGTTCTCCAAACGACCCAGCTTTCTAGTTGTTCTTCATCTGACAAATACCACCCACACACTACATGCCAGGCAGTATGCTAGATGTTAGGGATTTAACAAAGAACAAACATGCACAGACAAATACTATGCAAAAGAGCAAACACAAAGGTCACAACATCAATTTTGGTAATCTTCCATTTTGATAAAGGGAAAATGAAATTTAAGTCAGGGCCCATGCTATAGATTGAACTGTGTCCTCTAAAAAGACACATTACTTAACCCTTATGAATATGAACTTGTTTGTAAATAGGGTCTTTGAGGATGTTATTGCATGAGTCATCATCCTTACACTGTCTAATGTTCAAATGTAATTTAAAAGTAATTTAAAATATCATGACTTGAATCAGGTATACCTTAGTCTTTAAACTGTCATCACTGCTCCTTAGGCACCTTGGAGAAGTCCTTGACAGATGTTCCCAATGCAACATAACTTTTGATTTCTTGATTACTGGTACCAAGCCAGTACCAAGTACAGGGCTGACGGTGGATCCATGCAAGATAGGCATATGGATACTGTACCATCACTGGCAGTACTGTACTTCAGGACACCGAAATGTTCATTTTTTACTATAAGGTCATTCACTTCACAGCCAACACCAGTCCATTTTATCTCATTTTGACTCACAATTTCTCTAGGTTCATACTTGTACATTCCATGCTCTAATTATTAATGGATGTTTGTGTGGCTTTTTCAAGTTTAGCCATATCAGCAAATAAAGGTCCCAAAAGCTTTATTAACATCAACTCTAGTTTGAAAAAAATTTCTTTCTCAGTCATATTTTGTGTGCCTTCCAATCTAAGAGACTGACTTTCTAAGACTCTGACAATGTTTCACTGCTACTCATGAGGGTTTTTGTGCCCAGGGTTTTTTTTTTTAGGTGTAGTTCATCAGGTCCTTCTTGCTAGTCTATTTTAGCCTGCAAGTGCTGATTAAACCTGTCCACCATTGATGACTGTGATCATGCTAGTACTTGAACTTGTGGTTAGCATAGCTTCTAGAATTAGAGCAACATGTCAGCCACCATAGTATTACCAACTGACAGATGAGCAGTTGAAATGTGTGTTTAAAACTAAAACTTTAAAACTCTAGTTTCTAAATCTAGCAAAGCATTCTAATTCTGTTCAAAGAAAACTACAAATAGCATGATAAAAAGGTACAACATAGTCACATAATGTCTGCATAGCACACTGAAGGGGAAAAAAGGCTTTCCTAGAAATTGGGGTAGGAGGTGAGGCTTGAAGTTTAAATATGGTGCCCTGTAGAATGCACAAAAACTACAACTCTGTCATCATAGTTCTGACCCAATAACGTAGCTATCCATGTACAGATGGCAGGCATACGCCCTGTGTGGACTCTCAGGAAGACTCTGACAGAGCCATTCCTTTGGCCACTACAAATTGCAACGAAATAACCTGGTGCCATAGTAGGTTAAGTATTGGGCAGCTAACTGAAAGCCTGGTGGTTTGAACCTGCTAGCTATTCCACAGGAGAAAAATGGGAAGCCTATTCGTATTAAAATTTAAAGCGTGGGAAACCCAATGGAGCAGCTTTGGTTTTTTTTATTCTGTCTTATAGGGTCACACTTAGTTGGAACTGACTTGGCAGGGAGGTGTTTTGTTTGCTTTTTAAAATTTGGTTGCACTGAGTCTCAACCTGGGGTGCACGTTTCAATCACTGAATTTAGTCCAAATGGGGGGGGGGAAGAGAGAGAGAAGCTGTGAAGATGGGACCTGGGTTTACTAAGTGACTTGGGGGATTCTCCGTTAGCCAAAATTGCCAGCCACTAAGTAAAGGGCTGTGCCAGTTCAACTCAGCAAAGAACAACTGGAAACTGGGAAGAGAATCTACTGTATCTTTGACTACAAATAAATAAAATGTATCTAGTTCTTGAAATAACAGGGGAAGAATATAGATAAACGGAATTATATTCACAAAGTCACCAGTTTGGTGCAAGGATATGAAACTACATCCTCAAACAATCCTGAATGGTTCAACTCCCATGCTTAGAATTTTTCATTCTACCTCAGATATACTGAATCAGTTTAGAGATAGGCTGGAGATAAGGATCACCAGTGGGTCTTATTAAAATGGAAAGGCAAATTCTTAGTAGGCAGTCAAACAGACATAAAACTGGCTAAAAGCCCTATCCTATCTTAGCAAAGTATTAAAACATTCAGAAGATAAAATCAAGAAGACTTTCTCTGGGCAACATGAGGCAAAGAATACTCACTAATTGGAATTATAATTAGTAGTTACAGAAAAGAAAATTTTAGCTTACTATTGATTCAGTGACTGGGATAGTGGGGGTAGTTGTGTCAGAGACAGTAAGACTGGCACAGGATAGAGTAGGGTTTAGGGCTGTTGTACAAAGGATCACTATAAGTCACTGGTGACTTGACAGCACATAGCACCACCAACAACATTATGAATCCCCGCAAACACTGCTGAGAGGAACGTAAAATGGCTCACCCTTTGCGGAAAACAATCTAGCATTTCCTCAATTACCACATAACCCAGTAATTTCACACCCAGGTATATACCCAAGAGAATGAAAAACCTATGTTTCCACAAAAACTGCTACACACATGATTACAGCAGTACTATTCATTATAGTCAGAAGGAGGACACAACTCAAATGTTATGCATTGCAATAACCCAGTACTATTAATAACCCAGTATCTTTAACTACCCAATAACACTCATTAAAGCCAAAAGGTAAAAACCTAAACGCCTATCATTTGATAAATGGACAAAAAAAAAAGTTGTAGATATTCATACAAAAGAATATTAGTTGGCCAGAAGGAATGAAATACTAACACATACTCTAATAGGGATGAACCTTAGAAACATCATGCAGGGGGAAAGAAATCAGCCATTAAAGACTACCTATTGTATGAGTGTTAAGGTTTTTCAATCTGTAAAACAGGCAAATTTATACAGACAGGAAAGGAGCCATGGAGGAGCAAAAATTAAGTGCTCAGTTGCTAATCATAAGGTTGATGGTTTGAAATCTCACAGTGGATCTGGGTGGGATGGAGGGGAAAGACCTAGCAATCTGCTTCTATATGGCTGGTACACTAAAAACCCAATGAAGGTAGTCTACCCAACCACAAAGGGTTGCTATAGGTTGGAATCAATTCAATGGCACCCAAACAACATTGAGACAGAATGATTAGTGGTTATTTTGGCTAAGAAGTAAGGGAGATATAAGTGCTAGATAAAGGTTGTAAGATTTCTCTTGGAGATGATGAAAATGTTCCAAAATTGGCTGTAGTGATCAATTCTGTGGCTAAAATAAAAACCACTGCTTTATACTTTAAATGGCTAAACTGTATGGTATATAAATTATAGTTTGATAAAGTTGTTTCTTTTAAAAATAGGGTACAGTTGTTAAAAAAGAATAGTGTTTGGAAATATTTTACCCATAGTTGGGTCTACAGGGTGGGATACATTCGAGTATTTAGACTGCTGTTATGTGCTGGTGAGGAGACTCTAATTCATGATGACACCATGAAGAACAGGCTGAAAGCTTGCCTTATCCTGTGCCATCCTTACTATCTCTGACATGTTTGAGCTCAAAGTCATTAGACTAGATGCCTTTAAAATTCCTCCACAAACTAAAATTTTAGTCTCTGTGTCTTTGCTTAAAATAGTGGAATGTCTGGGAAGCAGTAAGCACATGATGGCTAAGTAAAGACAACCAGAAAAGTAGCCTCCCTTAGTTCTAGCTTGCGTGATTACAAGAAAACACAATAATCTTTCCATGCTTTATGTTTATCTGTAAAATGGAAAAGAACAGGTATGCCATAAAATTGCTGTATAAAACAACTAAAGAAAAAAAAACTGCTGTATAGATTGAATGTGATAATGCATAGTAAGTTGTTAAGGATGGCAGAAATCAAGAGGTCAAAAAAAAAGCTACCACTGCTAGTCATCACTGTTAGGTTTGGAGGAGTACTACTGGTGGTCTGCTGGGAACTGTGTTCATAACCCACAGGCTGTAAGTCTCTGGTGGTTCAAGACCACCAACAGCTCCTAGGAATAAAGATGGGCAGTTTCCTCCCATCTGAAAAGGACATTCAGATTTACAACCTCAGAGACTGATGGAAAATCACAACCTCAGAGACTGATGGAGAATCACGATGCGTCAGAACTGATATCTGATGCCAGTGAGTTAAATCTGCAGGCGATAATGACAACTGTAACCTTAACAATTGAGAATTCTAGTTCAATTGTTTCACATTATACCTCAACTGAACCTTGGAAGAGTTAAGTAACTACAACTGACAAACACTGGCTAGTTAAAAGAGGCAAGGCTAGAAGTCAAATGTGATCCCCAATTTAGTGACCTTTCTGCTACTCAGGCTGACTATTCTTACTTTTGGGTTGTCTGTATTTCAAAGGAAATACATCTGTTTTTTCTAGTTTACTCTGTTGGAGCACAAGAGATTGAGTCACTGAATCCCTAATTCTAATGTGATGTCAACAGAAAAACACAAGTATCCACGTGCACAGGAACACAAAGGAAATGTGTGGACTGAACAGAATGTCTAATGTCGTATGAGACATCTGCCAAAAAGAGTATTATTGCACAGGACAAAGACTATATCATATATTCTGAAGAACAGTCAGTACTCGGCGCTATTAGATTGAATGTGAAATGCTGAAACTAAGTAGTAAATACATGATACTAGACAAACATCACAACCTGCTGCCACTGAGTAGATTCCAAGTCATGGAGACTCTCCAACTGGATGTCCAAGTTATTAACTTTATTGGTAATAGACTGTCTCATCATTCTTTTGAGGAGTGAATCTCAACTTTCAACTGTTATTGTAGTTGTTGCTGTGTGCGGCTGATTCAGAATCGACTTATAGCTGACCCTCCAGCAGATTTTCAGAGGCTGTAAGTTGAAGGGAGGAGACTGCCCATCCTTCTCCAACAGGGGTTGATTCAAATTGTCTTATTGATTGCAGTGCAGCTTCTTACCAGTAGGCCATTAGAGATCCCTCAACCTCCAACTAGTGGAACTGAACTTTCAGCGTCTTGGTCAATAGTCCAACACCTAATATGTTAAGATACCAAGGGTCCAAAATAAAATTGCCACTGAGTTGATCTCCCCTTCAATTGAGTTTCTAAGTATCTTAACAGGAGGAGACTGCCCATTACTGGAAGAGACCTGTGAAGCACCTGGTGGCTTGATCTGTTGACAATGAACTCACTATGGTTTTATTTAATGTCATTCTGACCTTGAAAATGTTTCCCTGAACTTGAAAGGTCTAATTTAAGTTGAAACTGGGTAATAAGCAACAACGTACCAAAATAACCGCAAAGAAACTGAACAGTCTCATGTTGCTGTTGTCGTTGCTTTTAAATGCCATCAAGTCACGTATGACACCTAGACCCTAGGAACAATAGATCTGAACCCTGTCCTATCCTGTGCCATTCTCATCATCTCAGACACACTCAAACCATTGCCGTAGTCACTGTCAATCAATCTCGTTGAGGGTCCTCCTCTTCTTTCCAAGCATGATGTCCCTCTCCAAGGAATAGCTTCTCATATCAACATGCCCAAAGGAGCTTCCTTGCCTCCAAAAGCACTCTGGCTGCACTTCTTCAAAGATATATCTGTTTGTTCTTTTGACAGTCCATAGGATATTCAGTACTCCACTCCAACACAACAGCTCGAAGGCATCAACCCTTCTGTCATCTTTAGTCATCGTCCAGCTCTCAGATATGTAGCAAGTGATTTAAAAGACCATGGCCTGAGTTAGGCACACCTGAGTCCTCAAACTTGCTTCACTGCTCTTGAAAAGACCAATTTGAAAGACAGCAGAGTTGTCCAATGCAGCATGTCCCCTAATCTTCTAACTGCTGTCACCAAGGGTGCTGACTGTTGCTCCAAGCAAGATGAAATCACTGCCAACTTCAATCTTATCTTCATCTATCATAATATTGCCTAATGGCCTATTGGTGAGGACTTCTGTTATCTTGATGTTGTGCTTTAATTCTTATTAAAGGCTATACTCCTTAATCTTCTGTAGAAAATGTTTCAAGTCCTCCTCCCTTTCAGTAAGCAAGGTTTGTCATCTGCATACACAGGTTGTTGATGAGTTTTCTCATCATCATCCTAATGCCACCTTCCCTTTCAAAGAGTTCAGCTTCATGAATTATTTGCACAGTATACAGACTGAAGAGGTATGGAGAAAGGATACATCCCTGATGTATACCCTTCCTGAGTTTAAACCGTGCAGTGTACTCTTGCTCCATTCAGATAAAAGTTTCTTGGTCTAGGTATAGATTTTGTAAGAGCATAATTAAGTGTTCTGGGATTCCCATTCTTCTCAATGTTAGCCGGAGTTTATTATGATACACATAGTCAAATGCCTTTGCCTAGTCAATAAAACACAGATAGACATTCTTCTGGTATTCTCTGTTTTTAGCCAAAATCCAAATGACATCAACAATGATACCCTGGTGCCACGGCTTCTTCTAAACTCTGCTTTTACTTCTGGCAGTTCCTTGTCAATGTACTGTTCATTAAGTTAGTAAAAAAATAAAAGGTTATGGGGGGGGGACAGACAAAGGACATTTGGTATGTTTGAGTCATTAAATAGTTTATGAAAGAACAATCTGCTGGGGCTAGAAGATCCAAGACATTTCATTACTCAATTTGAATACTTCTCCGACAGTTCATTTCCAAAGTGGGGCAAAGGAACACCACATAGCTTAAAATAAGGAAAGGTGTGTGTCAGAGCTGTATTCTTTCCCCATATTTATTCAATATGTAAGCAGAATAAATCATTCAAGAAGCTGGACTGTATAGAGAAGAATGTGGCATCAGGATCTGAGGAAGATTAATCAACAAGATGATTATGTAGATGACACAATATTGCTTGCTGAAAATGAGGAAGACCTGAAATACTTGCTGTAGAGAATCAAAGACTTGAAACACTTTCTACAAAAGATTAAGGAGTATAGCCTTCAATATGGGTTACATCTCAACATCAAGAAAACAAAAATCCTCACCACTTGGCCAAAAGGCAACATCATGATAGTTGGAGAAGATAATAATTGTCAATAATTTTATCTTTCTTGGAACCACAATCAACACCCTTGGGAAAAGACATATCGCATTGGGGGAGTCTGCTGCCAGGTTCCACCCTAAAATGTTGAAGAGCAATAATATTTGTTTGAAGAATAAAGTGCAACTGACCCAAACCATAATGTTTTCAATTACTTGTAATGTAGCAGAAAGCTGACAATGAGTTAAAGGTAACAGAAGGAGAAATGATGCCTGCTGGAGAAGAATGCTGAATATTCCCATGGACTGCAAAAAGGACAAATATGTCCTGGAAAAGGTGCAGCCAGGGTGTTCCTTGGAGACAAATACTTTGGGCATATTTAAAGCACTTGGATGCTAACTGAAAGGTTGATACTTTGAAACTATGAGCTGCTCTGATGGAAGGAAATGTGGCCATCTGTTTCTATAAAGATTGACAGCCTTTAAAACCCTGTGGGGCAGTTCAACTCTGTTGAATAGGGTCATTATGAGTTGGCACTGACTCCATGACAGTGGGTTTGGTGGGTAAATGTAAAATGCACACAAAATTTTCCAATGAATTAGTATGAAAATATGAATGTAGCATATATTTCATTATTAATTTTTTGTGATTTTAAAAATTCTTTTTCTTTTATAAAGTTTGCATACAAAGTCTGTATACACTGTGTTTCATTTACATACACTGTGCTTTCATATATTCCTTTATTCATACTTTCATTAATTTTTTATACTGATTACATGTCAAAGTAATTGTCTGGACAAACTGGGCTAAGTTAGAGCATTAAAATGATATTCATCTCCTTTTCACTTTTTGTGACAGGGATACTGTTCTCAGTCACTGTCAAGTCAATTCTGAATCTATTGATCCCATTAATTACTTAGTATTCTGTGTGGTTTCTTGGCTTTAATCGTGATAGAAGCAGACTATTGGGCCTTTTCTTGAATGATATCACTAAAAAAAGAAAGTACCCACTGCTATCTACTTGTTTCCAACTCACAGGAACCCTCTGTGGATTTCTGAGGCTGTACATCTTTACATGAGAAACTGCCTATCTTTTCCTGGAGAAGTTGATGGATTTGAAACATTGACGTTTGGATGAACAACACATGTTCCACCAGAACTCACTGGATAGATTAACAATGGCAACCTTTAGGTTATCTGTTGAATACAAACTAAGACTAGTGGCTACTGGAAAATTAAAAATCACTTGTGGCTTACTGACTATAGTTCTTTAAGGCAGCACTGATCCAAAACTTTTAAAAGAGACTGTGAAAGTAATACATCCAACTGTTAAGGGATAAAGAGAGGTGTATTTTTTTTAAAGAAAAACAAAAGGTAGTACAAAAGAATGTGGAAATAATCTAACAATATCATTACTATTACATGCAAATAATATCTTGCTAAAGACCATTTAAAAATGGATAGACCAGTAGCAGTGGCAAAGTTTAACAGGGCAGTAAGAAATAAATGTTGGGAGAGGATGTGGAGAGATTGGAACTCTCATACAATGTCGGTGAGATTGTAAAATGGAACCACCACTCTGGAAGGCAGTTTGGCATTTCCTCAAAAAGCTGAACATAATGTGTAACAATGAGTGAATGAAAACCCAATTTTTCTATAAACTTTTGTTAAATTACAATTTTAAAAAAATGACAAAAAGCTGAACCTAGAAATTCCATATGACCTAGCTATTCCACTGCTAGGACTATACCCCAAGGAAATGAATACACTCAGACACAAATGGAGATTTGTATATCAATGTTCATAGCAGTGTTATTCACCATCGCAAAAACATTAAAACAGTCCAAATGTCCAACCACAATCAAATGGATTGAGAAATTGTGGTACATCCACACAATGAAATAATAGGCACCACTCAGGAGAATGATTTAGAAAAAGATTAGAGAGCATCATGTTGAGTGAACCAACTCAGTTTCATAAGGACAAATACTGCACAAGACTATTATTGTAAAAATGGAAGGAAAACTAGTAAAACGTGTAAGGGAGGAGGAGTGGAAACTGGGGGTAAAGATGGGTCGGGGGAAATTACAGGTTAGAACAATTTGATGGGCTGAGGGAGGAGGTAAAGGAAATGAGAAAGATCCAGCAGAGACCTGAAAAGACAGGGTAATGGTGGGCATAGTTCAATAAGGATTAATTTTATAAAATATGATGAATGTATGGGAATGACTATATGAAATGCAATGTGAATGAAGGAACGTAGGAAACACAACGTATATACATTCTGCATGCAAGTCGATATAAAATTTTTAAAAAGAGAGAAACAGAAAAATAAATACAAGAAATGGGTAGAACCATACACTAACAGGGAACTGCCAGAAACTCAGGCAGTTTAGAATGGGCCGTGGTATGAGGGATATCATTGCTGGTGTGAGCTGGATCTTGGCTGAAAGCAGAAAATATCAGAAAGAGATTTCTGATAGTCTATTTATTGACTATGCAAAGGCATTACTGTGTGGATCATAACAATTATGGATTGTACTGAGAAGAATGGAAATCCTAGAATACTTCATCATGTTCATGAGAAGTCTATATATAGACCAAGAAGGATCTGTCGGAGTAGAACAAGGGAATAAGACTGTTTAAAATCAGGAAAATTATGTGTCAGGGCTGTATCCTTTCTCCATATCTACTCAATCTGTATGCTGAGCAAATCTTCTGAGAATCTCGACCATGTGAAGAAGAATATAGTGTCAGGATTGGACATCATCAACAAGCCTGCATTATGCAGATAGCACAACTTCACTTACAGAAAGTGAAGAAAAGCTGCAGCACATACTGCAGGACTTCAAGAAAATAAAAGTCCCTACCAATGCATCAATGGGCAACAACATCACAATATGTGGAAAAAAGGTTGACATTGTCCATTTCACTTTATTCTGATACAAAACCAAAATCCATGGTAGCACCAGTCATGAAATAAAAAGATGTGCTGCTCTGGGATCTCTTTAAAGGGCTCAAGAGCAACTGTGTCAGTTTAAAGACTAAGGTAAACCTGATGCAAGCCACTGTATTTTCAATTATTTCTCATGTATCTGAAAATAGGACACTGAATAAGGATAACAAAAGAAGAATCGATGCCTCTGAATTGGTTATTGGAAAAGAGTATGGAATATCCATGGGACTGCCAATAGAACAAACAACTCAGTCTTGGAAGAAGTTGCTCTAAGGAACAACCAGTGTGCTCCTTAGAGGCAGAATGGTGAAACTTCATCTGACTTACCCTGGCCATGATGAAAGGGAGGGCTAATCCTTGGAAAGAAGCCCCATGCTGGGAAATATAGAGAACCAGTGAAATAAAGGAAGACCCTTAATGAAATGGATTTGCACAGTGACTACCGCAAAAGGGCTCAAGCATGACAAAGATCCTGAAGATTTTCTTTGACAGCACTTAACACCACCACCACCACCACCATCACCATGTATATATTTATACAGGCATACACACAAATGTATCACTGCCTTCTCTCTCTCTCTCCCCTTGAAATGTGAAGAAAACAGTCTAACAGGAAGGGATTAGAAGAGGAACTCAGGAGTAATCTTAGTAGGCCTAGTTCTGTTAGGATCTGGTCTGTGTGACCTTAGTTTTCTCACCAGTAAAATAACTTTTAATTAATGCAGTCAACAAAAATTTGATACCTTATGACACTCGAAACATTATTCTAATACTACAATCTTGAACTTACAACTTAACATGAAGTACAGTCCAAACACAGTAATAAATATTATACAAAGTAAGACCACCACAAATACCATACAAAGTGAGAGCAAAACAAGACAGGAGAAAAGTTGGCCTTGGTGACTCTAAGACAGGTGCATGTATATGTTTACAAAGAGACAGCACATTAAAGGAGGAAAAATATCAAGCACTTATAAATTTCCCTTCTAACTTAAAATTCTATTTCCTTAACAAGCATTAGTCATGCTGCAGTAAGTAGTATTATTATGTAGCTTAGTGATACATGGAATTAATGATACTTGGCTAAGTTCTCTCCATGAGCATATTTATATAATGTTGTTGTTGTTGTTGTTGTTGTGTACCGTGGAGTCGGAACTGACCCACAGCTGACCCTCCAGCAGGTTTTCAGAGGCAGTTAACTGCATGGGAGGAGACTGCCCATCCTTCTCCCATGGAGCAGCTGGTGGCCTCGGACCACATGCCCTTGGGATTGCAGCACAGCTTCTTGCCTCTAGGCCACCAAAGCTCAATGATATAATACAGAATTTTTAAGATGGAATTTTTAGGGAAATCTAGTGGCCTAGTGGCAAGAAACTACACTTCAACCCCAGAGCTAAACAGTTCGAATCCACCACCAGATGCTCTGCTGGAGAAGGAGGGACAATCTCCTCCTGTACCAGTCAGATCCAATTTGACGGTACACACAAAAAATATTAAAATTAAATTTAAAAAAAAGAATTACTAAAATGGAGTTTTAGTCTGCTTGAAGAAACATTGCAGTACAGTTCAAGCTCAACTAGGACCAAAATCTTCAGCTTCTATCTCTAGAAAGCAAAAGATGTTTGTTTGTTTGTTTGTTTTTTAAGATTTTATTTATTTATTTTCTTGTTGTGTGCCGTTGAATCAGATCCAACGGGCACAGGAGGAAGTTGCCCCCCCCCCCTCCTGCTTGCCTTTGGTATTGTAATACAGCTTTTTGCCACTAGGCCACCAGAGCTCCCTAAGAGATGTTTTTTTAAAAAAAAATGAGTCATTTTTGATGTGTGCACAAATAAGGAGTTTCTTTTTCAGCAGAAACAAGTGATCAAATTAGTTAAAATTCTGACAGACCAATCACAGCATTCAGAAAACAGAAACAAACACAAAAAGTCTAAAACACATAATCCTTTCATCTCTATACAACACTTATTTTGAGTGGTAATCATTAATTCAGAACCACATTATTTCAGGGGTATTTCTATAAACTAATGTGCTGGACATGTTGCTACGAGGTGTTATTCCCGGGAGAAGGACATAATGTTGGTAAGAGTGGCGGGTCGGTGAAGGAGAGGAAACCCTCAACTAGGTGGACTGACACGGTGACAGCTGCAATGGGCTCTTGTGTGTCAAAAAGGGTGAGAATGGCGCAGGATAGAACAGGGTTCAGATCTTTTCTTCATAGGGTCGCTGAGTTACACTGGACTCGACAGCACCTACAAACAACAACGTGCTAGACAACTAGTATAGCTATGTCACATACATCCTCACAGTAAATTTATAAATGCAACATCATCATCATAACAAGTAAGCTCAACTTACATACAAGCCCAAAGAACTCTGGATTCAAGGGTTACTGTTGACAGCATTACTTATAGAGGTGAAACATCCCTGTTTTAAAAAAGAACTGATGAGAAAGTACAGATAGTAAATTCACTTTTCTTAAATAAAGAACTAACATAAGACATTATGCTAGGGTATGCATACTATAATTTTGTAGTGTTTGGTTCCTCGGAGGTGTTTCTCCCACATTTATAAATCTTTCTGAGAAGAAACTGTCCAGTTTTCTCCTTTGGAGTAGCTGGTGTATTTGGGTGGCTTTTCACTTTGTAGTCCAACATGTTACCCACTACACTACCAGGGCTCCTTTTTATTATTTGGTAAAAAAGCCAATACTATAGTTCATCCAGCCTAAGATTCTTAACAGCTAATATCATCAAGACGGTTTTTATGGCAGGGTGCTACTCTTCCCGTGCTATCTACAGCTGAACACCAGGGCACACTCAAATCATTCATTTCCCTTAATAATGCTTCATTAATGTAAATGTTATCTAAATGTTTTAAAATGTTTTTTTCTCAATATACCACTACTCAAGGACAGACTTTTCTGATGTTTCCCAAAGAGTTGGGATTGCAAGTTCTCATTTGTCTTAAATTCACTTTAAGACAAAGTGTATATCCTAGTTGCAGTATTCCAGATTCTAGTGGAAAAGCTCATGTTTACCCATCCAAATTGCCATGATTTTTAAAAAGTTTTAAGTCACAGCTCTTTTGCACACTACTCTTTCCTGAAGGAAAAACTTGAAGGCAAGTAGCATTACAGAGTGGAAAGAAGACTAGATTAGGAGTAGAGAAGTGTTGTTTCTAACTTCAGTTTTGCCTATTTCTACTTGTCAGTTCTGGGCAAGTCACTGAAACTCTCCGGACCCTGAGGGCTCATCTAAAATGAAACTGAATAAGGTGATCTGGAAGTTCTCATCCAGACCTAAAGTACCTTTTGTTTTAATCTGTTCTCCAGCAGCTAGATTATTTTACACTTATTCTACTGGACCCTCTGCAAATCTTTTCTGTACTTCTTATTTGAAAGTCCGTAAGAATAAATTATGATGCAGAAAAAGTATATTATGATTTTATACAATAGTAAGATTTTTTTTCCCCAACCTAAAGTAACCTGGAAAAATCAAGGCTCGCTGAAGCATCAAGTATTATTCCTGAGAAATAAGGGATGTGGGTGGGACATGATCAGCCAGAAGTGATGTTAATGCCAGAAGAAGATGGGCACTTATTCGCTGGTTTTGTCAACTTCTATAGATTTTAAATTCTCTATACAAATTAAAAAGAAAAAAATCACTGTCAAAGACAAAGTATTTTAGTCTGGCATTATTATAGGACTCTCTTCTTTGAACTTGGTCTTTAGAAATCAGTCTTTGGCTTAAGGATAACTGCTTTCGTACCATTTCTCTTTAGTGGACAAAGACTCTAGAGGGCTTGCTATTAAGCAGAGGTGCTCCAAGTTCAGCCTGAAAGAAGTAAAATGAACTAGAAAGGAAACATTTTAACTGATCCCCCAAAGTTACCAATTAGAAGATCCATGTCTTAAAGGACACAGCAATGAGAGGCACCAATGACAGGCTGTGATCTCCAGTTCAGACTGGAACTTCGTTCTTGAACACAGAGCCTGGAAGCTATGTTTTCACAGAATGTATTTTTTTCATAACTTGCCAACTGCGAAACTTTAGAAGCCTGTGGGAAATGTAAAGTGAGGAAACAAAATCCTATGACACGAGGATGCGCTGGTGGGCGAGACAACAGAAAGTGAAGGAATGTCTTGGCGCTAAGGAAACGAAAAGGAGGAGAAAGAAAGGCGGGGGGGAGTAAATGCCCCTGAAGAACTAGAGAGCACAAGATTAACATCCCTGGGAAGCAGAGCATAGAGAACGAAATGACAGGCTTGGGAGCGTCTTCGTTGTCCCTTCCGGCCGTCACGATCTGAATTCCGGGACATCAGGGTGGAGAGAGCCCCGGGACATCTGGGATTCGGGAGGGAGACAATGTGGACACAGAAGAGTCCATCTCAGAAAAGGGGGGCCGGACGGCGGAGGCAATGGCGGGGAGCCAGCTCCTGACCGGACTCAGGCAGCGCGGGATCCTCCCGGCCGAGCAGCGCGAGCCCGGCGACCGGCGGGGGTCGCAGCCCCGACACCAGCTCACCCGCGCAGAGGGGACGCGCCGCCGGCCGCGAGCCCTCCGCCCGAGCCGGGCGCGGACGGCTCCCCCGCGGGGGCGGAACATTCCATCTCGGTCCCGGAAAACCCCAGGAAACGGCAATGGTGTCTCCTGACGCTGGAGAGGCGTAGGGACGGTGTCCCCGGGACGCAGGTGTCTTACAGAGCGCCTGACCCCCAACCGCAGGCTTCCTTCCGTTTCCTCTGTGGCCAGTGACATTTAGGAAATGGCCCCGGTCAGTTGTACTCACCGATCGTGAAGCTGCGGGGCTCCAAATCCCTCCGTCGACCGTCCCTCCCTCCCCTGCCCGCCGCTGCTTGCTGAGGCGTGCGTAAGGACGTGCGCGCGCCCGCCCTTTGTCTACGCCGTTTTGACGTGACTCGCGTCCCCCCTCCAGCCCCTCCCGCCCCTCCCGCCGTCTAATCTCACGCCCAGCACCCTAGAGCCGGGCGCGCGCCGCGCTGGAAGTGGCGGGCGGTGGGGGCCCGGAATGGGCGGGGACGTCGCCTCACCTGTCTCCACGGGTGGGCGCGCTCGGGACACGCCGGGTCGCCCCCTGGTGGGCTGGAGTCCTCGGCCGCGGGCCTGGTACAGGCAGGGGACGCTGGTCCTGGAAGAAGGCTGTGGAAGCACCCAGTCCTCCCACACTGCCCACTCCGGGGATTCCTGATCTGATAAGTGGAGAGCCTCGTAATGAGGGGTCTCCAACTTTCTGAGCTACGTCAGGGCCTAAATGATAGCTGCTTTCTGAAGGAACACACGTAGGTTCTTGAGAGGGCGAAATCGGCGAGAAGAGATTTGAGTCACTACCTTGTCGCCCACGGGGCAGTTATGAGTATGCAGGGAGATGTTGCAAGAAACTAGCACGGGGCCTAGCATTCCCAGAAAATGTTGGCTGCCATCATCAATCATCGTTCCTGAATTCCATTTGCTTTCTTGGTAAAGCCAGAGTCTAGGGACTTGGAACTGTATTTGGACTTGACCTCCCTGGTAAAGTTTAGCGGGGCCTTGCTGGAGATTTGCACATGTATCTTTCACCATCTCCTAAAACAAATTTAATGTGTGTCCTAAAATTGATCTGCTTTAAAAACAACAACAACCTTAAAACCACAGAAAAAGGAATTAACTCTTCTTCCTGTTCTTAAGAGGTGTGGTTTTTTGGGGGGGAAGGGTTCCCCCTCTTCTGCACTCATCCCTGTGTAGGGAACTCTGGTGGTGAAGTCCATAGAGTTGCGCAGTTAACCCTAGCTCTACGGGTGGAAAGATGTGCAATCTCCACCCATTCTGTTTTAAAGCCTCCAAAGAGGCTAGTGGATCAGCTATGAATTGTTTCTGACTCCATGACAATGAGTTAAGCTCTTTCTACTTTGCAGCAGATGTGTTGTTCACTGTGAGTCAAATCAAAGGAAGCTGGTTTGATTGGGTTAAACAGTCCTTTCCCCCCCCACCCCAGTTTTCATGTGTCGTCAGATTGAGTTTATTAGGTTTGGTGTCAGTTCTGGTAGTTCATGGTGTCATCCCCATCTCCATCAACATCCTGCAGTACTAGATGATCTGTTGTTGTTATTGTTGTTGTTGTTGTTGTTGTTATGTGCCATCGAGTTGTTTGCGACTCAGAACAAGAGCGCTAAACCCTGTTCTATCCTGAGCCAACCTCATTGTCTCCAGCACACCTACTCCCACCACCTCATCACTGAATCGATCCATCTTTTCTAGGGTCTTCTCCGGCACCATTCCTCCACTCTCCAAAACATGATGTCCCTCTCCAAAGACTGGTCCCTCTTTGCAACATGCCCAAAGTATGTCAGACCAAGCTTCAGAATCCTTGACTCCAAGGAGCAGCCCAGCTTCACCCTCTCCAGAACAAACCTGTTTGTGTTCCTAGCAGTCCATGGTATGTATATTTAACACTCTTCTCCAGCACCACAGCTCAAAAGCATCAATTCTCTTTCTATCATCCCTATTCACTGTCCAGCTCTTGGATGCATAGCACGCAATTGTGAAGACTATAGCCTGGATCAGGTGCACATTAGTCTCCAGCCTGATGTCGTTGCTCTTCAGTACTCTTGAGAGGTCCCTCACAGCTGACTTGCCCAATGCAATTAATCTCCTGATTTCCTGGCTGCTGGTACCAAGAGTGTTGTTGACTGTGGAGCCAAGCAACCTAAAACTTTTAACTATCTATCTAGGATCCTTAATAATCTGTCAACTTTAATCATAGAAACATATATGCTATAGCTGTGAATTGCTTTAAAGTAGTATTTTTTAGATGATGTTAATATGTTAGTGTTATCAGGTGTCATCAGGTTAGTGCCAACCCTCCAAGAGAATGAGACACTACCTGGTCCTGCCAGCCTCACAGTCACTGTTGCTTTGGTCCATTATTGCTGTCATGTGTCAGTCCATCTCAATATTGGTCTTTTTTTTTTCCTGACTAGCCAGTCTTCCGAACATGATGACCTTTTTCAGGAACTGGTCCTACCTGATAACACGGACAGAGTATGTGGGATGGTCTCTCCAACTTTTCCTCCTAGGAATATTCTGGCTGTACTGGTTCCAGACAAATTTGTTTTCTTGGTGAGTTGGATTTGTAGTCTCTGGCATATTACGTATTCCTGGCCAATACCATAATTTGAAGGCATCAATTCTTCTTCAGGCTTTTTATTCCTGTCCAACTTTCACATAAATAAGAGGCAGCTGCAAATCTTGTAGGTTGGATCATGTGGACCTTAGTGGCATCCTTTCTGCTTGTTGTTACATGCTGCGCAGCTGACTATGACTCAAAACGACCCTACAATATCTCCGACACTGCCCTATCCTGAGTCAGTCTCACCATCTCTAACACACTTGCACCTATATCCACAGTCACTGTGTCATTCTTTCTCATCCAGGGTCTTCCTCTCCTGTGCTGACCCTTCCAAGCATGATGTCCTTTTCCAAGGACTGATTCCCCTGGCAACATGCCCAAAGTATGTCAGATGGAGCTTCAAAATTCTTGCCTCCAAGGAGCAACTTGGTTTCACTCTCTCAAAGACAGACCTGTTTGCTCTCTTAGTAGTCCATGGTATGCTCAATACTCTTCTCCAGCAACATAATTCAAAGTCATCAATTCTTTTTATGTCAGCCTTAGTTATTGTCCAACTCTGATGTATAGCTTGTAATTGCGAAGGCTACAGCATAGATCAGGCACACCTGACATATTGGCTCTTCAGTACTCTGGAGAGATTCCCAATACCAGATTTTTCTAATGTGTTTTATCTTTTTATTTCCTAACTGCTGGTGTTGTTGATGGTGGAACCAAGCAAACTGAAATTGTTAACAACCTCAATGTCTTCTTCATTTGTCATGGTGCTGCAAATTGATCCAGTGATGAGAATCTTTGTTGTCTTGATGTTGACCTTCAATCCATATTGAAGACTGCAGTCATTGACCTTCTGCAGCAAACACTTCAGGTGTCCCTCAATTTTAGCAAGCAAGGTTGTGTTGCCCACATAATGCAGGTTGTTGATGAGTCTTGCTCTAATCCTGATGCCACATTCTTCCTCATAAAGTAAAAAGATGTCTGTTCTGCATATACACTGAAAAGGGATAGAGACAGGATGCATCCCTGATGCATTCTTTTCTTTATTTTAAACTATGAAATGTTTCTTTGCTCTATTTTGAAAACTGTTTCCTGTTCTAAGCATAGTTTTTGCATGTGTAAATCAAATGTTTTGGGACCCCCATTCTTCTCAATTTGTTGCACATCCACACAGTCAAATGGCTCTGCACAGTCAATGAAAGAGAAATAGACAATACTCTGCTACTCTCTGCTTTCAGCCAGGATCTATCTGACACTGGCAATGATGTTCCTAGTGCCACAGCCTCTTCTTAACCCAGCTTGAATTTCTTAGAGTTCTCTGTTGATGTACGGATTTTACTTGCATATGATATTAGTGATATTGTTTGATAATTTCCACACTCTGTTGGATCCTTTTAAGAATGGAAATAAATATGGGTCGCTTTCAAGCAGTTGTCCAGATAGTTGTCTTCCAGATTTCTTGGCACAGCCTGGTAAGCATGTCCAGGGCCGCATCTGTCTGTTGAAATATGTCAGTTTGTATTCCATTAGTTCCTGGCCTTGTAAACCATACAGGAGGAGATTCCCCATCTTTCTCCCACTGAGACACAGTAGTGAATTCAGACTGGTAGAGAGGGGCTAACTTTGAGTGACAGTCCAGTACTCTATGGGCTACACCACCAGATCTTATAAAAGCAACAAAAATAGCAATGCATGCTTATAGGATGTGCAGAAGAAACCACGTGATTCAAAGCGTCATTTCTAGTTGGAAAACCTCTGACTTGAGTGCACTATAGTTATATGCCTTCAAGTCAATTCAAGCTGATCCTCTAGTGGGCTTTCAGGATCAGTAAATCACATGAGAGAAGACTGCCCATCTTCCTCCAGGAGGGCAGCTGGTAGGTTTGAACTGAGTGCCTTTGGGTTGGCAGCACAATTCCTTACCCACAAGGTTATCAGAGTTCCCTGGAGTGCATTATTGTTGTTGTTGTTGTTAGGTGCTGCCATGGTACAGGCACCCTATGAACAGCCAATCTGAGCCCTGCGCTATCCTCTGCTATCCTTATTGTCTCTGAAACACTCGAACCTATTGCTGAATTCACCGTGTCAATCCATCTTGTTTGGGATCTTCCTCTCCTTCACTGACAACCTCCCATCTTTCCAAGCATGATGTCGTTCTCCAAGGAATCGCCTCGTCTAGTTATAATACAAGTCCAAAGTATAAAAGATGAAGCTTCGCCATCTTGGCCTCCAAGAAGCAAGCTCTCCAGTTGCACTCCCTCCAAGACATATTTGTTTGTTTTCTTGGCAGTCAATGAGATATTCAGTACTCTTCCTCAGCACCACAACTCAAAGGCATAAATTCTTTTTCTGTCATCCTTATTCATTGGCTACCTCTCTAATACATAGTAGGTGATAGAAAAGACCCTGGGCTCAAGTTCAAAAGGATTTTAGCCTTGAAGGGATATTGATATGTGTAATCTGGGCTTATGAAAAATGTTTTTGTTGTTATAACTATAGGAATATTTTAATAAAACAATTTCTGTTAAAACACTAAAGTTTTATAGACAATCTTTTCAGTGTCACATGCCATAACAAGGTCCACAGCCCCTACATCTCAGTAAACACCACTGGTCTGATTGCCATTCCATGCCGAATAATCTGTTAATAAATATGTGGGATAAGTCTATATTCTTAGACCTCAAAATCTGTCTGTAACAATGACAGTTGTGTTCCAAAACACAGGACCACTTACCTCTATACTGAATATTACTGTATCTCTTCAAGACCTTCCTCATTCATTAATTGAATCATTATCCAGGAGACTGGGCTCTATGAGAAGAAATGTGGGGTCAAGATTGGTGGAAGAAAAAAAAAAGATTGGTGGAAGATCTATCAGCAATCTGCATTATGCAGATGACACAACCCTGCTTGCTGAAACTGAGGAGGACCTGAAGCACTTGCTGTAGAGGGTCAAGGACTGCAGCCTCCAATATGGATTGAGGCTCAATGTCAAGAAGACAAAGATTCTCACCACTGGACCAATTGGCAGCATCAGGATGGATGGTGAAGAGATTGAGATTGTTCACAGCTTCAGTTTGCTTGGCTCCACAGTCAACACTCTCGGCACCAGTAGCCAGGAAATTAGAAGATGTATTGCCATGGGAAAGTCTGCTGTTAGGGACTTCTCCAAAGTACTAAAGAGCAATGGTGTCTCTTTGGAGACTAAGGTGTATCTGATACAGGCCATGGTCTTTGCAATCACTTTTTATGCATCAGAGAGTTGGACAATGACTAAGGAGGATAGAAGGAGAATTGATGCCTTTGAGCTGTGGTGCTGGAGAAGAGTATTGAGAATACCATGGACTGCTAGGAAAACAAAGAGATTCATCCTGGAAAGGGTCAAACCGGGCTGCTCCTTGGAGGCAAGGATTCTAAGGCTCCGTCTAACATACTTTGGACATGTCGCAAGGAGGGACAGTTCCTTGGAGAGGGACATCATGCTTGGGAGGGTGGAGGGACAGTGCAGGAGGGGAAGGCCCTCTATGAGGTGGATTGATTCAGTGACTGGGGTAATCGGGATGGGTGTGTTGGAGACGGTGCGATTGGCACAGGACAGAGCAGAGTTTAGGGCTGTTGTACATAGGGTCGCTATGAGTCGTAAGCAACTTGATGGCACATAACAACAACAACAACAATCAATTCATATATCAAGCTTTTATTGAAACATTACTATATGCTCAGCTTTCTACTTCAATTCAATAATTAAAAAATGAATAATGCATGAACTGGTCTAATCCTAAACTAGCTCATATTCCAAAAGAGAAGAACTTGGAGTGCAACAATGAATGAGTGGAAGCCCAAAATCTCTGTAAATGTTTATGAAAATTAATAAAATATAATTATAGAAAAAAAAAGAGAAGAACTTGGATAGCTTACATTTTTGTGTCCTCCACATTGCTAAAGATAAAGATTTAAAACAGCCATCACATCTCACCTGCCTTTTGGTCTGCTTTACCTGGACTCTTTTTCTGCCCAAACTTAGGAGTCTGTCCTTTTCTGCTCTTTTTTGGTGTTTGTACTTAAATCTTCTGACAGTTTTTAACATTTACTCCAGCTCTTTGTGCATAATTCCTTTTCATTAAAAAGAAGTTGCATACATATAATATTTTAAAAGTTGCACAGACTGGTAAGAGTGTTATTGATTAATCCTTTGCTTATTTAAACAGTAGACTCAGTTGTTGGGTATACACACACACCCACGAGGGCATGTACACATGCCCTGGTTGGCATAGTCTCAAAACTTCTTTAGGGCAAGAAGGTGATCTTGGAACAGGGAGCCAACAAAACCAAGAGCTAATATTGTTCCCTCAGGCACCAAAGTTTTGTTTGCTAAGGTCATTGCCATCTACATTTCTAGATGTGACAAATACAAATGGCGCAGATGAAATGAGGAAATGATGCTATAAAAACCAGGCACAAAGCAAGTGTATTTATACAAAGGCCCTACTGCCCATAACAGGGCCAGGCTTTCTTCTGATAGTAAGGTGCTTGTCACTGTGAATGTGGACTGCCTTTCAATTACTAATGAAAGTATTTCCCATTCCACATGAAACTGGGTGGGGGATTAGAAGAAGATGAGCACAGTGTTTCCAGTTCCAACGAGAGGTAACTGTCATCTCGTCCTTCCTTAGAGCTTATTGTCCAGTTTATGCCTGAACAGCCATTGTGTTTGCATAACAGTGCTGTGGCCCTGGGATACTCTTTCCCCTAGGAGAATAACACCATAACATGTGCTGCATAATTTATCTACATGGCTCACTTTTCACATGTGCAAAGTCTTGAACATTAAAAGTTGACCTAGCCAGAATCCTAAAGTTCCAGTGAGTGGAACCAATCCACATCCCCATGGCCTAAATGTTTTCCTCTGGCAATTTTGAAAATGATCTTCAGCAGGATTTTGCTTGCAGAGGAAGATGAAAGATAGCCAACCTGAGCATTAGACAGAGCTTGTTGCCCCACAGCCTGTCTTCAGACATCCTCGGTTTGAGTTCTACTGCCTTTTTTACTTTTTCAACCTTGAGTGGGTCTGTTCACCACTCTGGAAAACCCTTCTCCATTTGTGGAAGGGGAAAGTAATAATACCTACCCTGAGTTACAATTAGACCACTTAGGGGAAAGGGACAATGGTAGCAGTACTAGAGCCAGAAGTGCTGTCTTCAGCCGTGGTCCCCAGTAAGGCACAAGACTCAGATGTCAGAAGAGCTTTGGAGTGGGGGGAGAGCCATCCTGCCTTTAGAGAGAGCCACCTGGCTCCTGGGGGGAGCCACCTGGCAAGGGGGAGTAATCCAGCCCCTGGGGAGAGCTGCCTGGTGTGTATGAGGAACTTTATCTAAGGCACTTTCCTCCATTTCGTCCTCCAGTACATCTGTACGTAACACTGCTAAAGCCCTTTTCTTTGTAACTCACAAGTTTGTTCTCTCTAGCTTTGCTCCCTTTCCTATAGGTAACCTGAACACCGAATCTTTTCCAAAACGTGAACCCTGAGCCTGATTCCAGAGACAAAATGGAAATATAACTGCCAGCTAAGAAAGTGAAGGTGGATGGAGTCTCTAAATTTAGCCAGCCACTCCCACTAGACTTACTCAAGCAAACATCTTGCAGTCCAGAGAGCAGAAAATGTCAGGAAACTATCTTTTAACTGAACAAGAAGGCAGATTCAACTCAAGACCACCAGTAAAGTGTTAAAGTGGGCTCCCCTCCCCTTCATCTCAATGCCCCTGTTCAGCATGAAGCAGCCAGAAAGTCTGCACCCTTATTCCCAATTGGGAAACCCACAAATAAAAAAAGACATCCTCTTTGTAAAAAAAAAAATAATTAATTAGTCAATCAATCAATCAATCAATCAGTCAATCACCATGGGCTATGGCCACCATTACCCTGTCTTTTCCAGTCCCCACTGGATTTTTCTCATTTCCTTTACCCTCTTCCTCCACCCACCAAATTGTGCAACCCTGTGATTTCATTCTTACCCATCTTCAACCTTGTGCTCCTAACCCATACACCCTTGGATCTCCATACATGGGTTTTTTTGTTTGTTTTTTTTTTTACAGTAAATACATGATAAAAGAAAACAAAAATCCTGACCTCTAGAACAATAGGCATCATCCTAATAAATGGAGAAAAAAGGGAGGAAAAAAGAGAGTTGAACTAGACATGTTTCTAGATAACCAACAACAGTGTTCAATACCAACTTCAAGAGAGAAGTCAAATATAGTAAATTAATTCTCCTCTTAGAATATTATTTCCTGGTGCTAAGTATTATAACTTCAAGTGTTACTATTCTGCATGACACCTTGTTGTTGTTGTTGTTATGTACTATTAATTGGAATAGACTCATAGCTGACCCACCAGTGGGTTTTCAGAGACAGTAAATCGCAGGGGAGGAGATGGTGCACCTAGAACAAAATAATTGCTCATAAAGAAGGAAACAAGGGAGCTATACTGCAATCCCAGATGTATGTGGTTCAAATCCACCAGATGCTCCGCTGGAGAAGGAGGGACAATCTCTTCCTGTACCAGTCAGATCTGATTTGATGGTACATGCAAAAAATAATAATAAAATAAAAAATAAAATATTAAAAAATTTTTTTAAAAAGAAGGAAACAAATGGATAATGAATACACTCCTTTTGTTACAAAAGAGAAAGTGAAATGGGATTTTTCCTCCCTTTCTGTTCTAATGCCAGGAGTACTGCTGTGTATAAGACTTCTGAGGGCATTCGGGTTTCTTTGACACCACTGTTTCGGTTAACTGCCAGCAAGTGAGCACCTGACTCATGGGACCCAATGTGTTACAGAGTAGATCTGTCCCTCAGCATTCCTTGGTTGGAAGCATATTGAGAGATGTAAATAGAGTGTGGTCTGCCTGGGAATAGCCAAGTCTGGCCTCCAATAACTCCAACAGTGGGGACTGTCCCCATCAGCAATATCAACAGCACAAAACCAATTCTCATGATGTCTGACAATTCCCTATTTCCCTGCATCTACTACTGTCAATTCTAATGTCAACTTTCCCTGCCAAGGCTCTCGCTACTCCAGTAATGGGCCCTCCATCCATGAATCCACAAGAATTCATAAAACCATACTTATTATTATGATGTTTATTAGAGAAATTAACAGGTTATAATTCAGGTTAGAAACCGGATTCAATTCTTCACTCAGGACAGCCTCTCAAGTGTGTTCACAGGCCTTTTGACCTTTAGCCTACTGGCTTTCAGATCAGTGTTACAAAGCTCTCTTAGTCTTGCCAATAATGATATTTCCCTTAGTCATCTTGTAAACTTGGGCAAAGCCCTTGGCTCTGGCTACCTGGGATAGTCCTAGGTCAGTTGTGTGTCACATTAATATCATTCTCTAAAGCTCTGCCTAGGTCCTGGTCTGACCGACACAGAAATCTCTGACCCTGAAGGATGCATTCTACTTCTTTTTCCTTGCTGATGGTGAGATTCCAATTTTCTGTTTCTCAACCTACACAATTTAAACCTAGTGGCATGGTAAGACTAATCAATCCCATCATAATTGTCTTCACACCCTATTTGCATGTTCCCACATTCCCATGTAGTAAAAGTTAAAGGCAAAGTCCTAGGAACGTCAGTAAACCCACTACACTATAGGGCACCCTCTGGCTCTCCCAGCCAATGGCCTTCATATTTGAAGGATTAACTTTCCTTTTACAATCATTTTACTAATAACTTTACTCATGAATGTGTGTATGTCAGTTTCTTCAGGCCTCATACCTTGATTGTTCCCATTTTAGATTGCCAATTTCTATTTTGTCCGTCCTTATTGAGCCAGTACCTTAAAAAACCAAGCATGCTCCTTTCACTGAAGAATATTCTGGTAACAAAGATTCTGTTTCCCAAGAGTTTGTACTTCTGCAACAGTACAACAGAAGAAAAGCCCTGATGATTTGCTTCTATTAAGATCATAGCTAATCAGTG
Source organism: Elephantulus edwardii (assembly GCF_000299155.1). Lineage (NCBI taxonomy): Eukaryota > Metazoa > Chordata > Mammalia > Macroscelidea > Macroscelididae > Elephantulus > Elephantulus edwardii. The sequence continues at coordinate 3,232,258 of NW_006399945.1, forward strand.
CATACTTACAATAGCAAAGAAATGAAAAAAAAACCCCAAGTCTACTGACAGATAAATGGATAAAAATTATACAGCACATTCATACAATAAGAGTATTATGCAATAGTGAAGAACAATAAAGAAATTTCAAAACACTGCATACCATGGATAACTCTAGAGGACAGCAATACGCTGAGTGAAATAAGTCCATCACAAAAGGAAAAATAGTATATAAAACCCCTACTACTAAAAAATAAAAGGATTACATGATGATGGAATAATTTTTATATGGTCAGCAGGGATGAGAAAAGAGAGAGGCAGCAGTGGAAAAATTAGTAAATAATTAATAGACACCTAATAAAATGGGTAAAGGGAAAGACAATGTACAATTAGGGGATAATCAGCACAATGTCACCAAGAAAAGAAAAGACACAGTCAGGTCCAGAAGGATAGTGGAAATCAGAAATACAGGGAGGAAATGGGGAAAGTGCAATTTTGTTGTGGGGCTATAAAAATATACATGAATGATTAAATGAAAAATTAATTAGCTTTGTAAACTTTCACCCAAATCACAATAAAGAAAAAAGGGGAGGAAAAACCATTATAGCTCCCAAACCCCATGGAGCAATTCTATCTTCTGTGAAACACCCAAGATCACCATGAGTCAGAATCTGCTATAGCAAAGCACAACAAAAACACCTTCGACTACCTAGCCAGCATCCTTACCACGGATTTCCTCCACAGCTATCACCCTTGCCCAAGTCACTGACATCTCCTAGCTGCTTTTCAGGCTACTCTTGCTCTCTTTCAGAAGGCTTGAGCACTGCAACACAGAGCCTTTCACACCTCTGCTCAAACCCTCCAATGACTTCTCATCTTACTCGGTGAGTGGTGGTGGTGGTGGTTTATCACCAAGTTAGAACTAAATCAGAGCTGAGCCTCCAGCAGGTTTTTCAGGGGCTGTTAAGCTCAGAATGACTGACTGGCGGATTCAAACTACATGCATTTAGTTGGCAGCCTAACTCCTTACCATAAGCTATCAGAGCTCCCTAGAATTAAAAGGTCCTTAAAATTGTCTACAAACTGCCCCAACTTCTCTGATTCCTTTTCAAGCATTATCTTTTCACTCCCCTCCAACAACACTCCTTTCTTTAAACACACTGGTCATTTTCCAGTGTCAGAGCTCCTATCTCATGCTGTTCCTTCAGGCTGAAATATTTTTCTTCACATATTGTCATATTTTGCTTCCTCGGGGCTTGTTTCAAATACCATCACCTGAAACTGCAGCCTGCTTCACACGCCTTCTCTGCTTAATCTTTCTTAGCATTTCACATTTAAATCAAATGCACAGGAGCCAAAATATGACTTTGATTTCATCCCACCTGAATTTCAGAATCATCTCAGGAACAGGTTTGAGGCCTTGAACACTAATGAGCGAAGACCAGA